>NC_035925.1:0-349765 GCF_000348985.1 Huiozyma naganishii CBS 8797
CAGCAGAGAGTATGTGGTAGTGACCCACCGCCACACCTGAGCCTTCTTTTCCACAAACAGGGCTGTTATATCGCTAATGGTTGTTGCCGCTTGCGGATACAGCGCGGCATACGTTGTCCACGCCTTGATGGCGTCAAGGACGTAGCGGTATTGAAAGACAGAGAGAAACTCGACCTTTTCGGAGGTCACTTTGCGGATGTCCACGGCCGCCAGCTGGCAGAGGTGGGTAAAGTAAGCGGTGTGGCGGTCGTCTGTGAGGATCTCGCGGAAGTAACGTGCCTTTTTCAGAAACAGCTCGTCGGCCAGCGGCTCTTCAAACACGGAAATGGTGTCGGTGGGTCTGGGGAAGTTCCCCGCAAAACTGAACTGCGCGTAGACGTCGTCCAGATATATGAAAACACAGACGTTGCGGGCATAGTCACCCAGGGTTTCAGAGGAGACCTCGCGGGGAAAGGGGCTCTGATGGCCGTTGCGGTCAGTGGTGAACGCGGTCTTGGCCACACGGGCACACACAGTGTTGTAATACTTGAGCAGAACGGAAAGCACGCGGCTGCGCTTCTCGGAGTCGTTGGTGTGGTAGTCTGCCAAAAGCGTGCGGTCGGAGGCGCTGAACTCCAGGTTTTGCAAGCAGAGCTTCTTGCGGTAGAACCCCACTTCCCTGGTGTTAGTGATTGGCACAAACTCCTGGCTTGTTCCAATTCTGATCGGCTTGCGCGCAGGCGCGTAGTACAGGTACTTGAACATTTGCAGCTGGGGACGGACCGGATTACGTCCAATCTTCTCGCCACGGGCTTCTGCTCGCTCATTGCAATCTGCAGCCGTGGCTGTGTCCGCCACATAAACAGACTCGGTCTCCATGGATTCGAACAGCTTAGAGGAGGTACAGGGGATAAACCTGGGAGAGGTGTGCAAATTGTACAGCGCCTCGTCGTTCACAGTCTTAAGCTGGCAAATGGCCTTCTGCTCGGACTTGCGAAGAAACAACACGCTGGACGTTTTGATACGCAGAGTCTTGGTGCCGTTGGCGTTGATCAAGACAATGTAGCCATCGATCACCAAGCAGCGGTCGGAGATCTTGATAATAATTTTCTAACAGGAATGGAGCTCGCCGTGGGAACCAAGAATGACGCCGTCATGGTGGTAATCGACCGGTTATCCAAAATAGCCCACTTTATTCCAGTGAAGAAGACAACTACATTGCACACCTCAAAGCATCGTATCCGATCGAGATAGGTTGTTCACGTCTCAGGTTTGGCATCGATTCACGCAACGACTGGGGATCAAATTAAGTTTTACCATCAGCAACAACCCACAAGCTGATGTTCAGGTCGAACGGCTCAATCTTACCTTAGTAGGAACGGTTGAGGACTCTGTGCACGGAGAACCGTGGAGCCTGAGAAACGATACTTCCAATTGCAGAATTTTCTTATAACAACGCTTTCCAATCGACCATCAGGGCGACGCCGTTTTTGGCCGCCAATGCTTTCCACCCACGATTTATGGGACTTCTCAACCCATTAAAACCTTTGGCATGCAACACGTTCGGCACGACGTTTAGCAAGAGCCACGAGGTGGATAAGATCGAGAACTACCTACGAGCTGCCCAAGGAATCCTTGAGGACGTTCGCCGTAGGGTGTCACAAGAGCAAGACAGAGTCTCGCTCAAGAAAAACCAAGCGCTGCGGCCTAGTAACTTCAAAGTTGGTCAAAAGGTGTTAATCAAAAAGGACGTCTACATGAAACCAAAACGGGGACAGAAATTCCATTTCTTGTGGTATGGACCATATGCGATCGTGGAAGTCATCAGTCCGAACTCGTACCGAGTGGAGACTGGGACGGACACGCTTCGTCACTGTGTGTTCAATGCGCGGGATCTGAAGCCTTTCTCGGAACGGGAAAATGATTACGGACGCATCCCACCTTTGACTCGCGAAGCTCAATTGGCCAACCTCAACCAGATCGTTGGTTTGGGGGGAACTGGATATGCGCCCAGAGGGAACCATGATTGAGACTATTTGGAGGGATGGCAGAAGCGTGGGATACCATTCAAATGCCTCTCGAGCTGGTCGAAAGCCATCTACCCGCCCACTACATCGAGTACTTGAAAAAGCATCGAACGAATCGGAAACGATTGCAGGACGACGCTTTAGCGAGAGCACAAGTCCGTTGGCGTGGAGGCAGGTCCCCGATAAAGCGGAAAAGAATAGGGAGGAAACGCTGAACACTAGCATCCGAACTTTTCCGTTTTTATAAAAGTTACCATTAGGAGCAACGTCAACTAACGAGCAATGGTAATGCGGGTACTGCTGTCTAGTTCAAGCACACAGTATGTTTTTTAGGTTTAGGTTTTTTGCTTTCTGCGTCGCAGATTTTTCCCAGTGATCCATTTCTTTTGTTTGTTTTTTCATACAACATGCAAGAACGAATAACCAGTAAGTTGAACAGACTAGCGAGATCGGTCACTCGTTAGGATGGATTTTGTTTACTAAAAGACCAGGGTCCAGTTTTTGGAGACACAACGATCGTTCGCCGAGGACCGCCATATCCTCAACCTGATGTACATCCTTGACAGAGTTTGAAGCCGGTAGCGCGCTAAATCTGGGAAGCTTCAGCTTTTCCGATGCGTGGTGCTAGTGGTGAAGATTCTGTCTCGTATCAACAGCAAAGCATGCGTCTTATGAGAACTAGACAGAATCTTAGCGGGGGGAAATGTGAGGATAAATTGGGAACTCCCTTTGGGAATGGACTCATGACCCGCTACCCTATCTAATACAGTACTGTGAACTATTATAAACCCGATATCTATCAGTCTTAGACAAGGAAGCACAACTGCTACAACTACATACTTACGTATACGGCGTAAATACACAATATCAGAGTCCTTACACACTTTACTCTATCACAACCTGCTTTAGCTCTTACAATAAGTACATTTTTGTCTCACTTGAAAATGGAAAATTTTCACAACGGTATTTTTCATTGGAAAAATATACTTAAAGATATCTCAAGGTAGTATTATGTACGCTACGTAGTTCTGTTTAGAAAAGCCGATACAGTTTTCATATAAGTCCTATCGCCTTGTGATGATGAATCCCATCAGCGACCAGTACATATACACATTCTTCTTCCTTTCTTTCTTTTTTCGAAAGAAGCTGTATTACTAACTGCCACTGTAATCCTGTAAGAAGAGACTTGGACGCGGAATGAAAACTTTTCTTCTACCACACCTTCCCTCGCCTTCTTTCTGAAACTGTTCCTTGTAGAGATTTTACGTAAGAGAAAAATTCCTCGAACGAAAACAAAAGAAAAAGAAATGAAGAAAAAAAGTTTTTCCGATAAATGTTCCGAATCGGGAAAATCTTCCGTGGCATCATCCTACCTTGAAGAGCCAATCATACGTCATCTGAGAATTGCCACTATAAGAGCACTATAAAAGAGCTCGCCTCCCACAGAGTATGCTCTATCTAAACGTTTACCGTGTCTTGTAGTGCTAAACACAAGGCAAACACCAGACTATTATACATCAATTACAAAAAAATGACCTATCCAGAAAAGTTTCAAGGTATTGCAGTTCTAGACCATAAGGATTGGAAGAACGCCAAGAAAGTGGAATATGAGCCAAAAGTATTTGGGGACAGAGATATTGATGTCAAGATCGAATGTTGCGGGGTGTGTGGTTCCGATGTACACTGTGCCAGTGGTCATTGGGGGGACATTGCCAAGCCATTGATTGTCGGTCATGAAATAGTCGGCCACGTCGTGAAAGTGGGTCCAAACTGTACCAGCGGTGTTAAGGTTGGTGACCGTGTTGGGCTCGGTGCCCAAGCTTTGTCATGCATGAAATGTAAACGTTGCTTAAACGGGAACGAGTCCTACTGTCCAAATGCGATCCAGACTTATTCCACGCCGTATGAAGACGGGTACGTCTCCAAAGGTGGGTACGCTGACTATGTCCGGGTTCACGAACAGTTCACAGTCCCAATTCCAGAAAACATCCCATCTCATCTGGCAGCGCCGTTGATGTGTGGTGGGTTGACCGTGTTCTCCCCATTGCTGAGAAATGGCTGTGGTCCAGGGAAAAAAGTGGCTATTTTAGGTATCGGTGGTATTGGGCATATGGGTGTCCTGCTTGCCAAAGCTATGGGTGCTGAAGTTTACGCTATATCCAGAACTTCGAGTAAGAAAGAGGATGCGATGAAACTTGGTGCCGACCACTTCATCGCGACCAAGGAGGAACCGGACTGGCACGAAAAGTACTTTGACGAGCTGGACTTGGTTGTGGTCTGTGCAGGGTCTGTTACAGACATTGACTTCAACACTTTGCCTAAGATTATCGCTGTCGGTGGTCGCATTGTGTCCATTGCTATTCCAGAAATGAGCGAAGTTTTGGAATTGAAGCCCTTCGGTCTAGTAGGTGTGTCCATTGCCAACAGCCTTCTTGGTTCGATGGAAGAGTTGAAACAACTGTTGAAACTTGTTTCGGAAAAGGACATCAAGATCTGGGTAGAGACCGTGCCCATCAGTGAGAAGGGTGTCCACGAAGTATTCGAAAGAATGGACAAAGGTGACGTTAGATACAGATTTACGCTGACCGATTACGAAAAGGAATTCTCCTCCGGTAATTAGATAGACCGTTGACCAGGTCGCATTGGATAATTGTACAAGTTAGGTAAATAGTAAAAACACATCAGTACTGTTCCCGCCCCCCGCGTTAGTGCACAACGTCCGGCTTACATAATCGACCTTTCGCTTGTTAGGTCTTGTCGTCGTTACACTCGTTCGGCCGAACAGCCACGTTCGGCCGAACCTGTCGGTAACTTTTCGGCCCTTTGGACTTCCTCTCTGTTTTTTTTTTTCCCTTTCGCCTTCCGATCTCGGGTAAGAGGTATCCGGAAGGGATACGCAGCTATGGGGCTCCCTTACCAAGGCATTGATTGCAAAACCGAGAATGTTCTGCTTCGCAAAAAGAAGCGTATAAAAGGGTGGTTGGTTGTGATCCAAATTTCAGATTTTCTAAACAGGAATAGAAAGAAACAGTTAACCGAACACATCATTTTAACAAACCCACAATGTCCGTTTTTATCTCAGGTGCCACTGGTTACATTGCTCGTCACATCGTTGGCCAATTGCTCGACCAAGACTACAAAGTGATCGGGACATGCAGAACCCAAGCAAAGGCCGATCAATTAATGAAACAGTTCGGTAACAACCCTAACTTGGTCATGGAGATCGTGGAAGATATTTCTAAGCTGGACGCATTCGACAGCGTGATTCAAAAGCACAGCAAAGAAATCAAGTACGTTTTGCACACAGCTTCCCCTTTCTTCTTCGACACTACAGATTTTGTCAAAGATCTTTTAGTTCCCGCTGTAAACGGGACTAAAGGTATCCTACAGTCCATCAAGCAGTACGCGGCGGACTCTGTGGAACGTGTTGTGGTCACATCCAGTTATGCTGCTGTGTTCGATATGGACCGTGAAAATGAGAAGGATCTTGTTCTAACTGAGGAGTCTTGGAACCCAGACTCTTGGGAACATTGCCAGAGAAACCCTGTTGCTGCATACTGTGGCTCCAAAAAGTTTGCAGAACAGGCTGCTTGGGAATTCCTAAAGGAGAATAAGGACACGGTCAAATTTAAACTGGCCACTGTAAACCCAGTCTATGTTTTTGGCCCTCAGAAGTTTGATGCTGACGTGAGCCAGAAGTTGAACACTTCTTGTGAAATTGTGAACCAGTTGGTTCACGCCACGCCAGACACCGATCTAACTCCTCTAAGCTTTTACGGTGGGTTTATCGATGTTCGTGATGTTGCAAAGGCCCATGTGCTGGCTATCCAGAAGGATGAGTTGCTGGGACAGAGACTAATCCTAAGTGAGGGCCGTTTCAACACCCAAGACATTTTGGATGTTTTGAACAAGGATTTCCCAACATTGAAAGGTAAACTGCCGGTCGGTAAGCCAGGGACTGGTACGGTGGTTTGTGATACCGGTGCCACTATCGACAATTCCAAGAGTAAGAAACTACTTGGTTTCCAATTCCGCTCATTGGAGGAGACCATTGATGATACAGCGTCTCAAATTTTGAAACACGAAGGGAACCTATAATACGGACAAGTTAAGAGGACTTTACTTTATCTTTAGAATATATAGAAACGAATATATTTCTTCTCGTTTGGCTTTTGAAGGGTGAAGATCGATTTGGTCAACAATGTGTTATGACACTTCGAAACTTTACATAGATCGCTCCCTTATCTCACAGCTATTTCACTGTTGTGAACGAACATTGGTTGTTAGAGTTAGGCTATGTTTCCTATCTTCACCCTTTTTACCAGCTACCTTTGGGTATTCAGTGATAACACCAAATATAGCAACCAATGTACCTAACCCTGCAGTACCAATTCCGACATATCCAATGATGTTGATTGTTTTAGTAAATGCGTTGCCCTTGTGAGCCATACAATCCGGACATTGGTAACGCAGTACAGATGCCGCTGTAGGTGGACCCAACGCCGTGGCATAGTTCAGAACTGCACCTACTAACGAGGCACCCAGACCCTTGAACTTGTCCGGGATACGATTTGATAAAAGCAAAGTGGCAGAGGGGAAAGAAATATCCAATCCAAATGAAATTACAATTGTAGTAACGAACACTTCGCCCCAGTACGTTTGGCCTGCCCCCATAGTAGCCATTAAAATCGGTGGAACTAAAAACGCAAGCAATGATATGAGCATACGAATTTGTACTTGCACGTGGATGTTCAGTAAAAGAGCAGAAAATAATGCTGCAAAGACACCAGAGACAGCCATTGGAGTCATCTTTGCCGCTGCAAGTAAAAGGGTATCGCCCTTTGCCATGAGATTGAACCGAAACGTGTATGCTGCCCACATAGTAAATGAGGCGTAGGCGAAAAAAATGGCAAGTAAAACTTTTAACGTATTCGCAGAAATATGAGTCCACGGTAACAACGGATCATCCACTTTGGTTTCCACATACATTGCTAAGGCTAATATAACCACGCTTACGATAAGAAGAACGTAAACGTACGTCCTTCCAAATCCGTATGTCGGCGCCTGGTTCCACGCCACACTGAACAACACCAATCCGGTAACAAAAAGAAACGCTCCCAAGTAATCGAAGTAAAACACGTTACTAGTTTCATGTTTCTCAACTACATCGCCAGGGATGAAAAAAATGGAAAGGATGATGATCACAACGCAAGCTATGGCCATGCTCCAATATGCCCAAGACCAGTGGGCCAGTTGAGTAAACAGGGCAGAAAACACCATTCCCAACACGACACCGAACGAACCACAGGCACCGAAAAAGGAGAAAATGAAATTCTTTCTTTTGCAAGGTGGATACGATTTACCCAGTATGGACAGGGCACTAGTGAATGTAAATGCTGCCCCAATCCCCTGTGCTGCTCTGCAGAAAAAGAAGAAATGAGATGAGGGACAATATCTGCTGAAGCCAGTGAGCAAAGACCATAAAGCCAGCCATGCATAACCTATGAGGAACATTGATTTATGACCGTTCATATCACCCATTTTACCAGCGATCAGAACAAAAGAGCCGTAAGTGGTGGCATAGCCACCGTTACACCAACCGGAGTCAGATGGGTGTGTTAGCTTAAACCACTCAACAATTACATCCATTTGCGGTATACCTTGAACAGCACCTGCTAACCCCAGTACTTGACTGGAAGAGACTAGTAGTACAAAAATAATCTCATGTAGCAATGACATATTCAACGTCGCTTCTTCGCCGGTACACGGAGGATCGTGCTCCTCTGGAGCAGGAGCGCTCTTATTTATATCTGAAACGTTATCATCACTATCACGTCTCGTCTTCGAGCTATCATCACCGCCATTGAAATTGATCGAGTCGTATGTCCCGTTTACCTCTTTGTTCTCTAACCGAAAAATGTTTTCGCTGTTACTATCACTGTTAATACTATTCATTGACTTGAAAGGTTCAGTTTATATAACCATACTATTTTCAAACTAAAATGCTGGTTGGAAAAATCAATGAACCGTTTGCTTCAGAGTAAAAGGGTGACGAAGAGGAGGAATGAAACCTTCGGTATAGCAGTGGTTCTAGTGAATAGTAAAAAAATACGCCCAGTTACGTTGATACAAGTATCCACCAAAAATTGATACCTGTTCCTAGAACGTGGGGACAATATCCAGTTGTAAGTATACACTATTTCAAGTGAGTTTAAGAACAGAAGATTGGAAGGTTGGTCTTGTACAGATGTCTCAGAACGTTTCTCAAAGTTTCTTTCTTTTTCCGTTGTTCAGTTTTCAGCCGTTCAACACGATCTGTCGTCCTTGTTTTTTCGTTACACTTTACCCCTATTTAAGTATCAGTTCGAAGACCACAGGTGTCACGAGGTGGATAGGAGAGAGCTGTTAGCCGGGACTCCGGGGGACAGGAATGGCATGCTGGACGTTAGAAGCAGCTTGCGTTCGTTTCAGTTTATATGGACAGCTATTCTTTGTAGAAACTAAGTATAGAGAAAAGCGTGTGTGATATTTGTTGGATATTGGAAATCCAGCTTCGTACAATGTTACATTGCTTATCGTCATATAAAAGGTGAAAACAATTCATCGACAGTTTATGTAACTCTCCTATATAATGCGTATACGGGGGAGGAGCTTCCGACGTTCGGCACAGACCGTCTGCTGGAAAACCCTGCCACACCTCAAAAATGCGTAGTGCATCGTCATTCTTAGCTTCTAGCAATGTTCTGTCTTTTATCGTCATCTCTTTCAAGATACAATCTTTAAGGTCTAATGTAAAAGACATGAGATTCCAAGAAAGATAAACCACAAGAGAATATTTTGCGAACCGAGGAATAGGTGAAGATGAATTGTAGAGCTGTTACACTCTTAAAAACAATACTGTATACTGTTCTAGTCTAAACACTCCATTGCACTAGTTATCTGAGCTGTACTTGCTTACCTGAATGTGCTTAGCTACCGAGATCAGCCATTCGAGAATAATCTTGAAAGAGATTGACAAGGCTTTTTGTCACTTTGTATACGATTTGACCAATATGGCGTTTGTATGTCTAAACTATTCTTCAACAAAAGGGTATTTATATGTGAGGATAAATTGGGAACTCCCCTTGGGAGTGGACTCATGACTCGTCACCCTCTCTAATACAGTACCGAGAACTATTATAAACCCGACATGTGAGTATACAAACTCGAGACATGCGGATGGCCCGTTATCCGGAACATATATAAACCGCAAGGTATCTGCACCGACATTTTTCAAGACCGTCACCAGGACCCAACTAACAACTAAGTCTTAGATAAAGGAGTACAACTGATATAACTACATATTTACGTATACGGCGTAAATAAACAATATCAGACCGTCCTTACACACTCTAATCTCACCCGACCTGCTTTAGCTATCACATTAATTTGATACTCGGTTTTTAATTTTAGACTGCTGCGTAATTCTTTGGTTTCAAGTCAATCGTTTTGATGAGTTACATGTCTATTTGATATGCTATAAATTCATATTGACCTTCCACAGCAAGTTCGGGGCAATCACATTTCTTACTGGGCTACGGATATCAAAGTTATTCGCCTGGGACCGGCCAGTTATCCTAAAAAAGTATAACAGTAATTAGTTGTATTTGTTACTTAATTATGACCATAAAAGTCTGTAGCGGTTTTACAGAGAGCGAGGCGTTCAGAGCCTTTTACTACAAAATACTTTTTAACCGCCAGTTATCTCTTACAATTACACCTTAATCGCAGTACTCAGAAAATACAAATCTCATGCTCTCTCAAGCAACAATACAATTTACTTGCAATTTACTCTTATAACCAATTCGGTAGGCCAAAAACTTGTCAAGGTAACCCACTGAACAATGCTATAAGATGTGTTTGTTTCAAGACCTGCCGTCCTACATCGAAAAATTTTTAATATAGAACAAAAAAAAATATCACACGGTGAAATGTTCGATGCCCTTCACTCAAACGAAACGCGTATTGAGAAGTATTGACATTGTTGCGAGCTTACAATGTCCGATCACAGCGATAATATAAATGACTTTTCATCCGATGATGAGCAAGACAAGAATATTCTTATCTTCCCCAAGAAAAGTCACACAACTGCTTTTCCTGAGGTAAACGATATTGAGCAATCTGATGAGTCTGAAGGAGAACCTCAAGAGGAAACGGGTCATGTCGTTGATTCTCCAAAAGCTGATGAAGAAGAAAGTAAAGACGGAGAGACGGGAAACGTTGGAGAGACAACGGAAGACAAAGCATTGCGTTTGAGAAAGAGGTTAGAACTAGTTAATGCATTAAAGAAATCGAAGCACAAGACTGGCGTTATCTACTTATCGAGAATCCCACCGTACATGAAGCCTGCTAAGATGAGGCAGATCCTTTCCCGTTTTGGCCAGCTGGACAGGCTGTTTTTGAAAAGGGAAGATGAGAGCAAGTACAGGCAGAGGATCAAGGGCAACGGTAATAAGAAGAACATGTACGAGGAAGGGTGGGCCGAGTTCATACGGAAAAGAGACGCCAAACTATGCGCCGAGACACTAAACGGGAATATCATTGGTGGGAAGAAGGGTACATTTTACCATGACGATATATTGAACGTTAAGTACCTGCCAGGGTTCAAGTGGGCGGATCTGACGGAACAGATTGCCAGAGAAAACGATATAAGGCATGCAAAACTAGAGATGGAGATTTCCCAGGCGAACAAATTGAACGCAGAGTTTATCAGAAATGTGGAGAAGAGCAAGATGCTATCCAACATGAACAAAGCAAAGAAGAGGAAGGCCCAAAAAGAGGACCAGAAGGAACCATCTGATGAAGACGTAGAAAGACAAAGAGAGCAGCAGTATAAAAGGTTCCAACAGCACAAGGTTTCCACAAACAGGGCCAGTGCTCCTGAGAACATAAAACAGACCAAGTCGTCAGATACTCTTGGGAGTGTCTTGAGTAATCTTCTGTAAAGCACTTGGCAATGGCCTAATCGGTGTATCATCATAAACGTATGTATTGTATAGGCTCATCGCCCGCTGGAAATAAAAAAATTAAAAGATGGAAAATTTTTCTCTTCGGGAAAACAGTGAAGAAAATTTTTATCTGTTCGTTTTTAAAGATTGATGCGATGAGATGAGCTTTATTCAACTACTGTAACAGTTTCTCTCCGTTGGTAGTTGCTGTAACAACACAGGTATTACTCTTTCAACCAACTTAGTTTATATTATTAACTATGGGTACCGCTAAGAAGGAAAAGTCCAGAAGAGTCCGTGAGGGAAACGTCAAGGATGGAAACTTGCGGGTAAAAGGTGAGAATTTCTACCGTGATGGTAAGAGGGTCAAGTTCCTGAATATGTACACTGGTGGTAAAGCCATTAAGAACAAAAAGGGTGACTTGATCAGAGCTGCTCCCCTTCAGGATAGTACTATCCCTGATGGTCGGGTGGCCCCAGACCGTCGTTGGTTCGGGAACACGAGAGTCATCTCCCAGGATGCGTTGACGCATTTCAGAGACTCCCTCGGTGCCACTGAAAAGGACACATATCAAGTTCTTTTGAGAAGAAATAAGCTACCCATGTCTCTGCTTGACGAAAAGGATACTACAGAATCTCCTAAAGCTAAAATCCTGGAGACTGAGAGTTTCGAACACACTTTTGGTCCAAAGGCCCAAAGGAAAAAGCCGAGAATGGCTGCCTCGAACCTTGAGGACTTGGTCAGTGCGACTGAAGAGGAAAACCAGAAATATAAAGAAAAGGAGGAACTGAATTCCACCCTAGGCTTGATGGGGAGCTCGCAAATGGAGGAGGATGGTTGGACACAGTCAGCAAAGGAACATATATTCAGTAAAGGTCAGTCCAAGCGTATTTGGAATGAACTTTATAAGGTCATCGACTCCTCTGACGTTGTTATCCATGTCCTCGATGCAAGAGATCCGTTAGGTACACGTTGTAAATCCGTTGAAGAATACATGAAAAAGGAAACACCCCATAAACATTTGATTTACGTCTTGAATAAGTGTGATTTGGTTCCAACTTGGGTTGCAGTATGTTTGAATTTATTTTATTTCTCCACAGGGTTCAATGGCTATTAACTTAACACTGCGGATATATTCCAGCACTGTTTTTTTTCTGTTTTCGAAATTTCTACACCAAAACTCTTTGTCAGGATGCTTTTCCTTTTAGATTTTACTTTTAGAACGGTAAATTCTTGCTACAAAAGGGTCTGTTAAAGTTTTGGGAAAGTAATAACTGTTCTTTCTACCCTCCTGAGTTTTTCAGGTAACAAGTAGAATTCTAAAGAGGACAATTTTTCGTTTTGAAAGATATACCTTTGAAGATACCGAACAGCTAGGATTTTATGAGTTGAATTTTGTTGTGTTCCCACTCTTCACGAGTGTTTATACACCCATAACATTATTCGTAGTAAAAAACCTAACATTCACGACAAACACTTCGAAAACGAAAATAAAATGTTTAAATGCCCCAAAAGAAAAGTTAATAACAATTTGCGAGACTCTATCACAGAATCATTTTTACTAACAAACAATTTCAATTCTTCAATTGAATCTTTTTCATTAATTTCAGGCCGCTTGGGTAAAACATTTATCTAAATCCCGTCCAACATTGGCCTTTCACGCTTCCATCACGAATTCGTTTGGTAAAGGTTCATTGATCCAATTACTGCGTCAATTTTCCCAACTTCACAGCGACAGGCAACAAATATCGGTGGGGTTCATCGGGTACCCAAACACCGGTAAGTCGTCTATCATCAACACTCTCAGAAAGAAAAAGGTTTGTCCAGTCGCCCCAATTCCAGGCGAAACAAAAGTCTGGCAATATATTACTTTGATGAAGAGGATCTTCTTGATCGACTGTCCGGGGATTGTCCCACCTTCTGCGAAAGATACCGAGGAAGACATTTTATTCAGAGGTGTTGTAAGAGTGGAGCATGTGTCACATCCGGAACAGTACATCGCCAGTGTACTAAAGCGTTGTCAGACAAAACATTTAGAGAGAACTTACGAAATATCCGGCTGGAAGGATGCTACAGGTTTCATTGAAATGCTTGCAAGGAAGCAAGGTAGATTATTGAAGGGTGGTGAACCAGATGAATCAGGAGTTTCCAAGCAAATCTTAAATGACTTCAACAGAGGTAAGATTCCATGGTTTGTTGTTCCACCAGAAAAGGAGGAACATCCTGGGGTCGAAAAGTCTGCATCTTCTTCTAAGGAGACCAACAGCAAGAAGAGACCATCTACGGAAGACTCGGAAATACCTGCGGAGAAAACGCATACCGAGCAGGAACCTAAAAGACAAAAAGCATGATAAACCAGCAATGTTTTAGATATTAATATAGATATATACGTATATAAATTATTCCACCATCCTTCCAATAGCAATTATGTACATTATTTCTTTTCCCAGTAGACATAGCATTGGGTATGCTCTTTGTTTTATTGCTATCTGTCAAAAAAAAATGAGAAAGAAAAAAGAGAATAAAATACTCGAATGAAAAACATCTAGTAAAAAGAGACTTCCATGATACCAAATGTTGTTAAACAGTCACCCCCAAAAATACTGTTGAGATCTTCCTGGAAGTGTGGTTTGGTGACTTCAACCTCTGTAATTGCTTTATATTTGGAATAGTGCATCATGCAATCGTTAAACATCCAACCACACGGTCTCTCCATGGGCACGGAACAGCTTTTCATGCAAGGCCAAGCGTCAAACGAGCCACAACAGCCGCCTGGCATCCCTATGAACGGTATGAATCAGATGTTTTCTGCGCAGCTGAACCAAGGAAGAGTATTGAACCAACAACCCGGCTTGTTGCCCAATCTACAAGCATTAACAAATAATCAAGATATGAGCAATGCCTATTTAATGAAACAGAAAATCGAACCGATGCTTTCGCAACAAGCTGCTGTTGCAGCACAAGTACAAGGACAACTGCCACCTCAAAATGGCCAACCGCAACCCCAACTTTCCCTACAAGGTCAAAGCCAACTTCAGCAACAACAGCAACAGCAACCACAACAGGCATTCAATATAAATATGGGTTCGATTCCGCCTGGGATAAATGTCTTACAGCAGCCGGGAATGAATGTGGGACAGCCCGTGTCAGCGCAACTTAACATGCCCAAACAGCTTCATATGATGAACAATCTAAATAACATGGTCGGGACGGGTGTTGGGATAGGAGTTGGAGGCGCTGCACCACCACCACCGATGATGTTACCTCCACCTAATCACTTGCTAATCAGAGATGTATGGAAAAACAACCTATACCATGAATTCACTACCATTCGACAGCTAATAGGACAATACAATCATGTATCTATCAGCAGTGAGTTTGTCGGGACTTTGGCCAGGCCAATTGGAACCTTCAGGTCTAAAGAAGATTACCACTATCAAACAATGAGATCTAATGTTGACTTTTTGAATCCAATACAGTTGGGAATTTCGTTGAGCGATGGAAACGGTAACAAACCGGAAAATGGTCCATCAACATGGCAGTTCAATTTCAACTTCGACATCGATAAGGAAATGGTGTCCGTTGAGTCATTGGAGTTGTTGACAAAATCTGGCATAAACTTTGAAGACCATCATCAAAATGGTGTTTCCACGTACGAGTTTGCACAACTGATGATGGATTCTGGGCTTGTCATGGACCCCGAAGTGACTTGGATTACGTACCATGCCGCATACGATTTAGGATTTCTAGTTAACATTTTGATGAACGATATTATGCCGAACAATAGAGAGGACTTTGAGAAATGGGTTCACACTTTGATGCCAAACATGTTCGATCTAAACCTAATTTTCAAAGTGATCCGAGACCTACAAAATCCGCTGCCGCAAGGAGCTCAACAAGGCCAAACCTCTTCCCAGTTTACATTGACAAGTCTGGCCGATGAGTTGGCCATTCCAAGATTTCCGGTCTTCACAACTACAGGTGGGCAGAGTCTTCTGATGCTATTGTGCTTCTGCCAGTTGAATAAACTATCCATGCATAAATTTCCTAACGGAGTGGACTTCGGAAAGTACAAGAACATTATATATGGTATTGATGGGGAAGACCTACGCTGAAGTGAAAAGTGAGGGAGCCATGTGTTTTTTGAAAGCATTTTTTAACATATATGACTTGACAGAACAATTAATGTATTATGTAGCGTTACAGGTTCCCGAACAGTCGTTCCTGACACATCATGGATGGTTCTTGTCAATCAAACACTGCCTTAGGGCAGGGTTACTAGTGGAACAATGAGTAAATTGGTTTTTTTATGTTTTTTTTTCTCGTCGAGATTTTTCAATTTCTCGGTGGCATATTTGAAGTCTAAACAACCTCATCCTTTCACAACTTTACACGGGTCAGCAGCCGCACTTGGACAGTCTGGGCGTCCATAGTCTATTCGAAAGATATTTTGAGACATTTTGTCTGCATTAGCATTTTTTTCTTACATTTTATTCCTCATACCAGCACCAATTGGAATCCTTTACTATAGTTTCTTTTACGCTCAGCATCAGGTCATTTCCCTCCTAGTCTTCCTCAGTTGACATTTTTAAAAATTACAAAGAGGAGATACCACATATTACAGGGCTATTCTAGACTTCAGCAATTTCTACAGGTCAAAATTAGGATCCCATAATTAGCACTCGATCAACATATATTGCCTTTTTTTTCCTTTTTACGACAACTAACAAAACAAGACGGCATTCACCGCTTATACTGCTCGCTTTGGATACTGAACTACCACATTATTAAGTATAGACTCAAGTGCATTTAAGATGGTTCTTTCAATTCAAGAAATAGTCTATGCATTTCTGCAGGTGTACTACCAAAGAATGAAATCAAATCCTGGGAAGCTAGCAAATTTGTACTCTAGCACTGCAGAATTGGCGCATATCAACTATACCCAAATAGCCAATAAACTGGAGGATATTGACGAAATTCCAACTGTCAAATTGACAGGAAGGGATAACATTAGCAAATTCTTCTCGAGACACGAGAAGAAAGTAAGCGATTTGAAAGTGAAAATTGATAGCTGCGATTTCCAAACTACAGGAATTAATCATAAAAATATCCTGATCTCTGTCACCGGAGAACTCTTCTGGCCGGGATCTCAGGTGTACCAATTTTGCCAGACTTTTATACTGAATCCTGTCGCCAAAAGCAACGATATCTACGATATATCGAACGATATTATCCGGTTCATCCCCAACACTTTCCAGAAGATTGAATTAGTGGTCGAGAAACAGGGACGTGCCCCAACTGTGGAGGTAGGTACACAAGAGCTAGTGGTAACCACTTCTGAAGAAAAAAAGAAATCTCAAGCCAGTAAGACTGCTGCTCAAGAAAATATACACAGTGAGGATGCTAGCGCTAATTCAGCTAAAGGTGAGTCTTCTGTTTCTCAAGTACAAATGAGTGGGCAAGAGAACGACTTGACGGGCGTGGTTACTGAACAAATTGTACACAAGGAAAATTCGGCTAGTAATTCTATCCCGCAGGCATCTACTACAGATGTATTGGAAGAAAAGAAGAAAATTTCTACCGCACCAGAACTAACACCAACAGGGGACGTGGCCGTCAAAAAGGACAGTATACCAAAGGAATTATCTCCAAATCCAACTCTACCAAAGGAATTACCGTTAAAGGAAACTATGGCAAAGGAAGATCCGCCAAAGGAATCTTCGCCGAAAGAAATTTTGTCAAAGGAATCTTCACAAAAGGAGACAACCACAGTCGGAAATTTGCCAACCGATCCTGTTGAAAAGGAAACCGCGCTCAAAGAGGATTCTGTTGGAAGCGAAGAGTCCCCGAAAACTGAGCCAACAAAAGCAGTTTCCCCAACCCCGTCGAAACTTTCATGGGCATCCAAACTAGCTTCTGTGGGGGCTTCTAAAGAATCAAAAAAGATCATGATTCCAAAGAATGTCGCTCCGACGACGACTGCGATTCCTGAATCACCAATCACGAAGAAAGATATCAATGCCAAGAAGATTCTTGTGGAAAAGAAGTCAGATATGGGCAACCGGAAGGACAACAACAGCAACCGAAAAGATCGGAAGAAGCCTTCATTTAGCCTTGTGAACAAAGAAGGCTACTATCCAATATATGTCAGTGGCACATTCCGATTGAGCGAGGAAGATTTGAAGAGGATATTAACCCAAGAGTTTGGTACGGTGATGAAAATTAATAGCCGCGAAAACTTTTCTGTCGTTGATTTCCAAACACAAGCTAGTCAAATTGAAGCTATTGAAAGAGGGAGACTAACGATAAACGGTACAGAGGTGACATTAGAACGGAAGACGATCAAAAAATCATCATCTCCACAGGCGATAAATGGAGGAGCTAATAATAACGGCTACGTGACTTCGTCGTCACAGAAAATTCATAGGAAACTTAACAACGTCAAAAGGAAAGAACAAGCTAACTGACTCAAGATCCAGCAAGCGAGAAATAAATAGAAGAATCAAAAATTAAGAAACATTAACGACACATCAAGAATTGTATAATACTTGTAGCAATAAGTAATAACCACAAGAAACAAACCCAAAAGACCAAGGGAACGTAAGTTCAACGGCCTGATACACAAATCCTTTTCTCGAAGAGGGTTTTCGATTACACGACTTTCTACAAATGACGTACATGTCAATCGCAGACACAAACAGGACATACTACTACTATAAGAAGAAGCGAATTGTAACATGGCTTCAAAATGGTAAGAAAGTGGGTAAATTTTTCGGCACTCAAAAGAGAGTGCCGACGATTCATGCCATTCTGCAACGCACCAGTTAGAAGAAAAGGAAGCACAAACCAGGAAAAAAAGAATAAGAAAAGGCTAACAGCTCAAAGAGAACGAACATCCAAAGAGAACGTCGTCTCTCCAAACTGTCTTCCTTTTCTATATTTCTTTTGTTCTCGGTCACTCCCCCACTTCCAAACCGATGCGTCTCCGTGTAGAGGTTCAATCTCAGGGATTCGTTTACCACAGCTACCTAGGTGATGTCGTAGATGCGGAGATAAAGTCCCATGAGTATTTCACCAGAAGAACAGGACTACCAAGGAAAACAACCATGATGGGCAAAGAAGAACTAGAGAAAAGTGTCGTCTTCCTCTGCTCTTTATATCTAAAAGAGAGAAAATTTTCCATTTCTTGGTGCTGGTTGTGACGCGTCTGGGTAACACTTCCGATTCGGTGCTAGAGGAGGCGGACAAGGTAGGTCTCGCTGCGGTGGTCTTGGACCGCCGCCTTGCACTGTGTTGCTAGCTCTATCCAACAACCAGTGTTTCTGTTGCCAGACTCAAAAGAGCAAGAAGCTGAGACGGAATTTTGGTGCGGTCTCAGTACTAGAGGGGAGTCGAATTCCCGATGGGATACCGCGACAACAACGTTGCTAAATTGGTCCACTACGTCTCCCCTGTTGCAAGTAGCAGATAACGTCACACACAGAGTGTAGAGGTCCTCCGATACCCAACTTCTTCGCAATATGACGTTGAATCTCAGGAATACCTGGGAAATTCCATTGTAAGCGTTTGAAATTCCGTCGGGATTTCGCCGAGGCGTCAACTACACGCCTATGAGGTAAGTCACCTTGAGGGATATTGCCAGGCTAGCGTATTCATCCATCAACTCAGCACATATATATATATGTGTGTGTGTGTGGTCGAACAGTGATGGTTCTCTGTTTTCCTCGTCAATGTTAGGTTCGTCTTTGTAACAACAGAGTACTATCAAGGACAAACCCTGCTAATTAAACAAGCGGTTCCCTGTTGCAAATGACCAAAAACGTTCTACTGTTAGGTTCTGGGTTCGTTGCCCAACCAGTCGTGGACACACTTTCTGCTGACCCAAACTTCAACGTCACCGTTGGATGCAGAACTTTGGCCAACGCTCAGGCTTTGGCTAAGGATTCTGGTTCCAAAGCGGTCTCCGTTGACGTCACAGACGATGCGTCTCTGGACAGCGCGCTCTCTTCTAACGATTTGGTCATCTCTTTGATTCCTTACATTTTCCACCCAAACGTGGTCAGAAGTGCCATCAGATTGAAGAAAGATGTGGTCACCTCTTCTTACATCTCTCCAGCTCTGAGGGAGTTGGAACCGGAAATTAAGGCAGCCGGTATCACTGTTATGAACGAAATTGGGTTGGACCCAGGTATCGACCATTTGTACGCAGTAAAGACCATTGACGAAGTGCATCGTGTCGGTGGTAAGATCAAGTCCTTCCTGTCCTACTGTGGTGGTTTGCCAGCCCCAGAGGACTCGGACAATCCTCTCGGATACAAATTCTCCTGGTCGTCTAGAGGTGTGTTGCTAGCTTTGAGAAACTCTGCCAAGTACTGGAAGGACGGTAAAATCGTCGAGATTGCATCCGAGGATTTGATGACCTCTGCGAAACCGTACTTTATCTACCCTGGGTATGCGTTTGTCTGCTATCCAAACAGAGACTCCACCGTTTTCAAGGAACTGTATCATATTCCAGAAGCGGATACTATCATAAGAGGTACCTTGAGATACCAAGGTTTCCCAGAGTTTGTCAAAGTTCTAGTGGACATGGGTATGTTGAAAGAGGAAGAATCTGACATCTGGAAAAAACCAACCCCATGGAATGATGCGCTATCCCAATATTTGGGTGCCAAATCCAATTCAAAGGCGGACATAATCTCGAAGATTGATTCGTTAACGAAATGGGAGTCCGATGAGGACAGAGAGAGAATCCTATCAGGTTTGGCGTGGTTGGGTCTATTCTCTAACACTCCTATAACACCAAGAGCAAACCCATTGGACTCCCTTTGTGCTCGTTTAGAGGAATTGATGCAGTACGAGGAAGGAGAACGTGACATGGTCGTGTTACAGCACAAATTTGGTATCGAGTGGGCCGACGGCACCACTGAAACAAGGACATCTACACTGGTGGATTACGGTAAACTCGGTGGCTACAGTTCGATGGCTGCCACTGTTGGTCTTCCAGTATCCGTCGCTACAAAACTCGTTCTCGATGGCACTATAAAGGGTCCAGGTCTTGTCGCCCCTTACAGTCCAGAGATAAACGACCCAATCATGAAGGAATTGAAGGATAAGTACGGCATCTACTTGAAGGAAAAGACAGTCACCTAATTCATTTTATAAATATCTCCTTTGTCTAGACTTCAAGTAGCACCGCACCTTCAACATATATATATATATAAAGTTATTTACAGGCATGTCTAATCGTTTCCGTGTACGGTACTACGCTCACATCTGCAACAGTATACTCCTCTTATAAGTGGCATGCCTCCTAAGGGCGTACATTGTACTGTCTAAATTTTTTTGTCTATACGATGATACACTTTTTGAAACATGAGAAAAACTTTGAGACGGCAAGATTATTTTAAAGGATCGTTGTACTGTCTTGTCGGGATAGCTAAGGGATCTACGCTAGTTTATTCACAATGTCGCATGTTGGTGTTCAAGAGCACGGTATTTGGAACAAATTTCGAGCTTCTACAAAATCCTTGTCGAGCTCCTTCTCCCAGCTTTCAACTAAATCGGAAAGGGATGGAGATACACCGTCCACCACGATTGTCCATAAAGCTATTGTGAAGTTTTATGAACAACAAGAACCATTCCAAGGGTTTCCAGGGTGGCTGGGACACAAAGAAGATCTACCAGATGAGCAGAAAGTGTTAAGGAAGCAAACGGAGCATTTAGCAAAGCAGGCTAAACCTTCCAAGCTACGGTCTTTGAGGAGGGCGGCCACCGATATAACACACAGTCACTCTGATAGCCCCTCAACAAATAACACGTCTAGTAATGGGTTCCAGTTCGGAAGCTCCGGTATTTCTGATGGGAGACGACCCACAGCTGGGATGTCTTTCCATTCTATCTACAAAAAAGATGACCAATTCGGCCTAGACATCAATGATTCAGGATTCAGCTCTCAACCAGATAGCTATCGCGGTAGTCCTGGTATTCCAGAGAATAGCGGTGCGAATAACTCCTCTCCCTCTGCAGGCTCTGGGAATAGTATACCAACAAAACCTGCTAGCTCATCTGATTTGATGAGCGCGAGGTTGAAGAGGAGAGCGACGAGGGAAAGATTTTGATCAGAAACTTTGAATGGCGTGTTTATTATTATTGTGTTATGGATAAAATTAAGTAAGAATACGAAAATGATATATGTATGACAGTTCAGGTAAGTTTGTTGCATTTTTATTACAAAATTTCCCTGATGGGAGGGGCCCGTTTATCAAAAGATCTTACTCTTGCAGGCCTGGTCCTTGGTTCCATGGTGTACTCCAAATAGTTATGCTGGACGAGTACTTTCGGTTGGATTATCACTTTGGTTAGGAAAACCACAGCAAATAAGATACAAATCCCTGCCACAATTAAAAAAATGACACCTAAGGAGACGTTCCTTGCGCCGATAATGTGATTATTGGTCAGCACAAACGATTTCGTCCCATTGAACGATAATACGGGGTAATTCAGACCGAGGTCCATCGTATAAATTCCCTCATGTAGGATGTCGCTTTTATCGTCATTCTTTAATGCCAGTTTATAGAATTTTGGCAACGCGGCAGTCCGCATCCATACTTGAAATTCTTGCCATGTATGCAAATTCGGTATATTATCATCGTTGTATCCGTTCGGAAACATTTTGGCCCAGTTCGGTGGTGGTACAATTTGAGAGGCGTTATATTTCGTCGAACCAAAATTACTTCTATCGCTTGACCATGATATATCGCTGTTGCTCAGTGGGTAGCTAGCTGAGGTATTTTCTTGGTTAAACAGTCGCAAGTCAAATGTGTCATTAAACATTGAGTTTGCGATCAGTCCACATGGATAAACAATCTTATTGTCTTGTTCCCTCAGTGGCTTGCAATGTGTCGTCAGATCATCCACTGAAAGTGCATCACCCTTCAACTGGTTTTCGTCAAAGGATATCACGTATTTCCTATGATTTTGATTGAATTTGGTCAGCTTATAATACACATAAATTGATGAATCGATTTCACTGGGTACCTGGAACTGCAGGCGACATGTCATGTTTTCGGGATCGTTCTGATCATTCTTCACCAAAGTCCACTTAGGTTGCATGGTCACCTTTTTTTTGAAATGATAGTCCACGTACTGAGCGGGGATAGTCTTGAACTCCCCATTTGTAGGGGCCTCTAAGTGGCACGTTTGGTAATCAATCGTTATATTCTGGACATTTACAGCACTAATCACCAGCCCCACTCCGATAGGTGCAAAAATACACGCAATTAATATCAGGACAGGTAACACACTCTGTGGAGAAAGGTCCGGTTGCCATGCCTTCAATCGTTGCTGCCGGAAATCTGTGTTTAGAGGCCGCCTACTATGTCTACCAGGCGGCTTGGGCCACCGAAAGGACAGTTTCATGGTACTTTGTACGCTCCAGAAGTCTGCAGTAGGGGGCGGACAGTAGCCTCGGTCTATCGTTGAACACCACCGCTGATAGTTTCTCAACCGGAAGTTAATGAGCAACATTAAAGTTCGTTAATGAACAAAAAAATCGATAAATTTCGACCTTATTAAAGAGGGAACGATTACATTCGAACAGTTTCATTTAAGAACGTGGTTCAAAAGCTGTCAAAAGATATCGTTAAATGGGCTATGTATGACAAGAATATTGTATTTAATTTCGCGAGTAGAGATGGGGCTCGTTAGTGCATGTTCGTAGACCAGGTTCATCCTCGTTTCGTGAAAAACCCTCTGTGACTGTTGCTTCTAGACCTATTGGCGTTTGGAGTGTAGGATATCTTACCGTAGGAGTTGTTATCTCCGTATATCAAGGAGCTGTTGTCCGTTTGCATTAGACTCATAGAGCTGAAATCACAAAAGGGATCATCGCTTGGTAGCCCCTCCTCGTTTTCCACCTCTTCCTCGAACATATCCCTTTCTCTAACGGCAACAGCAGTGTCTCGATCTTTATTCTTGTCCTTACCTGAAGGATAAGTGGCAAAGTCAAACCCGTCGTCGGTGAGTTTCGGGATTAGTGGTGGATCCTGGTTCCTTAGAAATGACCATTGGACTTTCTTGAAAAACGGATGTCTCTTTATGTCCGCGGCGCCCATTTTGGAGCCCAACCTTTTAGATTCATTCTTGGAAAGAAGTTTCCGGATCAAGTCTTTGCAATGCCTGGATATTTCGTGGTGTTCAGGGAATGTGACCTCGTTTTTCAAAATGTTGCAGAATGTTTCATTGGTGTTTTCACCTTTGAATGGCGTGCACCCAAATAACATTTCATAGATGAGTATTCCTAAAGTCCACCAGTCAACTGCAGCGGTGTGGCCATTACCACGAATGACTTCTGGTGCAATGTATTCCTCTGTTCCCACAAAGGAGTTCGTTCTGAAACCTTCAGAAAAAACCTTCGTATCGACCATTGAACTCTGGGTAGCTACTCTTTTGACCGGTTTCGCCGCATCGTTTGCTTGGACAGACAAATCAAAGTCGGAAAGCATGATATGACCTGATTTATGCAACAAAATATTTTCCGGTTTCAAATCTCTGTATATAAACCCAAGCAGATGCAAGTACTCCAAAGCGGCTGTTACCTCGCTGGCGTAAAACCTTGCATCATCTTCTGAAATGGATTTAGCCTTCCTTGTTTGCAAAGCCCTGAAAAACTCACCCCCCATGCAGTATTCCATGCACAGATAGACATAATCTTCCGTTTGGAAAGAATGGTATAATGTTACAACGAATGGGTGGTTACTGGTCGCTAATATTTCCTGCTCTGTTAGAATCCTTTGAACTTTTTTCCGTTTGATCATTTCCCTCTTTGTGAAGACCTTCAGTGCGTAAAGTCGGTTCGTTTCCTTTTCTCTTACCAAGAACACTTTACCCACGTCACCCTGGCCCAGCATCCGTATCTTTTCAAAGGATTGTGGACCTACTTTGACGTCCTCAAATTTGTTACCAAATGATTTGTTTCTCAAACGTTGCGAGCGTTTCGGTTCTATAAAATAATGTGATTTGGGTAAAGATGCACTGGTGCTTCGATTCCCAAAATTCCCCGTGGCCGACTCCGGTTCTGAGGCGGCACGAACCAGTTTCCTTTTAGGCGTCCCCAAAGTCTGTGCTTTGTCCAGGGAAAGTGGTGTCCCCGCGGAAGAGGGTATATTTGGGGACGGAGTAGCAGAACCTGTGCTGTTATTTGACGTGTAAGCAGAATGAATCTCTCTTGATGGAAACTGTCTGGGTTCACTCGGTGGCGGCGAATCATCGCCATCGATACCAACGATAATCGACGGGAAGGGCTGCAGATTTTCATGCGAGCCCATATTGGAAGTGGACGTGTCCCCCAACGAGACAGTATTAACTTGGGCCCTTCCACTAAACGAAGAGTGGGGCCGATCTGCCAAGTCCGTTGCATTATAGAACTGGTCCAGTTCCTCGTTCTCTTTAATTCCATTCAACGACATATTGCTTGGCGTTCTCTGTTCAAAGCTCCCAGGCGTGGATCCATTGTTCTGATTCACGGATAAGTGTTCGAATAATGCCGCTGCGTTGTTAAAGTCATCCTGCTGGTCCGTTTGTTGTGGTAACTTATCCCGTCCAAATCCCGGACTAGATGAATTGCTGGTTTTAAAATATGTTCTGTTCTTCCCCTCTACCCCTGTGTAGTTGTCATAGTCCTGCAAAGTGTTATTCCCAACAATCACAGATTTTGAAGAGGATCGCTTGCTACCAGCCTCATCGACATCAAAGCCACTCGGAGACATGGCCATTTTGGGATCCTCTGTTGAGTAAGGATGGTAGTGTTTTTCTATATGGACGTGCCCTGGGTTTTGTAGAGTCTTTTGTTTCCCAGTGCCAGTTGGGTTATTCAATGACGAGACAGGTGATGGTTTTGTTGTACCAACTGGGGTCATTGGCGATACGTACCTTGATTTATTATGGCTGTCACTTGGGTGTTCATAGTCCAAAGTGCCCGCACTGTTGTGGAACATGCTTCTCAACTTTGAAAACCTGCCTGCCGTTTTATCGTTGTTCTGTTGATCTTCTTTACCCATCCCGGAGACCATAGGTACAGGCACAGGAGCTTGGATTTCCTTGGAATTGCTTGTCGATCTTTTCGTCCACGATTTCTTCGACAACAGTTTAGAGAAAGAGACGCTTCTGACTCTCTCGCTGCCTGCGCCGGGTCTTGCACGCTGGCTTTCCTCTTCGGTCATTTTCAACATCCGGGATCACACGTCAGTGTATAGATAGTTCCAACGTTTTACGAATCCAACGTCTCCAGCTCTTGAGAACGTAAGGGGTGGGCGTCGAGAGAAACGAGAGGTACTCAGTGGTAACCAAATTGGGAGCAGGGGAAAAAACTGAGAAAGAAGATACCTCTTCTCAAACGATCTTGCACTACAACAAAGAATCAATAGGCAGTGTAGTGGCCCTGTACCTGGTGTGGTGGTGGTGGTGTCTACAGTCCGCAGACGTTCCAACGCTCTCCTCCAACCTCCTTCCCCCCCACCCATATATACAAATCACATTCGCAGAGGAAAATTTCCACGTTTTCCATTTGAAGAAGGCGCGGTATTTAAACTCTGGGGTAAACCGGGAAGAGGCAGCGAATAACTGTGGTTCAGATTGCGCAGATCGTGATACGGATCGTGAAAGTATACATATGTGTAGTTGTAATAGTAGTAGTAGTAGTAGCATTAATGGTGCAACTGGTGGGTAGAGTTTCAATTTTTATTTATTTATTGTACAGGTATATGCGTTGCGGGTATGGTGGACTCAGGCCAAGTGTGGTGGGAGTAGGAGGTTTGGAATGCTGTTCTTAATGAAGTATATGTGGCCGCAATTCCTGCACTTCATTTCGCCCTCCGTAATCGAGGTCTGGATCAGTAAAGTGTGCAGGTCGCGCAGGATGATTATATCTTCCTCGGACAGCTGGTCCGCGTCTGCGGGGAGCTCCGGTTTCGTCGTCGGCAGTCCCGCGTTCCCCAGCTCGGAAACCACGCGCACCACTGCATCCCATTCTACCCTCTCCAAGATATTCAGCATGAACTCCGGGTTGAATTCAATGTTCTCGTTCTGGACGAGCTGGCATTTGGCACCCTCGTACTGCAATGGGAAGTTGTCATTGCTCACATCGCACGCCTTGACCGAGCATTTCAAAAAATTGGTGGTAAGCACTTTCATCTTATGTGTTTGTGGTTGGAGCTGGATGTCTCTGGGGGAGCGTTTCTCGTCCTAAAGCTTCAACAATCTGCCCCAGCGGGTCCCTCTCTATCCGTAAAGTTCATCGATTTCTTCAGTTTAAAAAGTTTTTTTTCCTTCAAAGTGTTCGTTGGCAGTGACAACTGTGGACGGGACCAGCAAGGCGGGACGTCAGTTGGCCTGGGGAGGGCGGACAGACGGTTGTCGCTTCGAGAACCACCATCACTTCAATGTCTTCAGGAGAGAGAGCAGCTCTTTGTTTTGAGAAATTATTTTGAAATATTGTGCCCGGTCCTTTTCTCCAATTTGTACCGGTTCATCCGAGAGCACGATACGCACGTTCCCGGAGTTCGCAGCCACTCCATTCTGCTTCAGTAGCCTCACTATGCGCAAAATCTCATCATTGTAGTCTCTCGTGCTCTGTGTCAGGTGCGACGCGTCTCTCAGCTTTATGTACCCCTGCATTATGTCCATCAAAGTGGACAGCTGGACGGTGTAGTAGTCCGAGACTCGAGGAAAGAACAGTCCACATCGTGGGTCATTACCATTCAATACCACGGAGGAATATTCAAGAAACATCTCTTTGTCCCCCCTCAGAGAATCCTGGAGGATCTCACGGTAGAACGATTCGTTGGAGATAATTGAATTATTCTCTGTATTTTTGACCAACAGGTAGAAGTGGTTATAGAGCCACCTTCGCATGAGTTTTTTGAAGATTTTGTTATCAGATGATGTATCGTACAGCTCGTGGAATTCGTCTATTGTGGCCAGTTCAGTGGTATTTAATGTCTGGCAAAGCTGTTTCAAACGACGTGGGAAGTGGTACCAATTGGGCAACTTGAACTCGTACAGCCTGTTTATATTGGCAAAGATCGGTTGACTCAACTGTCTCCAAGTCTTGTACACAGACGTGGCCGGATTGGAAGATGTAGATATTTCATTCAAAGTCTTTAGCTGGTCCTCGTTGAAGATTGGATTCGTCAGTGACCACGAACTGGAACCGTGCTCAATGTTCCCATTGCCCCCTTTCTGTCGCGTCATATCTTGATACGTTTCAAATGTATAAAATAAATGGAAAAGTGAAGCTTTTGCCAACTGTGCTTGAATGGATTTGGTTACCCCAGATTTGGGAAGCTCTACATGGCTGTATGTGGTTAACGGAGATTCAATTTCTTCCTGTTGTCGCACCTGCTCTGTCTCCGTCTTCTGTTTCTGTTCCGTGGTTCTGTGCGGTCCCTGTTGATATCGACCCTTCTTTGGTAAGGAAAGAACCACATACTCTGCCGGAGCAGCGATCGCACCCGTGTCAGACCGTTGCTCACTCAGTTCTAACTGAGAGGAGAGAATCTGTTTCTCCAATATTTGTGCATGATGGAAATCAACAAGCGTATTGTACGTAACAATCCCTGTAAACGCTATTATATTTGTAGTAACAAATGTGACATTACCTGGAGCGTTGAAATAACCCCACAATGTTTCCCCAAAACTAGGCCGTCCGGGATTTCGTTTTCCGTTAAACTGAATAAGATCAGAGCGACTGTAGCCATTAGACCGCGTCGAGTATATTCGCCTCCATATACACTTCATCCTCACCGTTCCCCACCTCATCTATGGTTCACGTGAAACGTAAGGGGATTGGTCCGGGGATGAATTTTCGTAATAAAAGAGTGCAGCCTCACTTCTTCAGCAGGTCAAAAAAACAGGCGTATAAACGGCAGATAAATTCTCTCTAATAGTTCTCCTGGTTAATCAGGGAAGCAGTTGTATATCCGAAACTAACCAACGTATTGTTTCTGACCATTAATACTCCGTGATTATTGACTATTTTTTGGATATTCTACAAAATAAAAATGAAAAATAGAGACCGCTTTCTCGATGAGCCAATAGAAGAGACACAATATAAACAGCAAAGTATCTGTTCTTATTTGATTCTAGACAGTTAATTGTTGAAATACAGAAACAAAGAATACATATGGGGCTATATTAATATATGTGTGGGGGGCTATGCTTTGAAGAAGGGGTTTCCTTTTAAAAACTACACGAAGAACGCCATTATCATGGGCAGAAGAATGTTATGTCTCAGGGAAACCACCCTTGGCGCGGCACCTTCAAAGACATTGACGTAGCTAGTAGTAGAGGGAGGTACGTTTATTGTGGTGGGAGTGTAACTGTTCAAGTGTGGTGGTTCCGTGGTTACATTTTTTGAAATTGAAGAGGAGGAAGAAACAGTCTTCGTCGTTACAGATCTCGAGTGAGGTTCAGTTACAATACTAGTGGACGTAATGATGACCTGAGATGAATAAGGAGTGGTAGAACTTGTACTGTTTTTTCTTTCACTGACACTCTCGTGGGAAGTGGTGAATTGTGTTGTAATGGAAACTATCCCGCTTGAGGAGGCTAGTGAACGGGTCTTACTTGTGGTACCCGTGGTTTCGATCGTTTTCCGACTCTGTGAAGATTTGCTGGTACTCGACAAATGGGTAGAGTTGCTACTACTGGAGGAAACCCGGGATGTTGGTGGCGTTGGTTTGCTTGTAACAGAAGTCCAAGTTTTGCATCTATCAGACACACACGATGTTATCGTTGAAATAACAGTGCTGAGAGAGATTTTGATACTTGTAGTGGTAGAGTCAATTAAACTTGGGTGAGAGATCTTGGAGACCGATATCGACGAGGAGGATGTGCGGTGCGAGGATACAGTAACGGCACTTGAGGATGTCACCACTCTGTCAATAGGTGGGCTCGATGACGATTTGGCTTCAGTGGGAGTGGTGGAAGATTTTGGTACACTATGGTAGGTACCCGATGTCTCAGGAACTGACGATAGAATAGCAGGAACCGAAGATGAAACTGCAGAAACGGAGGATGGAACTTCAGGAACCGATGAAGAAGGCACAGGCACCGAAGACGAAACAACAGGAATCGAGGGAGACGCTAAGCTTGATGAGATCAACGAGTGTGTGGGGGGAACAAAAGGAGTTGCCGAACTAGATGGAGGTACAGAACTCGAGCGGCGGTCCGAATCATCGGTGGAAGGGTGGGAAGAAGTCTTGATGCTAACTATTGAAGAGGAAATTTTACTTGACGAAGAATGGGTTGAATATTCAGTTTTAGGGAAGCTTGAAGATTGACTAACACTAGGCTGTTTTGGCATCAAAGTTGTGGAACTAGAAGACTTCTCTGTTTTGGAACTTGAGAGAAGAGGTGTGCTAACTTGGGTAGAACTTATCGTTACCGGAGAAGATGAGTGCACAGTCGAAGAACGCTTTTCAATTTTCGATGAAGTAGATGGCTCAGTTGTCAAAATTTTGGATGAGGATATTTGCTTGACACAGTAATACGAAGTAAAAACATCAACTTCTGTAATTGTTGTGGTCGACATACTGAGCTGAGCCGCGACAAAAGAACAAGTGTGTACGAATGCGATAAACAATTGAATTGGAATTTTCATTTTAAACCGTGTTGTGGAACTGTGTTGATTGGGTTGGTCATTTTAGGCTTCCAATAGAACAAATAAGTTGAAATATGACCGACCAATCTCTGAAGTTGAATTTGGTTTATATATATATTACTAACTACAATTGAAACGTATCTCATCCTTCAGGTTATGCATCATTTCCGAGAACTTTAAAAAAAGATACCTCTAAAACTTCTTTATTGTTTCTGATTCGTGTAATTACCATTTTTGGTAATCACACGATCTTTCAAACAATTGAAAGGTGATGAAGTAAGGTGGAGTCGGGTAAACATGTCCTCAAATGTTTAGGATTCTACGTAAATGGTCGACACATTTTTGCTTTAGGTGAAACATCTCTCATCTAAGTGCATGTGGTATGATTTTTACTGGAAGATTTTTCCCTCGTTTGACGTTCGCTCGAACTCTAAACTGTGCTGAAACTGGCGCTTAAATCTTTCTCGTTTGAGCAGACAGCTCGGACTATTAAGAAAATACGACAATAACGCACACATTACACACTCTCTGCTAGTGAAAAGGAATCGAGAAGTGTGATAATGCTATTGCCTTCTTGCGTATTCAAACAATTTTTTTTGTTATTCTCTTTTTGAAAAACGTTTTCCACCCAGGATAACATGAACAGTTCAGTTATGAAACTGCAATTTCAATTAGCGTGAAAGAATATACTTGAAAGCTTGGCCTGGGTCTTGGTTGTACTGGGGGTTCCACTTCTCTTCTCTACCTTCGTTTATTTTAAAAAGGTAGAAGCTGAAAAATTATATCACTAAAAAGTATATTTTCTTCTTTTAAAGAGTCGATATTTGGAGCGAGAATGTTGGGATATCCTTGAATGAAGAAAGAAAGAAAGGTATTAAAAATGTTACCAAAGTACAGAAGTACAGAACTATAGTAAAAGTAAATGGTACAAAAACGAACAAAAACTAATTAGCGCTCGAAGCATATCGATACTAATATTAAAACAGGAAGGTATTGCAACTATAGCAATAGGGCGGCGGCAGCAACAATGGCAAACCCGTTAGCAGCAATCTTCCCGGAACCACCTTCAAAAGTGGAGATTTGGTGAGTGGTGCTTGGAGGGACCACCACGGACATGGTTGGTGGTGGACATGGAACGGTGGTGGTGTTCATGTGAGGTTGTGGTGGGATCGAAGTTTCGGTTGATGGGCAAGGAGGCTCTGGCATAGTGGTAACAACTGTTTCACACTTTTCGTGCTCACAACTGGTGATGGTTGACACCGTGACGTGAGTAGTGCCGGTGGTGACTGTGGTGATGTGAGTGGATGGTTGACGCATCTTGGACGAGGAAGAGTGAGACATCGAGGATGAGTGGTGCTCAGAGGAAGAGTGAGGCATCGAGGATGAATGGTGCTCAGAGGAAGAGTGAGGCATCGAGGATGAATGGTGCTCAGAGGAAGAGTGAGACATCGAGGATGAGTGGTGCTCAGAGGAAGAGTGAGGCATCGAGGACGAATGGTGCTCAGAGGACGAATGGTGCTCAGAGGAAGAGTGAGGCATCGAGGACGAATGGTGCTCAGATGAAGAGTGAGGCATCGAGGAAGAGTGTGTGGTCGATGGTGGGCATGGAGTTGTACTAACACTCTTCATCTCAGAGGAAGATGGTTGGTGGTGGTCGCCGGCCAGCGCTTTGGAGGCCAAAGCCAAAATTGGTAGGGAAATAGCAGCGTATTGCATTATTGGCAGTATTCTTTCGGTGTGGATAACGAGTGACTCTGTTAGTTAGTTCAAGTACTGAGAGTAGCAAGAAACCCCATGAGAGGAACAAGTGGAAATTGGCATTGGAATAGAGTCCACACTGTCGCTTTAAATACGTTTTCCGGGGAAGGCGTATTGAGGTTCGAGTACTTTTAATATTTGCTCGAAACCCTTGTTTACATGGGTTTCATACCCTTTTCTGGTTGTGAAGTGGCAAGTAAACAAGGTCCGAGGGCGGTTGCCTCCTGTTGCAACCGTCAAAAGAAAGCCCATCAGACGTTACGTCATGTATAGTTAAGCAGCACATGACGTAAATCACATAGTCAAGAGACAACGCACTCGGTAACTAATTCACTCACCCCCTTATTGTTGGGTTAAGCAATGCCTTCAAGGGACGATGAAGCAACCAACGAGCAGAGGGGACTCCCTCATGACCTCATCCTTCTATGCATAAAACAACCTTTTCTGTACATACGAAGTCTTTCAAATACGCAAAAAGGTATAATAAGAAAATTACAGCGAAAGGGGCGCGGACAAGTGTGCAATACACTCAATCAGGGTTCAACAACCCCGCCCTTGCCCTGTTTCCCCCTCGCAACTGCCGCAACCGCCATGCCTCTATACCCTTCCCACCAGGCGGTTGCCCCGGCGGTTGCCCCGGCAACCGCCTGCTGTCCCGATCGGGACAGCCGTCAAAAGCGACAAAACAGCTCCATTTTTTTGTTTCTTTTTTCTTTTGGGCCAAAAAAAACTGAAAAAAGCGAAGAAAATAAAAGAAGCGCAAATTCAGTGTTTTTTGCTCTGTTTCTTCTGGTGCAAGGGCTGTCACTGGAGGGAAGGTTTGGTTGAGCTGTTTACTGCAACTGTGTGCGTTGAAGAGGTGACATTGGAGAGAGTCGAGTGGTCGCTTACAGTCAGGATAGCATACACACACGCACTGGAACAGTACTAGCTCTACGCTGCGCGCCCTTCCCCTTTCTAACCGGTTTATTCCTGCTGCTTTTTGTTTGTTTTCAGTTTTTTTTGTTTGATTTTCAATTCAATTAACTGACAGGTACTTGTTCTACGTATTACAGGTTATTGTCAAGAGAAGACGACGAAAACACACAAGGTTGAAGAATTGAGTGCTCAGGAGGATTTCTAGGTTGGATTTTACTTTGCTTTTCATCATCATCTTCTTCTTTTATAAACATGTCTTCCACTATTGCTGCGTCGCAGAATAAATTGAATGACCTGCTGGAAGCGATCAGGCAAGAGTTTGCGTCGGTCTCTCAGGAGGCAAACTCGTACCGTTTGCAGAACCAGAAAGATTATGACTACAAGATAAACCAACACCTCGCAGAGATGCAGCAGATTAGAAACACAGTTTACGAATTGGAGTTGTCACACAGAAAGATGAAGGACACTTACCAGGAGGAGATAAATAGATTGAAAGTGGAGCTTTCTCAAAGAGACCACCAGATCGCCTCGATGTCCCAGCAACAGCAGCAAGTGCAGCAGCAGATACAGCAGCAGGTGCAGTCCGGACAGCCGCAGGTCTTGGCCATAGGAGCAGCCCCGCAACAGGAACAACCGTCCGCTGCAGCTGCTGCCGCTTCCGTGGGGCAGACACCCCCAATAATCCCCCAGGGCAACGGCCCAACGTTGAACCCGCTGATTAGTGCCCTGGGTAACCAGTTGAAGGGTCCAGTGGCTACTCCGCCTGCCCAGGAGGACGAGAAGAAAATTGCCTCTTTACCTCCCACCGTACAGACGAAGAGTCCAAAGGTGCCCTCCGCACAGACGGCCGCCACAAAGAAGGCACACCCAGAAGCTGAACCCCAATCTCAAGCTCAATCTGCCGCGGCAACCGAAGATAACCAGGCTCCCGCTGCCACATCTGCAGCCACTAAGCAAGATAATGTGGCTACACAGGATGCGACTGCGAACGCCCAATTTTCCGGGAACGAAAACGATTTGGTGCATTACGATCAACGTGCGTCCCAAATGAAACCCATCCCACCATTTCTGTTAGACTTGGACTACAAACAGGTTCCCGAGAACTTGAGGAAGAAGACCGAGGAGTACGATGTTTTGTACAACCCTGCCTTGCCCCGCACACTAGAGGTCGAGTTGCATAAATCCTTGGAACACACATCGGTTGTCTGCTGCGTCAAATTCTCCAACGACGGACAGTATTTGGCAACAGGGTGTAACAAAACAACTCAGGTGTTCCGTGTGTCCGACGGAGAATTAGTAGCTAGACTCTCGGACGACAATGCACCATCCATCCAGAATGGTGGTAACGGTTCTGACAGCGGATCGACAGACTTGTACATCCGTTCCGTGTGTTTCTCACCAGACGGGAAGTTTTTGGCCACAGGTGCGGAGGACAGACTGATCAGGATTTGGGATTTAGCCCAACAGAAGATCGTCATGGTCTTACAAGGCCACGATCAGGACGTCTACTCCTTGGACTACTTCCCCTCAGGTGACAAGCTTGTGTCGGGCTCCGGGGACAGAACCGTTAGAATCTGGGATTTGAAAACGGGTCAGTGCTCTCTGACATTGTCTATCGAGGACGGTGTCACCACAGTTGCTGTTTCACCAGGAGATGGGAAGTACATTGCCGCCGGTTCTCTAGATCGTGCCGTTCGCGTCTGGGACTCGGAGACCGGGTTCCTGGTGGAGAGACTGGATTCTGAAAACGAACTCGGCACAGGCCACAGGGATTCCGTGTACAGTGTTGTGTTCACCAGAGACGGCAACAAAGTGGTCTCCAGTTCTTTGGACAGATCCGTCAAGCTGTGGAACTTGCGTGGGTACAATGAAAAGGAGAACGCCGCCGACAATAACAAATCGCAAAGTTCTGTGGTCTGTGAAGTCACGTATATCGGACACAAAGATTTCGTTCTGTCGGTGACCACCACTGCAAACGACGAATTTGTGCTATCGGGCTCGAAAGACCGTGGCGTCCTGTTCTGGGATACAAACACGGGGAACCCATTGCTAATGCTACAGGGTCATAGAAACTCCGTGATCTCTGTTGCGGTCGCCAATGGTCACCCACTGGGCCCCGAGTACCAGGTGTTTGCAACTGGTAGTGGTGACTGTAGGGCAAGAATCTGGAAGTTTTCGAAATTGGACTCCGCCTCTAAAGTCAAGGAAATTCAAGGTTGATAGGACAGCATGGTATAGCTAAGAAGCAACGAACCGAACGGACCCTTGATGGAGATATGGGTAGAGGCATTCACGATTTTCTTCTTCCCTACACCTTCTGTGTGAATGGTAGCAGATAATGGGTAATATAGATCTTCCTATGGAAAATATCCATCTTTCCACATTTGCCAGATAATCACACTTGTTAATAAAATCTCTTCGACGAAGACTTCCTTAACTGCTCGGACGGTTTTGTGCCCGGGAATATGTGTGTGTATAAATAATTGTATATGTGCTTCTTTTATAACGATCCAAACTGTACAGGTAAAAGAGAATAAGAAAACAAGCAAACAGTCCAGCATGGAACGAGAGTAACTGGTAATGAACTTCTTCCGGATTAAAATCACTTAGTGCTATTTAGGTAAGGATATTTAGCATAGTACACATTTTTTTGGGGGGCTTTCGCTGGGTGGTCACTTATCCTCCTCTTCGTATCCCACAATCCCCATCATTTGGGTAGACCAGTCGCTGGATCAATCAAGCATTCGTTTGTCTCTTGAGGTCCCGTGCCGACTTGGGTTGGGATGATCCTAGATATACCCTCTGCAAGTTTAGGGTCCAACATCGCCGGGAAGTCGGCCTTGTACTGTGTGTTGAAAGTGTTTTCGAACCCCTGGAGGGTCTCAGCGGTAAATTTTGTCCCCCACCCTTCGACGGTCGAGAGCAACGGGTAGAAGAAGGGCAGAAGTTTCGATTCGTTCTCCTGTAGGTAGTACATGACCGCGTTGGGCCCTGCGTCAAAGGTGTAGGCAACGACGTTCCTGTTGAAGTATGCATTGATTGCGTGGCACAGTCTTATCACTTTCTTGGAGGTGTCATTTATGTAGAAAATGGGAGGGTACGAGTCGAGGCAAGTAGCGTGGAACGAGTTGGAGTCCTTCATGGTTAGTTCTGCGAACATCTCGAAGTCTCTCGCGACGATAGCGCGCTTCATTTCGTCAAATCTTTGCGGGACGACCGTTTTTATCCTCTCTTGAAAGAGGTCCGAGGTCCTGACTGTCAGTTGCATCCCCTGCGTGGAGGAGGTATCCTTCTTCTCGTCGCTGACGACGAGAATAACCGCCTTCATTTCTGGCCATTGCTCCCTCGAGGCGACCTGCACCGCCTTGGAGTCTGTCCCGTCGGCCAACTGGCCCATTTCCCAAGCGACAAACCCACCGAACAGCGATCTGCACGCGGAGCCGGACCCCTTCCTGGCAACCATCGACAGCTCAGACATATCCTGTGGGAGACTGTAAAGTTTTGCGATCGCGGTGACGAGCGCAGCAAACCCGGCTGCGGACGACGCAAGCCCGGCTGCTGTGGGGAAGTTATTCTCCGAGACGATATGCAGCTTCCACTGAGACATAGGTTCGAGCGCGGAGTCTGCCTGCTCCATCTGTTGCCTCATCTGACGCAGGTCCGCAAGACAGTCCTGTGTGCGTTTACTCCCGAGAGATTCCTCCTCGCCATTCAACCACAATTTGTCCTCTGTAAATTGAGCACTGCAAGCTGCGGATGTGAGCGTTCTCAGGTCATCCTGCGACAGCGTGACCGAGATGGAAGAGTTCGTGGGCAAGTTCAGATCCGCATCTCTTTTCCCCCAGTACTTCAAAGTAGCGATGTTCACAGGCGCGGTGATAGAAGCAACGTGTATGGACATTTCTTAGACAAATAAATGGATACAGTGCTGGTCACAATATAGAATCCAATTGCAATTGAACAAGTTGAACAGTAACTTGGGCTCGAGAACGCTCTTTTATAAACGACAAGGCAGAATTTTTGTTTAAAATTTGATGGTTTTATCGGTGACTGCGATGAGTTGTTGAACAGAGCAGAGTTAGAGGACCGTTCGGGTGCTCTGTGGGCGATTGTACCAAGCTGCCGGCCGTGTGAGATGTCTTTGCAGAGACTTAGTTTAGCATCCGTGTTTTTGTCGCGGTCGTTTACCCCCCGGCGTTCGCCAGTTTGGAATGGTTTGTTTAAGTTGCAAGCTGGGAGGAGGCTAGAGCACACAGGTGCACCCACGACACCCTTCACGGCAGAACAGCTTCGTGTTGCGAAGCGGGAGAGATTGGAAGGGTTGGGCCCGATTGTCGGGAGACTCCCTGCTGCGGTGGTCCCCTACGCGGAGCTGATGCGGCTCGAGAAACCAGTGGGGACCTGGCTGCTGTACTTGCCCTGCTCTTGGGCGATCCTCATTGCCGCGATGGAGACCGGTGCTGCCGTGTTGCCGACCGTTGGGATGCTCGGGTTGTTTGGAGCCGGTGCACTTGTCATGCGTGGGGCAGGGTGCACGATCAACGACCTGCTGGACAGGAGACTTGACGCCAAAGTGATCAGGTCTGTAGAGCGGCCGATCGCCTCGGGGAGGGTCACGGCGCGGCAAGCGTGCGTGTTCCTTGCTGGGCAGACCGCTGTCGGTGTTGGAATCCTCTCGCTGCTCCCCACAGCGTGTTGGTGGCTCGGGCTTGCGTCACTGCCGATAGTGTTCACGTACCCGCTGTTCAAGCGGTTCACGTACTACCCGCAGGCTGCGCTGAGCGCTTGCTTCAATTGGGGGGCCCTGCTCGGGTTCCCTGCAATGGGGATCATCGACTGGCCCACGATGATCCCGCTGTACTTGGGGAGCTACCTGTGGTGCATGACGTACGACACGGTGTACGCGCACCAGGACAAGGCGTTCGACATCAAAGCGGGGATCAAGTCGACCGCGCTCGCTTGGGGGGCCCGCACGAAGCAGATCTGCTACGGGATGACCGCGGCCCAGTTCATGCTGTACATAACCGCTGGGATCAACAGCGGGCTGCTGCTGGGACCAGGGTTCCTTGGAGGACTGTCTATATTTGCCTACCGCGTATTTACAATGATTAGGAAGGTGGACCTCGACAACCCAAGGGAGTGCTGGAGGGCATTCCTCGGGAATATTAACACCGGGCTGTACTTCTCGTATGCCCTCTTCTTCGACTTCTTGTTGAAGTCCTTTGGCTGGCTCTGAGCTGAATATACTAGCTCAGTTCTAGTTTGAATCTTCGCTCTTCAATACAACAAACATCTCTCACTGGCTACTTCCCGGAAGCCCCTGATGCACCCAGTTTAGCGTTGCTCCCTGTCTGTACTATTAGTAACGATGCTTTTAATTCTGTCACTCTTGTCATTGGCATTCGAGTGGAAACTGGTCTTGTTCTGCTTGAGAACAGCCTTTAGCGGTACCTCCTTCGCAAGCGTGCTGCGGTCCTCAAATTCTTCCAGTGAGTTCTTTGACAAGTCGTTATGGAACAGTGAATCGAGAACCCTCCCGTCGGACTTCCAGACCTCGCCGGACCTGGGCAGAATGTAGTACCTGTTCCAAAACGACTTGGCCGTCTTGTCCACCAAGTAGAAACTGAACGTCGCAGCATCGTCTATCCCTTGTGGACCCTTCCCCGTATATATCCTAACCCCCTTAGTCCTGCTGACGACGTCCAGCGGCCGCACCGTGCTGATCTCTCTCGCGAGAAGAGGTGACTGGCGTACAATTCGACACCCGGGCTTTCCCACCACATCTGGAAGGTAAATGACTTGCCGTACAACCCTCGAAAACACGTACAGCGTGCCGAGGGACAATGTGAAGGGCAGCACGGCCAACGCGACGGGCCCGTACGACTTGCAGAAGTACCATACGCTACGCTTGTCGTCATCCTCTGCAGCGGCCTGCCGCTGCTTGGCAGATAGCCAAGATACGTCAGCAAACGTGTATCCGTACGTAAGCAGCACGGCAGACATGGAGAGTACTCCAACGCGCACAATTGGCTTCAAACGGTACGAGTAGACCACCTGCGGTGACTTCTTCAGCGCCAGACTCTTCATAAGAGTCAACAATCCAACAGCCATCGCTCCTCAACTCACTCGAAACACAACTGCTCAAACACTTGAACACACGACTGACTCACCGGCTATAGCAACAGTTTCCGACGACCAGTGGCAACTGTTCTTCTTCTCGAATGCTGATCATCACAGCCTTCAAGTGCCCTTTCAGTTCAAACTTTGAGATTCAAATACTTCGAAGAGACCGCTACTTTGCGTCAGTTTGTGGTTCATTGCACTGGAGACGCTGGACTTGGCATCGGATCCACGCAATTGACGTCTGTGACAGGTGTGTACTGTGCTGGACCGAGCTTGTTGAAGAAAGTGTGCTGAGTCACGGTCTCTACAGAAGAAGAAGAAGCATCGAAAACTGAACTGGAAATGGAGGGAGCACCAGAAAACGAGAACGCCGCTGGAGGTGCCGGGAAGGGCACAGTTGAGGGCAATTTTACTGTACCGGTGAACCCGAGGCTACACTCTGCGAATGGAACCCCCGTGATGAACTCAATCCAGGAGGAGGAGTCGCCAGAGACCGCCAATGCGATCTTCCAGACACCGTACCTGAACCTTGAGAAAAACAGATCATCCGTGTACCTGGACATGGAACCGACACCCGGTTCGTTGAACAAGTCTGCGTTTGCATCGCCAAAATTGGCCCGTCCAAACTCGTCGTTCTACGGCGTTAAGGACGGGAACAGCTCGAGCTCAAGTATCATCTATAACCCTTCTTTCTCCTTCGGAGGTGCCAAGGATAACAACAACACCAGCACCGATGCTACTGCTACTACGAATTTGGGTGGTACTGGTAGCCCCAAGTTCAACACCACGTCTAACGAACATGAGGCCTTCAACCAGAGACGAAGAGGGTCTACGAAGTATATACCTGGCGTGAGGTTGGGTCCACCAACCTCTAGAAACAGGTCTCCGGTTCGATCGCCCTCCCCCGATCGGACCAAGAAATCGTCGACGATGCTGGACTCCCCGTTCAACTTCAACACCACGTCGTTGAACCCTCATACACCGCCGGCGTCTGCGTCGCGGGCACAGTTCAGAAAGGGCCACAGGTACAAACACTCGTCTGTCTCGATGAACTTCTTCCAGGAACCTGAGGTCAAGATCCCTCTCAATATAGCCAAATCGCTGCCGATCCCGGATCTCCGCGACATCCTGCACAACCTGTCCTGGCCCAAAGCCTACTCCCAATTGCTGGTGGTAAGCTTGCAAGTGGCGGCCTGTTTGATAACGTACGAGCTGGGCCATTCGCACTCGTGGAATGACTACCTTACGTTATCACACTTCATTGCATACGATATCGTCGGGTCGCTCGTCATAATATTTGTGGAGACGTTGAGCCAGTTTGAAGTGTGGTTCACGGGAAGTTTGACCTTCCCCTTTGGTCTGAACCGGATAGATGTCTTGCTGAGCTTTGCATCAGCGGTGTCACTATGCTTTGTTGGCCTGGATCTGATCTTCCATGTCGTGGAGGAGATAGTCGTTGTGTTTGTGGAGGCTCCCAAGAGTGAACATCACGACAACATTGCTGCAACGATACCACATTCACACTACTCGACCAAGGATGGGGAGTCCATAATACAGGGCAACAATTTGAGACTATGGTATACAGTATTGGGTGTTAACGCGCTCTTGGCCGTTCTCTCACTGTCCAAGATATACAACGTGAATGCCAACTGTAAGCTGAAGACGAAGAACCCGCTGGTCACGATGGCATACATCCTTTACCTTGTTGTGTTCCCCTTCTTGGAAGGTGGCGCACTATCCAACATATCCGACTATCTAGCGACTCTTTTGATTGCGACCTTCATCATAATACATGGGTACACTATTGCAGGATGGACTTCGACGATCCTGCTGAATGGGTTTTCCACGACTGAAATGGCTGGTCTGGCTCTACTAGACTACAACAGTGATCAATCCCTTGCGGCACAGGACACCACCGCGGAAATATCCTCGAAGGAGGGAAGTCAAGCAGTAAAGGGGAATACTAGGCCTAGGTCGTACACGCATCTGCCCACGTCCACTGTACAGACGCGGAAGAAAAAGTCTTTGAATCACGACCCAAGTGTGGTGAAGTCGCTGATCAAGGACAACATCGAGAACTTACCGGAGTTCAAACACAAATGTGACATGAAGAATTCGGGTCTGCTGATTAGCAAAATAAGTTTCGACCTGTATATTGTACTGATTAATGTAACGCTTCGAAATGGGTCCAACGAAGAGGAGCAACGACTCTTCTTAGCGATCGATAAGTGCGTCAAGCGGTACCTGCCTTACTCCGAGACCACCATAGAGATAGATAGAATATAAAAAGCGGGCAGAGGAGGCATGCAATCAGCGCCATTGTTGCTTGTACCGATGTCGGATGCAGAATTGATGTATTGTATATTCTCTATATAAGACTAGTCCTGTTTAACACCGTCCACTTGTCCCCGAAGGGATGAGAGACAGTCCTTATACTCTGCTTCGTCATCCCCGGCCACGTCAGTACTGACGACCTCGGAGACCTCTACATGTTTCCCGCTGACGTCTCTGCTAATATCCTCGTCTATGTGTTTGCTCCAGAAATTGCGTTCACCTTTCCCGACGAGCAAATTGTACGCGAACCCTGCAGCGTTTGCTCTTGCGGTTCTCCCACACCGATGCACGTACTGTTGAGAAGACAAGGGGACGTCGTAGTTCACGACGTCTGTAATGTTGTTGATGTCTATACCTCTGGACATCAGGTCCGTGGTGATCAGCACCTGGGTTGAGGATGCTGTCTCCCTGGAGAACTCGGCTAGCAATCTTTTGTTATCCACCTTTGAGTTGTTTGAGTTGATCGAGTGGACAGTCATGTCTCCTTCCTTGTTCAAAATTTGCAGTAGTGATGCGAGTCTGAGAGAGTTTTGGTTGGATTTGACGAACACGAGGACCTTTGCCCGTTGCTTCTCTTCACCCTCAGTGGTGGTCTTTAACTGCAACAGTCTCAATAGGAACAGAGGTTTGTACAGGGACTTGGCCGTTGGGATGTGAATGTTGTATTCTTGCAACGTTGGTGGCAGATTGTACAGTTTGACTGAGTCTGTGACGAACAGTCTTGGATTGTACAGTTTGAGGTCGTGCAATTTTGCCGTGTTTGTAGTCAATGTAGCACTGAAGACCATTTTGATGACGTTCCCTGGCATTGGGTCGACGTTTTGCTTCTCTGTGTCCAGTTGTTGCATGAGTTCATGACACCAGTTTTGGAAAGACTGGTTAAGCAATCTGTCCGCTTCATCTAGGACTAGGAATTTTAAGTTGCGCAAGGAGATGGATTTCAAATTGATGTGGTCTACGAGTCTGCCCGGAGTGACAATGAGGATGTCTGGTTCTGAGTTGATTAGTTTCTGGTGTTCTTCTCTCAGCGAATTTTCCAATTTGGAGAAGCTGACGATGATGTTTGTACCTTTGATCAGTTTTGTCAGTGTATCGTACACTTGGTGGATAAGCGGTTTTGTTGGGACGAGGATGAGTGCACGGAGTCTGTTGACCGTTCTGGAGCTGAGAGTCTGCACTAAGGGGATTGTGTAACTGAGTGTTTTTCCTGACCCTGTAGCTGCGTTAACAAGCACGTCTCCAACTCTTCTTGTGAAGTTCCGCTTTGTGATTTTGTACGTGGTGTTTATCGTTGGTAGAATTGTGTCCAGTATAGCTGTTTGGATCGGGAACGTCTCCTGTGAGTAGTTCTCTGCGATGTTTTGAAGCAGTTTGTCGTTCAAGAGATCGGAGTATTGGGAGTATGGTTTAACCATTGAGTTGTCGTATATGACTTTTGTAGTGTTGACGAACGCGAGGGACTTGTGGTGTGCGGAGGTAATTTCCGGTTTCAACGTTGGTCTGACGATAGCCGGCTGTGGTATGTTTTCTAGTGGGTGCAGTGTGGTATCTTCAGTAACAGCGGCGGCAGAAGCATCTTCACTGTTTTCGGTGGGTACCACCGTTGTAGCTTGATCCTGCAGCACTACGGAATTCTGGAACCGTGAGAGCACTGATCCGTGCTTGCGGGAGGCGGAACCGTCGACTTCAACCTCATCGACTTCAACCTCATCGACTTCAACCTCATCGACCTCATCGACCTCGATCTCTGAAAAATCTGACGACTCTGAAGGGTCGTCCTCGGATTCTTCTAAACCTTCCCCATCCTCAGACTCCTCCTTGCCCCGCTGATCCCTCACTTGCGCACCACCACGCCTTCTCTTTAGCGGTCCAACCCTGCTCTTCAGCAACTGTAACTTGTCGACACCGCCTTGACCCCCCGCAACCTCCTGTCCTGGTTCAAATCTCTGGGCAAACATCCAATCCGGTATAGCGGTGACCTACAGCAACTACTACAGCAACCAATGCAACTACCGCACCCACCAACACCAGCAACATCAACACCAACCGTCAACTACCACTGTAACAACTTCTTGTTAAAATTTTGCACAATTTGAACTTTGAGTCGAAGAGCCCGTCTCAAGAGGACACTTCAGAAGACTCTCCAGCGGGCTGTTAACGATGTTGGCGACGGCGGTGAGACTGTCGCGGTCCGCGTGGAAGGGTCCCAACGTGGTTCCTCTGCCCGTGCGGGACGCGCTGGCGAAGGGGACACCGATCCGCACGAACGCCAGGTCGGCAACGGTGTTGCCGCAGTTTGTTGGGTTGAAGTTCCAGATCCACAACGGCAAAGAGTACGTCCCAGTGGAGATCACGGAGGATATGGTCGGACACAAGCTGGGGGAGTTTGCACACACGCGCAAACGGCTCAGTTATGAATTGAAGAAGAAGTAGAGGAAGAACATCTCCCCTGCAAGGGCCAGGCGGGGGGGGGGATGTTCAAGCAGCACGCTACTGCTACTACACTGGTGTGTGGTGGTAGCGTGAGTAAATACCCAGCCCATCTGTAAATACATAGACGTCCAGCAACAGCAGCAGCAACAGCAAGTGCTGCTGGACACCGTTTTGAACAAATCGACGATTTTGAGACGACGACGACGACTTCGAAGGACGTTGACGGCGATGAAGACGGCGATGATGCACCCCATGAGTCTACTGGGTGCCCTGAGGGCGGCCCCACTTCGCGTGTCACTTCGCGTGTCAATGGTTACACCCTTTCGCACGCCGTTGATGCCCCGCTGCGGGTTATTACCGTTCACTAGGACCCTGTCGACGACCTCCTTCTGCCAGGCGACTATTAACCAGATCCGTCGTGGGAGCGGGCCCCCCAGGAGGCGCAAAGTGTCCGAGTCCCCCGACTTGGAACGGTGTCCCTTCAAGAGAGGGGTTGTTGTGCGTGTAATGGTGTTGAAGCCCAAGAAACCGAACTCTGCACAGCGTAAGGCCTGTAGGGTACGGTTATCCAACGGGAAAGTGGTCTCCGCGTACATCCCAGGGGAGGGGCACAATGCACAGGAGCACAGTATCGTGTACGTCCGCGGCGGGAGGTGTCAGGACCTCCCAGGTGTAAAGTACCATCTCGTCCGGGGCGCTGGCGACTTGGGGGGGGTACTCAATCGCATCTCTTCAAGATCGAAATACGGAGTCAAGAGACCCACAAAGACCTGACTCCATTGACCTCAAACAACCCTTGTACATATACACACACTACTACTACATAGCCCTACCCACCACCACTACATAGTATACTAAGCCTTATTGAACAGTTTTAAAAGGAGAACCTGTTACTGACTACTACTTTAACTTCGCAAGACGACAAACGCTTACGAAGAAGGGCACAGGGCCATGCTGCAATTGAAACCGTACAACTTACTCATCCAGAAGACGGTCAGCGAGGCCGTAGAGGCCGCCCAGCAGGGCAGACCGCTCGCGTTGGACCGTATCATCTCAGACTTCGACTACACCACTTTCCACATGTACAACACTGCAGAGGATCAAGCGGGCACCGTGTACCTCAGCGTGCGTACGAAAGCGTGGCAGAGTGTGTTGCAATGCGGTGGGCTGTTGGAGTACTTGCAGGAGGTGTACAGTGGTTGCACCGGTGTGACGCTGCTACAGCAACCGGAACAAGGGTACGACTTGACGTTGGCGTTGCAACTTACAAGTTCCCCCACAGAGGATACCGTGTTGCAACTGTCTTTGCTCAAGACTCACATCATGGCGTCGCCCTTCAAGTTGGCGTTCAAAGAGTTCGACGTCTTGAAGAATGTGCCCGTGGACCCGGAAACTGCTCAATTGCAACAGGGGCCAGCGTCCAGTCTGTTCGCGATACAGTACAGGGATGATGAGACTATCTTCATCAAGCCCGCGAACGACAGGATCACGGTCATCTTCGACACCGTCTTCGAAGATGAGACGGACAAGATCTTTGGGAAAGTGTTCCTGCAGGAGTTTGTCGACGCGAGGAAGCGTAACAGGTCTATCCAATCCGCCCCGCAGGTACTGTACTCGCACGAGCGACCCCTAGAACTGGGCAGCAGCAACCACCCTAATCTACAGGGGCAACCTTCCCGCGGGTACATCACGTTTGTGTTGTTCCCCAGACACTTCCAAACGCAGGAAGTCCAATTATCCTCCGTGTACCAGTTAGTCCTCTTCAGGAACTACTTCCACTACCACATCAAGTGTGCCAAGGCGTACATGCACTCGCGTATGCGCTACAGGGTCAACACTTTCGTGAAAGTGCTCAACAGGGCCAAAGTGGACGATGACGACAACGACAATCAGCCAGCAGCCGAGTCCAGCACGGGTGCAACCTCAACGGGGCCCACAAGAAGAACAGCCACGGGTCGCAAACTCGTCTACTGATATGCCGTTCTGGCACTGGTACTACCACGCAATATGTGTATACACTCTACAGTATATAAAGAATACACGCCCAACACACAGCGCAATTGATCCGACTGTCGACCAGAAGAGTACATGTAGCCCGTGATACGACCCCCCCGGACAAGACTCCTCTCCATCAGAGACACCTCGAGGCAGTCGCAGTCGTCTGTTATTTAAACTGTCTAGGAAGATCCGACCCAAACGGAACGTGGATCTTCAACTGGGGAGGAGACGGCTGGAGTCACAACGGACCGCAGAGATGGTATGGTTCGTTGTCGTTCGGGTGGTCTCGTGGTCCGTGTACGGCACGTTTGCCGCGATTAACAGGTACTTCCACTACAAGACCCACTGGAGGGACTATCCGTTGACTTTGGCTGTGGTCACCGTGAACATGCTGCTGCTGCTGATGACAGACTTCATGCTGCCTCTAGATATATTCCATACGTCGTTGTGGGACCGTCCAGCGGGGGATACTACTGGCCCCGAGTTGCCAATTGGCGCGAATGCGACAGCAGGTTTGCCCTTGTCCCTGCTGAAGAGGGAGCAACCGCAGGGCCAAGCCGCACGAGGTGCGTTCTATGTGGTGTGGCCCACCGTATACTGGCTGCAATTCGTCATATGTTGGTTCGCGATCCCAGTGCTTATCTCGTACATTGGGCTCAAGTACGCGGCCGCATACGAGGAGAAGAGACGCAAGTTTGTCATGGCAGTGTACTCAAACCTCAAGTTTTACCTGCTGTGCCTCTTGGGGGTCGCCGTCGGTGTAGTGTACCTTGTGTTCAGTACGGGTCATGCAATACGCGAGTTCAAACCGCTGCTTATCTCCATGGCACACCTGTACTCGTTGAGTTACACGCTAATCCTATTATCCCGGGGGGTCGTGCTCCTGCCGAGGGCATTACTCAACTTCGCTAGCGTGCCAACAACGGAGGCACACAACTCGCTGTACGTGGAGCTTAGTAGACGCAACGACGACCTCAACGACTCGCAGGTGAACGTCCTCGAGTCCGCAGCGGGGATCCTTCAAACGCAAGAGGTCAGGAACGGTGACGTCCTGTTCAACCAGTTACTGCTCGATTGCCAACAGGAGGTCCGTGGGAGGATTGAGGGGCTTAATTTACAATCAGTGACAGGGGCCGGCGGGTCCAGTGGTACCTCGCAGATCGCTTCCCTGGACAAGCTCAACAAGACTTACAACAAGTTCATTACACATTACTACAACTACTGCTACTACCAGAACCAATCGAACACAATCATCCATGTACTTGCGCAGACGGGGAAGACGCAACTGGACCTTGTGCGGAAGTACGTCATCGTGGCTCTCGGTGTCGTCTCCACCGTGCTCTCTGCGTTTATCGTCGTCCTAGAGGTGTCCCCTACCAAATGGGCCCACGGGTGGGTTTTCCTCGGGTCCAGCTGGTACAACTTCATCCTTGTGTTTGTGATCCTGACTTACAACACGGTAGCCTCTCTGTACGCCATGAGTCAGATCAAGTTCAGTAACTTCCACCTGATAGCAAACGGCGGGAGCAATCCAGCGAACGTGCTCTATTATTCCCTGTACTCTAGTCGGTTACTGTTCCCGCTGTGTTTCAACCTGATGACGTTAATCCCCGCCGCAGGGTCCCCACAGGACGAGTCCGTGTTTGCACAGACGTTGTACGGGGACGTCACGTTGATCCCACTGGTCAATGCGTTGAACAAGTACCTCCCACCTGTGTTCCTCGTTCTCGTGCCGCTGTCCTTCAAGTACGACATCAAAGAGAAGATCTTGCTCCGCGTGCTGGGGGAGGACTACTACTACCAGTTCTTCGGGATGATGCCGTACGACCCAGACTCGGTACAGGACGACATCGAGGGTTCCCGCACTCACGTCGACGAGGACTACCAGTACTTCTTGGAGGACGGACGATACTTGTTCGAAAGGGCTTCTGCGAACAATGTGCAGAGAGCGGATAGCATTGAGATCGGGTTGACGAGAGCCAGCCGTGAGGGAACTGCAGTGAGGGAAACTACTACGCAAGACGACACGACTACGCCGTTGTCGTACATATAGCATGTGGGTGTTACGGCTGGATGTTATTAGGATATAGATATAAGAAATTGTATGTACGGTTTTACATGGAAGAACGAGAATAAGAGGAAGGTTAGAAGCGACGGTGTGCAGAGATGACGTGGATGACAATTGTGTCAAACGTCCAATGGGGAGCGGGATGGAATCTGAAGTTTGCAATATATGGGGGTTTAATTCATGCCTGTCTGTTTTGCTGTTCGCTCCTTCTCTCTACCTTCTTGGTCCTAGGTGCTAAACGGTTCATTGAACTCCAATTGTTGATGGAACTTGTACTTCTTTTTTGTGACAAAGACGTCAGTTAGTGCGTCGTCGTCCACAAACCAGGACACACGCCCTGCAGCGCCTTCGTTGACGATACTGCTTGGAAGTCCCTTCTCTGGTCTCTCCATGATCATCTTGATGATCGGGGCCTTCGTGGCACCTTCCACCACGAAGATGACCCTGTGCGAGTGGCAGATGACCGGGATAGTCAAGGATATCCTTTCGCTAGGCCCACTGGGGGCCTTTTCCACGGGGACGACCCATGCGAGTTTCTCACGCAAGTTTTCTTGGAAATTGGGGAACAGCGAGGCAATGTGTCCATCTGGAGCGCAACCTAGCAAGAAAAGATCGAACATCGGAAGTTTGACCGAGTCCCTACCTGCGAAACCTCTAATGAGTACTTTCTCGTAACTGTCTGCGCACTCCTGTGGGTCATCGATCAGGGATTCGTCAATGTGGTAGATGTTTGGCGTACCGTACTTCTCCGTGTCAATAAGGTCAAATATTTTCCTCTTGGCTTGCCCGTAGTTACTCTGGTCCGATTCAAAGGGCACGAGCCGTTCGTCAGCAAAGTATATATCCCACTTGCCCCACTGCACGTCGGTTCTGCTCAGCAGCCCCTCGTGGAGCACCTGAATAAGCGACCCACCGGAGATGGCAATCTTAAACCGTTGCTCCTTCTTTGGACGATCCTTCTTCTCCCTAGCAGACGACATGCTCTTCGTCGAGAGCACACGCTGCATGTCGCTCGAGTCGTAATTGCTAGCTGCCAGGGACACGTTCGAGGGCCTCCTCTCCTTGGGCAATAGTGCCCCGTTCTGCGCGTACACTACGTAATCGGCCACGGCCTCTGCCACCCCGGAAAACTCATGGAAGGCAAACACTTTAGGCACAGTGGTCGTCATTTTCCTTTTGTCTAATATTTCGTTCGCTTCAGCTCAGTTTAAAGGGAACTATAATGGGAAAAAAAGAGCGAAAGCTAGCTACCTGTAGTTCTGTTTCGTCTGTTGCTGGACTGTACTTCTCAGTCTCCTGACTTGGTATCCTGTCTTGTCTTGTTTTATTTTATCTTATTTTAATTTTTCAGTTTTCTGTTTCCCCCGTATTCCGATGTATTCTCGTTCGGTGCGGAGTAGTTTCCTGGGAGTGAGACTGTATTAGCTTAATTGCAATGGGGTTGAATCTTCTGCCGTCCCTTGTAGCTGTGATGAGAGTAGCAAATTGTAGCTGTGTAGCTGTGTAGCTGTGTAGTTGTGTAGAGAGAGAGAACACTGTGTCTTCCTCTATGCGCTGTTTTCCCTGAGGGGGTGAAATTTGGAGCGGAGGCAAAGAAAAAATTTTGGTTCGCGAAAATTTATAACACCGCTGGTGTCCGGGTAAAAAACGGCCGCCGGGGTTATACCGCGGGTGTCTGGGCTTTTTCCACTTTTTAGCCGCCGGCAGACCGAGTGTAATACGGATCCTGGGAGTGTTAACCTTCCGTTGGGAAGACCTGCAAGGCGCTCTCGAGCTTCGTGTACATCTCGTCGAGCTCGCCCTGCTCCGTGCTGAGCACGGTGATGGCGCCGCCCGCGCCGAGGCGCCAGTGCGCGCCGCCGTCGTGCGTGTACATGCAGCGGATGTTCACGGACCAGTCGCCGCTGCCGTTGAGGGACCAGTAGCCTGTGACGCCGCTGTAGACACCGCGCTGGCCTGGCCCCGGTGCTGTGGAGCCGTTGAGGTGCTGCTCCAGCTCGTCTTGTAGTAATTGTACGGTGATTTTCTTCGGGCCCCCGTCATGGACCCAGACGGGGAGAGAGTGGTGCAAGATGTCCAGGCCGGAGTAAGCTGACTGAGACAGGCCGTACGCCTTGACAACGCTGACCAGCTGGTACACGGTCGCGTACTCCTCGACGGTCATGAACTCCTCGACGCGTACGTCGGGGAGAAGCTCGTACAGGTCGTTGCGGATCAGGTCCAGGATCATCAAGTTCTCGCCGAACTCCTTTGGAGTCTTGAGGATTTCAGTGGCGCGTGCTCGGTCCATCTGCGGGGATTTCCGCACGGTGCCCTTGATGGGACGCAACTCGCACGTGTCGTTGTCCCACTTGAGAAACCGTTCTGGAGAACTGCTGATCAGGCAAAGTTGTGGGACCGGGAGGCCCGCATCGCTGCAAAGGTCGTTGAATTGGAAGAAACTGGCAAAGGGTGCAGGGTTACGCTGCACAAGCACTTGGAAGATGCGCCAGGGGTCCACGGTGGGGGTGCTTGGTGTGACTAGTGTCTGCGTCGTTAGACAGATCTCGTACGAGTCCCCGCGGTGCATGTACTCTTGGCATTTACGGAACGCCTCGCCGTACTGAGACTTGTCCGGCATCTTCACATCGTATGTAACCTTCTCAGGTAGTTCCTGTGGCCACGCCAAGTCCTCATCCACCCAGGACGAGTCAGCGAAGATATCGGCAATATCGTCAGGGAAACACGAGGACCCATCGCTGCCCACAGAGATGAGAAATATTCTGCCCTGCAGATGGTCCACAAGGATACTGTTTTCGATGTACACAAGTTTCGCGTCCGGTGTCGGGGCACCCTCCAGTTCAAGAGTAGGTTTCTTCACATAGAGACCCATCTCGTATCCTAATATACCGACAAGCCCACCAACAAAGGGTAAGTCCGTACGGAAGTTGCATTGCAGTCTGGGTTCCATGAACTGACCAAGGGTACCCCAAAATTGCGTCTTGTCTTGGCCAATTACTTGTAAGAGCGGTGTGTTCGTCCCTTTAGTCAGATTTTGATGTAACGATTCGTGGGTGAGCCCGTCAGCTTGCCATCCGTGTACTGTGGTCTTGCCAAGGGACTCGTAATGCGTGAAAACTTGCGAGTTTTCGTTCGGTAGCGCAATGATTGACCATTCGCCCCTGTTAGCAGATATGTTAGACGACGCGAGGATGAATTTGTCACCCTTGATCTTGTCAGCTAGTTTCAAAGTCACCTGTGCACAATCCTTGTACTTCGGATCTTGGTACTCCCTAATGCAAATATCCTGGGACCCAGGAGATGGTAGTGCCAAACGGCTCTTGACAAAGATGGGGGTTCTGTCAATGGTTTCAGCGAGTTGTTCCAATTGTGTAGCCATTCTGACACGGCTCCCCAGCTTGCATTGGTACCGTTGGGTCCTGTTATGGTTCCAATCATGCGCAATACCGAGGAAGTTCTGGATCAGTAGTCCGCCAAATTGTGAGCAGCAGGACTCCGGATGGTACTGCACACCGTACCAGGGAAGGTCACCCACCTGTGCGGCCATAAGCAACTCACCGTTCTCATCGTGGGTAATAGCTAGTGGACAGACCCCCTCTTCGATGCTTGCGTTGTCCATGAGCACATGCAGCGAGTGGTACCGTGTGGATTTGAACTGCTCGGGGTATCCCTTGAACAGCGCTGAGCTGACACCTTTACTGGAAAGTTCGATATCGTACACTTGTCCATGCTTGATGATGTCCAGTTCCTGAATCCTCTCTGGGCCCAGTCTTGAGTAGCACATAGCTTGGAACCCGAGACAGATGCCCAGGATTGGTACATTCGCGGCAACATCGCTTCTAAACAGCTCTTCAATGATACCAATGTCTTTGCACCCGTTCCGTGGGTTCCCAGGCCCTGGACCGACTACAATACAGTCAAACAAACTCAAAAGGGGCAGAAGCCCGTCCAGACTGGCAAACGTATCGTTGTGGATCGTGGTAACCGTAATGGGACCTTGCTGTTCCAACAGTCTCACGACGTTGTACGTGAACGAGTCATAGGAGTCAATGAACAGGATGTCGATTCTGGAGTCCATCAAAGCAGGCTCAGGAAGGATTACTACCGTAGTAAGAGGATACTAGTCAGGAAATGCAGCCGCTACTGGAGAGCTGTAACAGATGTTGTTGTTTTGTTTTGCCGCGCTTCTAATTGCAGTCCACTATGTTTTCTGTTTTAATGGTAACTTTGAATCAATGAGGGACGGTGAACATAAAGATAAGAATCTTGCTGGTGCCGAGACCAAGAACCTGGAATCTGACACTGGAGGAACAGGAGTGATGCTGGAAGTGCTAGTCAATGACCGTTTGGGGAAGAAATTGCGGGTCAAGTGCCTTGAGGAAGACTCTGTGGGCGATTTCAAGAAAGTTGTCGCTGTGCAGCTGGGTGTAATGCCCGGCAAGATCGTGCTGCAGAAGGGCGGGGTGGTGTTGAAGGACCATATCACGCTGATGGACTACGAGGTCCATGAGGGGACAAACCTGGAGTTGTACTACTTGTGACCCTGCAAGATGGGGTTTGATGGGGAAAAGGATGGTACGTAGCCGTATGCTACATTACTTTATTTATGACGCTAATATGTGAATGTAGTCTGTAGATAGAGATTAATGTCGCCTAGACGTTGAGTAGTCTATTGTGCTGCCGGTGAGGTTTACGCACTTGCTTTTTACCCCTGGTTCAAAGAAAGTATTCCACTCTTCTCCCGGATGCTGATTGGGCCTGGTATGTGTCTGAGAACACGTCGATATCTCGCGACTGTAGGTTGCTGTCGATATTAGTACCAATCTCACTCAGTGAGTCACCCGCAATGTTGTCCCCCTCAAAGTAATCCGAAACTACTTTTGTAATGCTACTACCACCCCCAGTGCCGGCAGGGACACTAGGATTGTTCAGGTACGAAATAGTTTCTGGCGCCTCGCCAAATACGTTGAAGTAATAATCGTCCTTGCTGTACAACTCGAGTATCGAAGCATTGTTCCCACACCGATAGCAATAGTTTGGAGCAGACCACACCGTCGTCACAAGCCCACCAAAGTATATCTGGTAACCCTCATTGCACAACTGGTGTGCCCTGTAGATCCGCGACATGTCATTCATTCTGAGGAATTTCTCTACGACGCTCTTCCCAAAAGTGTAGCCGGCACCTCTCGGCGAGACTTGGAAGTGCTGCGAGGTATCGAGAAGGAAGTCCTGCTGGCTGTCAAAACTGTTTCTGCCGCTCACCAACCCAGCGCTGTTATCCCCATTATTCTCCTCTGGATCTGACCACACGAGATCTGCCATTGCTCCATCATGCGGTATCTCTCGGAACCTGTCGATGATACGGATCTGATCGATCGTTTGCACATTGGGAGACAGCCCGCCGTGGACGCAGAATATCTCGTCGTCGATAATGCAACAGAGGACAAGGTAATCGAACATATCTGTCAGGTACTGCCATACTCTGGAATCCGGGCCATATTTGTTCAGACACTCTGTATAGAACCCGTAACTCTGTGTGATCTGCCGCGATTCGTGGTTGCCCCTCAGTAGATGAATTCTATTTGGGTACCGCAGCTTCAGCGTCACAAGCAGCGTTATCGTCTCAACACTGTACAGTCCCCTATCAACGTAGTCCCCAAGGAATAAGTAATTTGTGTCCGGTATTCTCCCCCCAATCTTGAACATCTCCAGCATGTCGTGAAACTGGCCGTGCATGTCACCTACCACTGTAACGGGAGTGCTGATGTGAATAACATTAGATTCCTTCACCAACATCTCCTTCAATTTAAAGCACAGCGCCTGTATCGTGATTTCAGGCAACAATTGGCCCTTATACAAGTGCTCCAAGCATTGATCCAACTCCATCTGGGGCGTAGCGTGTGTCTGTATGCTGTTGGCGCGCACCTCCACAGTTCTCGATAGGAAAGTACTCAGATATAAGATGTAACAGTCCCCAGTGAGTCACCTAGCAAGACAATGCACTACAAATCAGAGGAGTCGCACTCTCGTTTTGTCTTGACAGTACTTCCCTCGGTCAAATTACAGATTCAAACGTGAAGATATTTTAAAGAACACTAACTTGGATACTGGGGTGTGTCTCGGACGAACGAAGCATTGGAACGGGTTAAGACAGGCAGTAGTTCGCGCGTACACATGTCTTCCGGTGACTACTTTGGGTTTAACCCGGCGGATCAACATGCTGAGCAACCAGACAGGGATGCAGGTCATCCAACTCGATCGCAGCAGCAGCAGCAGCAGCTACGACTTGCCCACTTTAACCCAAGCGGCAGTTCGAACCTCGACGAGAGCAGGAGATCTAGAGCCAATTCGGCCACGCAATCGAGATCGCAGTCGGACACCAGGAAACCTATGCAGGATCCTGTACTCTCCAGTCCGTTGGACAATTTCAAATGGGACGTCACAGGCAACAAACAGCCATATCCCAAACAGCAAATCCAGCCACATCATATTCACTCACTGGGACCTCGAAGCCCAGGAGCCCCCTCAGGCTCCAACATGTCCATTATGCCAACGGGCGCGAGCAACTTGGTCAGATCTCCAAACGCAACGAGCAGTGTAAGTCATGGAAACGCAGCCGGTGCTTTAAACAGCGATTATTTGGTACAAAGGCACCCAGGAAACTCTCCAGGTCTGCAACCGCTTGGCGGGATTTCAAGCTCTGCTCAATCGTACCACAGTTCATCTTCTACTGGGTCTTCAGCAAGATCTAGTAGGCGACCCTCTGTAGTTGCAGCCGGGGGATCTCTATCAAAGTTCACCGCTCAACAGCAGCAATTACCACCAATCAAAACAGTAGGAAGCGCGGGGAGGAGTATAAGCGGTCCATCGAATAACGGAACACCTACGGGTGCAACTGCCGCCATCTCTGTAAAGGATAAAAGGCACCACGATTCAAACACTACCGTCTTGATTTCTCCAGAGATGGCATCCTCATTGAACACACTTAGCTCCTTGACAGCATCAACCTTGGCGCCTACATCTTCGAGCACACCAAAACACCACGAAAGATCAATGGTTAACAAGGGTCCCTCGAGTGTTTCTGGTGCAGGCAGTTCGGTTAGTCTCAGATCCTTCAAGAAACAATACATTTTGAATGAACAGCTGTATTTAGAAAGAATGAAGAATAGAATACATGACGATGATTATTACACAAGGGGGATTGTTCCCACTAATGATAGTGAGGAAGATTTTGATCTCGAGGTAGATGATATTTATGACATTCAAAACAGTAGTGCCAGCATCAACAAAGCCAACGATACAGAGAATTTTGGAATCAACTTCTTTACGACCAATGATCTAAATAAAGACTCGAGATATTACAATCTGAGCATTGGTGGATCCGAAAACCTTCTTAGCATTAGTTCTACTTTCCTGTTGCATAAATTGGCATGGCTGAAGAACAGTAACCCAAAAATGGAACAGTCCATAGAGGAAATCAATGAGCAATTGAAGAATATCCAAGTTCGCGGAAATAATGACATAATTGCCACTAACTTAGGGATCTGTATGGAGGAGCTGTTCCAAGATCCTACGATAATGGAAAGGTTTGAATGGCAAACGATGTTGATTAACGTTTTGAAGGGAGATATCGTTAGAAGTGAAAAGACAAAGATTGCTAACGAGAATACAGCAATTGGATTGGACAAAGAAAGGGCAGATAATATATGGGTGGAACTGAGGGCCTGGATGAACGGTCGGACTGTGGAAGATCAAAAAAAGTGCCTAACATTGTTAAGAAACTCTTCAGATTCGGTATTCAAAGAAGTAATGGAATTCAAAGTGTCGGAAGATGCTACTTTCGATGAACACGAAGTTGCAATTAACACCTTATTGGAAAAGTATTTTAAAGTGCTTACCTTTTGGCCTAACATGAAGAAAATGCAAATTGATAAACCGATAACAAAAACCGGTGACTTTAATTTGAGAATTGAAACGCTGGTTAGTTGGGCCAGCATCAAGCTACATTTGGAAAACGAAATTACGAAACTAGCCAAATGGACGCGCTTAGAAAATTTGAATTCTATTTTATTGGAAGATCCGCCTGATGAAATCAAGGAAACAAAGAAGCAATTTGCGGAACAGATTATGAAAGAGAAAGACATTGAAACTATATTTCAAAAGAAAATTTTCTTTCCACTCGCTCCTTGGATTCTGAAGGCCAAAGTATTCTCTATTAAGGCACAGAAATTAATCCAAGAGTTGAATTTGGATATGCCTAATGATAGATTGGAAGTGCTTTTGCTCTTTCCGATGGTTCTATTGAAAGAAATCATATCCGTGAGAATAGCATATGCTAAGAAATTACAAAATCCAACTATGATGATGATTGATCAAATGATTGAAGACTTTTCATCATACATTCGCCTTTCGGTGCAATTGAAATCTACACTGGATAACTACAGACAAGGCTGGCAAATGGAACTACCTTCTGATCCCAATTTTGATAAAGTAATAATCGAGGGTATCAAATACCTGTTCATTCTTTTACAACTGAAAATTCTAGACGGTACAACAAAGACGTTCAGGACTTCGAAGGAACCCGAGATTCTGTTGAAATATTGGGATGATTTGAAGAACGTCGGCTATTACATCAATGGCGCTGGTAAAGTAATATCCGTGGGTTTCAGTAAGTTGACTCTAAGGTTACTACATCGCTTACACTCTTATCTGCTACAAGAACAAAATAGTCCACCTACACTAAAAAGCGCTAATGACGGAGAACGTTGGCTAACACAGATCTTTGAAAATCTAGGATCCATGAAGCGGAAATTGAATAGGTTTACGAACGTTTTGACTAAGGCTTTTCAGAATTCCATAAATTACAAAATTGAGAACTATGAGCGTCTAGTAAACGGCCTGATAGAAACGGACCATTTTCTGATCTATTCGGGCGGTGAACTAGAAAACAATGGTGTTTACCTTGTGGCAAGTAGGGAACTTCTTGGTGTAACTGATGCCGAAATATTTAAGATTTTGGACAGCACCAATATAGGCTGTGATTTGATTCCAAAATTGGATATCAAGAATAGTTTGACAATTTACAACGCAATCGAGATAGAAAATGACGACAATTCCACCATTGCTCAAAGTCACGATAAAGACGGCGTGCCATATCATTCGATAGAAACCAGATCGTTCTCACACCACCGTGGAAATCTATATTCCCAAAACACACACAATACGAGTCAGTATCACGGGTTAGTTGATACCAAGCGTGGATCGAATAGCCCAATTAATGCTCAAAGTGAGAATGAGCAGGAAATTCTGGACTTAGAGTTTGAATTACAGTCCCTGGGATATCTGTTAGTACTGTATCCCAGCGACCCCATAATATGGGAAGGTAAAATTTTCAACCTTTCCGAACAAACAAGGATAAAATTCGACAGTTTTTTCTCGAAAAATCCCATGGGTACGATGACGCTGATTAGTGAGGGGTCCAGTTATGCCTTAGAGTACCAATTTGATCGATTCCAACAAATTGCTGGTTTGTCGGCTTCTTTCTTGGAGAAGAGGTGTTTACTAGATGCCGTGGAAAACTCTTTGCAAAGAGTAAACAAGGCATATTTTGGTTGCACCTATAGCATGTTAAGGGATTATCCTAAGCTCGTCACCACCTTCAAAAAATGTTCTCCTTCCACTGAAGTATTAAATGGTATATTTCTGTTTTGCCGAGACTTTGGTCGTAACTTTTTGAGGAATAACATTGCCAACGGTGAAAAGAAATCGCTGATTATACTGCTGATGGTTGAGGTAAGTGTTTCGTGGTTGAAATTTTTAACAGATGAATGTGATCCTAGCGACCATAGAACATTTAGGTGGTGTGTCACAGCTATGGAATTTGCCATGCAAATGATAAGTGGATGGAATGTTTTGGCGTTAAATGAATCCCAGTTTAAGTCTTTGAAACAGAAAATATCTGCATGTATGTCCTTGTTGATTTCACATTTCGATGTTATGGGAGCAAGGGCTGTTGAGGTCGAAAAGATGAATCAGCAATTGAGACCCAGTACTGACATTGATGATGACTTCGATGTTGACGCTATCTTACAGGTCAACTCTGAGTTAAGAATGAAGACAATTGCCCATTTAGAAGAGAGCATTACGAGAAACCCACATCAAATTGGTAAAGTTTTGGATGATACGGAACAGGGCAACAAGTATCTCTCATCCTTGGCATCGTCTATATCCAATGTTTCTATTAGATGGCAAAAAAGAAAGTATGTTGGTGGTGGTACTTTTGGTTCTGTTTATTCAGCAGTAAATTTGGACAATGGTGATATTCTGGCGGTTAAAGAGATCAAAATTCAAGATAGTAAAGCCATGGAAAAGATCTTTCCTTCTGTGAAAGAGGAAATGAGCGTGATGGAGATGTTGAATCATCCAAACATTATCCAGTACTACGGTGTGGAAGTTCATAGAGATAAGGTGAATATATTCATGGAATATTGTGAAGGTGGTTCATTGGCCAGTTTGCTGGAGCATGGAAGAATTGAAGACGAAATGGTGACGCAGGTTTATACCTTAGAGTTACTCGAAGGGTTAGCTTACTTGCACGAATCTGGCATAGTTCACCGAGACATCAAACCGGAGAACATTTTGCTGGATTTCAACGGTATTATAAAGTATGTCGATTTCGGTGCTGCTAGGAAAATTGCTAGTAATGAAACGAAGATACGTACCGCCGGATCGGGATCCTCCCCCGGAACGTCCTCATCTACGGACAATCTCCGTGATATGATTGGTACCCCAATGTACATGGCACCGGAGACAATTACAGGTTCCAAAACTAAGGGTTCCTTTGGTGTTGACGATGTCTGGTCCTTAGGCTGTGTTGTGCTAGAGATGGTTACTGGCAGGCGGCCTTGGTCTAATTTGGACAACGAATGGGCTATCATGTACCACGTCGCCGCTGGTCATATTCCGCAACTACCTGCAAAAGATGAGATAAGTGAAGCTGGTGCAAAGTTTTTCAAGCGCTGCCTAGTATACGATCCTAACAAACGTGCCACCGCTGTAGAACTTTTAATGGATCCATGGATTGTGGACATTCGAGAGGTTGCGTTTGGGACGTCTGGTTTAGATCCTAGTACAGAAACAAGCTAAAGTACTGTTGTAGTATAGATGGAGGGAGGAGAAGAAGAAGAAGAATACGAAAATTGGATTGTACAAATACATACGATCCATTGAGAATTGGCGATGTGTAAACTTTTATACTAATCAATCGTTTAAAATATACAAAAATAATTCTATAGATGGCGACATAATTCGATGTCATAATAATTTGTTTGCATCCTATTTCGAAACCTTCTTGAAGGTGAAGAATACATCACCCTTCTTAAAAGTATGAGAATAGATATCCTTGACAATATCCACGAAAGTGTTCCCACTTAACAACTCCAATGCAAAAGTAGGAAGATTTTTAAGTTCGTTCAATAGAACAGAACCCAACTGCGCTTCTCCATATTTCTCTGCAAAGTTTGAAACATATTGGCTGATATACGACACATCAATGCCCGTTAGCATTTGAGTTGTCTGGATAAGCTCCCACTCCGTTTCACTTGTAACACCCAAGTTTGACTCATACTCGGATGGAGAAGAGCTTTCTGTAATCAAGTAGTCAAATTGCGGCCATTTCTCTTGTAGCTGATCAAGTTCCTCACTTCTGTCATATGTGATATTATACCCTGGTAAGTCTAGTTCACCAAATAGAGTTACCCCTGTCATGCAAGGCGCCACAGATATATGAACTACCGCATTGCTGACATTGTTCCTTACCACGTATTGGTTGAAATTAACAAGAGCTTCACCACCTGGGTAATTCATGGAGGATACATTTAGGAACAACATTGAGAATGCAAACGATAGAACTGCAGATACAGGGAGTAGAGCGAGCATGAAAACGTTCTTCAAACTTTGGACTTTGATGTTTTCCCATAGGTAAGTCGCTGCTGTTGCTCCAAGTGCGAACATTGGTGGCAGGGCATAAACGATAAATCTCCATTCCTTGTGTGGCTGGAAGGACATTACGAAGATGTGGAAGTACGCCGCCAACGATATGATCTTCAATTCGTTTGGTGCCACTTTATACCCCAAGTAATTCAAGAACAGAACCGTTGGTGGTAAGAACAGCATTCGCAAGTAGTTCGTAAAGTAAGCTAAGAACGGTTCCGTCCCCCATCTTGCAGCTTTCCCGCCAATGACATTGAACAAAAAGGCGTCTACCTCAGGGACGCACCAAACGCCCCAGAAATACGAATCGATAGTTAAACTGATACCCATACCGAGAACGGCCCCCATAAATCCAAATTTGATAGTGTTGTAGAATGATATCTTTTTGAAGAATAGAGCACCAAGAGCAACACCTAGTGTAACACCTCCGACCTCCGATCTGAATATAACTGCCGTCAGTGACAGTAAAAAAATCGCCCATCTATAACGGCCTAACAAAACCCAGCCTAGTGCCACATTGACAAGGGGCAACGTGACAATGAAGTTGGGTAGTGGTCTTGAACTGTAAAACATCAAATGGAACGATCCAACGATGAATAAAATGAACCAGCTGCCGGCAGACGAAAATGTGTAAATGTTCTCGGAACTGGACCCTTTCTCCTCGACTTGCTTCTCCACGTCCTTGTCCATAAGTGCTTGTAGGGCGTTCTTCAAGTACACAAACCCAAGGACATTGAACATACCTATGGTAGATCTAACAAGCAGTTGTGTATCGATCCCTCCTGGAGCAGCACCGAAGAGTGACGAAATCCATACAAACGGTTTAGTCACGGCAGCCACAACGAGAGCACTAATGAAAGTTCTTGGAACCACACCGGGAAAATTCAGATGGTCGTACTGCGACACATCGAGGATACCGTACTCCAAAATATCATGGATCGCCTGGATGTTGAAACTCTCCTCCACCTTGGTGTATGGAGCTCTTATCAGATGGACGGAAACTGTCAAAAGCAGAAACGTATCCAAATACGACCAATGCATTACTTTCTTGGACTTTGAACCTTGCAATTGCCACAAACGCCAAGTCAGTTGCTTCGTGTAGTGGCCATATACGTTCCCTTCTTGTCAAGAGAGCTGTCCTTCGGCTGTTAAATATGAAAATTTTTCAATATTAGTTAAGAAGCGAGGTTTCCGATGAGGTTGCGATGTCTTGGCTTCTCTGTTGCTTTCTGTCGGTATCGTTCTCCAGCATGTCAGCACTGAAGAGTTTTGAGTACAATTCTGATGACGATGGGGAGTTGCCCCCGCTTGTTACCGGTTCGGAGGCAAATCTCATTGAGATTTTTAGCAAGTACAGCAAGAGCAACAACGGTAAGCTGGTCACGGATGAGAAGATAGATAGGGTTAATAAACAGAACGCTATCGTAGCAGCCTCAGTTCCACAGAAGAGGATCCCTGTGACGATTATCACCGGGTACCTTGGGTCAGGTAAGTCCACACTTTTGGAAAAGATAGCACTGAAGGGGAGTGACAGGAAGATTGCTGTGATCCTGAATGAGTTTGGCGACTCGAGTGAAATTGAGAAGGCAATGACGATAAAGAACGGGTCTGCAAGCTACCAGGAATGGCTGGATTTGGGGAACGGTTGTCTGTGTTGCTCACTTAAAAACGTCGGTGTCAAAGCTATAGAGGATATGATTGCCAGATCGCCAGGGGCCATCGATTATATCCTTTTGGAGACTTCAGGGATTGCTGACCCTGCCCCCATTGCCAAGATGTTTTGGCAGGACGAGGGATTGAACAGTAGTGTGTATATTGATGGAGTCATCACCGTGCTGGATGCGGAGCACATTCTCAAATGTCTCGATGATGTATCACCGGATACGCATTGGCATGGCGAGAAGGTTATCAGGGAAGACAACTTAACGATAGCACATTTCCAACTCGCCATGGGGGATATAATCGTGCTGAATAAGTTTGACAAAGTAGAGGGCAACCATTGTGCGATTGAAGAGTTACAAAATCGTATTAGACAAGTCAACGAAGTGGCGCCGATATACTGCGCGAAGTACGGCGATGTAGAGTTGGACAAACTAATGGATATACATGCCTACGAGGGTACTTTTTCTGTATCTGAAAAACTGGGCGCAACGGAGCGCCCGACGCTACACGATCCAAGGATGATGACCGTGACGTTGGACTTCCCACGACTCAGAGACGCAGTGCAGTACAAAGCTCTTTTCACAGAGTTCTTACAAGTGTTGTTGTGGAAGGATTTTGGAGTCACGTCAAACCGAACGGCGGCCGATAGAAGTGAAATACAGAGAACCAAGGGCATAATCTCATACAGGGACGCTGCTTCTGGTGAAACGGTGACCAAAGTGGTTCAAGGTGTGCGAGACACGTACGATGTGTTCCCAGCGAGGTCCCCACGGGAGGAACACTTTGGATGTAAGCTGGTCTTCATCGGTAAGCACTTGGATAAAACCCATTTTGAGAGTTTACTCGATGAGGTACTCTCGAAGTAGGGTCTCATAGAATCTACAATCGTTTTACATAAGACTATTGTCGTAGATATTTTGTAAAGAAGCAACAGGAGGAAACGTCTCCACTATTAGTTTACTCTAGCAGAGTCCTGTTTCATGCTTTTCGTGGTAGAGGTAATCCATTTCATAACATCTCCCTTGTGCTGCATGAAAAGGTAAAACACCCCGAGCACAAGACCCAAGAGAGCAATTCTCGTTAGCGGGTGGTTCAACTCTAGAAACTTGGCGTCCGCCATGTCCTGACTCTTCTCGAAGACGTCGTTGTGGTTACCCAGGCTAACACCTCTGAACAGTTGTCCGTCGTTGTACGCCTTGAGGTCCTCCTTGTACGCTTGTTCCAAGTCCGCGATGTTGCTAATTTTCAACTCGTCAACGACAGAGTACGCAATCTCGATATCGTGCATCGGTTTACGGTTCTCCTCTAGTTTCACTGCGCTCATCGCTTTAATCAAATCGTCCAATCCGGAAATGACCTGTCCAAACACGACGTTCTTCCCGTTTCTCTCGTTCGAGCCGTTGATGTTCAAGTCGATCATGAAACGGGACTCGTTGCTGTCCTCCCCATGGTTCACCATCGACACTCTACCGGGTCTGTCGTGTAGGATTGAGAAATTCTCATCCTCGAATTGTGACCCGTAGATGCAGAAAGTCTGCGGGTCCTCAAAGACACCGAAACTTTCCAACCTGTCGCCAGGGATAACCTTCTGCAGCTTGAGACCTTTGTAGATAACTTTGATCGGGTCCTTAGTGGGGTCTGTCACCACATGGACACCCTTGGCAATTGTGCGGAAGTTCTTAGTCGTCTTGGGCACGACGGAGTCGAACAACTTAATAGCAACGTCCACGGTCCTCTTCTTCTGCAGATGCTCGTCGTAGAACCTGAACCCCATCAGCACATTGGTCGATGATGGAGGGTCTGGCGGGTACATTTTCCTGAAGTCGAGAACTGGTTTATCCGTGGGAGAAGCCCAAATTGGACTCACGAAGAGGCAGCATGCCAAAAACAGCAACATATCACATAACATCTTCTAAGCCGGGGGAAATTCTTTCTTTTACGCCTAGAAGTTCTTTCTTTTCCTCTCTCTCACAGATGTGGTGAATTAGCAGTCCAATTGAATCCCCCAGTGCCTGAACAACACGGGGACCATCGAACACCAACCGCAACAGGACAACCTCTCGAGAAGTAGAGAACACGACAGCAGTCGACGATACAAAATCGAAAGAAACGACGATAGGAATGAAAAAAGTGTCCCTTTTGGGACATCGATCTGCGACCACTTAACGGCTCTTAAGTAGTAATAGTAGTAGTGGTAGTGGTAGTGACAGGGTCCGCTGGTGGGTCTGCTGCGGGCAGGACGATCAGATCGCGGCACTGGATCAGTTTCAGGTCCTGCACTTTCACTGGGGCGGGCCCTGCCACGAGTACGTCCGGGTCTGTCGCTTGGGCACGGTTCGGGGTCAGATCACACGTTCTTGAGAGGATCTGGGACGTCAGAGTCGCAGTAGCTGTGACAGCGTCGCCCAGGTGCATCTCCCGGGCAACAGAGTAATCCATCAGCAGTGCAGTGAACAGGTCGCCGCTCCCGTTGAACAGTGCGTTTATCTTCTTGATGGTGTGTGAGGAAGGATCTACTGTGAAATCTGGACCCCAGTAGCCAACGACGTAGTTTGTGTCCCGGGGGTCACCCCCGCATGTGTCCATGTCAATGCTTGTCACTACGATGCGTTGTACACGCGGGTACAGTTTGTGGAATCGGCGGAGACTCTCATGCAAGGACGGTGCGTCCCTGATCTTGGTGCCTGTGAGTAACTCCATTTCAAACTGATTAGGCGTCGTGAGGTACACGAGGTTGTCGCGCAGCAAAGTCCTATATACGTCTACAACAGTCTCAGAGACGTACAGTCTGTTGTTGTCTCCCAAAACAGGGTCGAGAACCCACTTGACGTGGGCCATCTTGGAGTTGATGATCCGGGCCATCTCCTCGAGTATTTCGCCGCTAGGACAATACCCAGTCAAAACAACGTCGTAGTGGATGTCCATGGATTCTATAAGCCCCTTTAACAACGTGTCCCGCAGGACTTTCTCGGAGTACTGGAACCCAGAGAAGAACCCGTACCCTGGGTGGTTCGAGTACTGCACCGTGTTCAGTGCGTCAACGTCCCATCCTCGCAATTGCAGTGGGAAACTGGACGCTTTGTTGCCAACATACCCGTGTACCACATGCGATTGAATCAAAAGCGCCTTCATGCCGCTGTGGTAGTGGTGGTGGTGATGCTCGCCATTACACTGTAGAGAGTGACAGCTTTTCAACTACAAACTTTTCAATGAAAATTACTACTAAGTATACTACGTTTAGTACTGTAATGACAAGTTGGCAGGTAGACAAATGTCCATTAATCGGAGCAGACTGTGTACGCAATGAAGTTCCCAACCACGAATTTTGATGCTGGGTATCCTTTGTACGGTGCCAAATTTATCAAAGACGACACGGTTGTCGTCGCTGGTGGCGGGGGCGAGGGGAAGAACGGAATTCCCAACAAGTTGACTGTTTTGAAAGTGTCCCCGGAATCCGGGTTTGACGTGGTCACTGAAGTCACCTTGTCCGACAACGATGATTCACCCACAGCGATGGATGCATTGGGGCCCAACGGTACCGTTCTGCTGGGTTGTAACGAGAACAGTGCTAAAATTACCTCTGGTGAGGGGAACAAACACCTGAGAAAGTTTCAGTGTATGACCTCAAAGGGGGAAAAATGTACGCTCAAACACGTTGATGCTGTTGATCTGGACCACTCCAAAAGTATTGACGACTATACCAAATTGATAGAACTGTCCCCCAAGGGTGACCTCGCTGCCGTCGTGTCGTCAAAGGAGAATCCATCGGTACTTAAACTCGTTGACTCGAAGACGCTGGCCACAAGATTTGAAATCGAATCACCTCAAGAGATCAAGGACATTAGTGTATTGCCACAGGGTGATTCCGTTTGCTTTTTGACCCCCCATGGGGTCAATATTGTTAACACCAAGACTGGAAAGATCGTGTCGACTCTGAGCGACATCACAGAGTACAACCTATCTAAATGTAAGTTCATTGACAACAGGACAGTTTTGGTGGCCTCGACTTTCCCACGAGGTAGACCAGGTGTCGTCCTCTTGGAGGTTGACATCTCTACTGGAGGGAATCCTCGGATCACTAAGAAACAAATCATATGCCACAAGTACCAAGGCATCACCGCTATGGATCTAAACAACGGGAATAAAATTGCTGCTTTAGCGACAAACAGTAACGATCTTTTGCTTGTCAATTTGGTCACGTACAAGATTGTGGAAACGATCGCCGAGTTGCACGCGTTTGCTGTGACAAAAGTCACAATTTCGCCAGACGGGACCTCTGTTGTTAGCGTCAGTGCTGCAAACACTGTGCATTTGGTTAAGATACCCACCAATTTCGAGACACTCCAAACTGACAACGGGAAACTCTTGCAATACGTTCTACTGTTCTTACTGATTCTGGCGATCAGTGTGTTCCTACAACGCAACAACTTGGGCATCCAGTCTACTACCTCTGAGTATTTGGATTGGTTTATCGCGCGGCCTTCTAAGCAGAGTCCGAAGGTTTACGATTTTGCTGGGCCTGGAGAGGAGATGTCAATTCGTTACGATTAATTATCACATTATGATATATATAATACATTCAAGCCATTACATACATGTGTATATCTGAATGTGTGTGTGTGTGTGTGTGCAAAATATGCCGCTAGATGAATACGTCTGTACAAGAATCGAGCAATTGGTCCATATGGAACCATTCCTCCGTGTTTAGATTGTTCTGTTGTAATTGGAGGTCTGTGAACCCATTTTCGAACTTTGGAGTGCGTAGCAAGTCTAGCTTGGAATCTATATCGTCGATGATGTTCACCGTTTTGTCCTGCGATTGGTCGAAAGAATCCTTCATCGTTTGTACTGTCTGCACAGAGAAGCACGAGGATGGAGTTGAAGAGCTTGAGCTTGTATTGGAGGATGACGTGGGGAAATGTGACGCTGTTGGGTCGACATTCTCCTTGTCTGCTATGAGGTGTTGGTTGATGGATTTGAATTGTTCCCTTATTGAATTGGACTCCCTCGTATAGAATTGATCCTCGCGTCCGGGCACCACGGTCCATAGAAAACATTTCCTTTTGCAAGTACCATCCGTGTTTGAATCTATCTTCACTGTCTTTGCAAAATGTGGATTAGAGGACAAGTTATGTCTCACTGAGTTTTGCCAGCCTTGTTCGTTCATTTTGAAGTATGGGAAGTTCGATGATATCCAGCAGTATATCTGCTGTATCATCATAGCATTTTTGGGTGATTGCAAGATAGCGGCACAGATCAACTGAGAGTACGCCAGGTGTGGTTTCGTGTATGTCTGTCCCATCGACTGTCGCTGCTGCAAGTACTCGATCAGCTCCGAGTACGTGTATTGTCTTCTCTTCACTTTGGCAGTCCTCTCCCGACTAACACATTTCTGTACCTTCTTTGGTTTTGTAGGCGTATACGTAGCAGTCCAGTTCAGCGAGTTAACTGCGTTCACTTTATTTAACGACGGGGACATCATCTGCAGCAAAGTGAACCGGAGCTCCTCTATATTTCTACCTGTGCAGTTCATATGTGCTGGTGTTGTTGTGATTTCCTTTAAAGCTACTAGTTTGTGGAACAAAACGAGTGTACCAAAGCAGGTGCAACAAGCAGAACCCATCTCGAGATATATAGAATTTGATCTGAAGGCATCCAAATAGCAGCAACGCGCACCACGATGCCACGGCGCCCGATGGGACAGTACACGCAGTTGGTATCAGCGACGCGAAATGCAATAAAATGTCTCTTTTAGGCGACAGTAATAACCATTTTGTGACGCGTTTTTTCGCGTATACCACTATATTAACGAATCTGACACTCTCACACTGACGAGGTGTCGAGGAGTCCTGAGCGACCGCGTCGTGTACTCCGGTCGTCCTACAGATACTAGTCTGCCGTCGTCTCTTGTCCGAACAGAGATGCTTGTTAACATTACTAAAGTGGTTTCTATCGTGTTTTTTACGTACTGCTCTCTCGTGTTACTGAAGATTACAGAGATGATGTCTTGACGAATGCAGGATAGTAAGTGTCTCTCCACTTGTATTTGGTGCACATATTGGTGCTACCGTATAAACGTACTGTATATTGTGCTAGTGCCTCACATGTAGCACAGATGGAAAAATGTATATTACCCAAGATTGCTCGAGCGATGGACGGACTTTATTCCTCTACTTTCCGTTTCGTCTTCTTACTCTTCTTGGTAGTGTCTTTGCTAGTCGCCGTTTCCTTTAATATCTTGTCTAGATCGTACCCATCTGCATCAGCGTCCTTCCAGCCCTGCCCTGCCTCGTCCTCCTCCCGGGCCCTCTTCGGCGGAGCACCAAATGTCGTCCTGCCCTCCATGTTAAGCATCCCCCTGTTCAAATCCGTGTAGCTTGCGTTGCTGAGCACCACGGGCCTTCGTCTCCTCACCTGCAGACTCTTCGTGCGCCGACTGACTCCGGCGGGCAGCGTCACTGTGAACTGTTCCTGGGTACGGTGCTGCTGCGCCAGCTGCTGTCCAGCATTCTCTGCACTGCTGCTGCCGGTGCTACCACCATCCTCTGTCGCAGTACTGCTAGTCCCCTCTGCACTGGCACCAGCACTGGCACTGGCACCAGCACTGGCACTAGCACCAAACTTCATGAACTTCATGTTCATCACACGGCTCGAAAGAGCACCCTTCTGGCTCATACCTGGCTATCAGTAACAGTGTCTCGCCACTCAACCAATCAACCAGTCAACCAACTGACTAGCGCACCCAGCTCTTCTACCTCATCGCTGCTGCTCACTATAAAATTTTTCAGTTAACTATACGTATACTGAGACTGTATGTACAAGTATGGTGTGTGGTTCCCAGTGCTGTGGGAGGGCGTTCTACAGGTCCAATCCCGGGATGCGGATATCCTTGACGGTTACAGGACTGTCCAGTACCCCTGTGCTGCTGCTTCCGGTTTTCTTGTTCTTGTCACTCTCTTGCAAACGAGCAGCCACTTTCTCCCTTTCCAACTTATCCCTGCTCTCCCTCTCCGCCTTCTCATGGCGTGCCCGTAAGAGCGTCTGTCGGTCCCTGTACTGTCTCGCAAGCAATACATCGACGTCGCTCTCGGAGAGCACGTACCGTGCGCCGTTGTGTCGGTGCAAAGTGTTGATCATCAACGCGGGGCGCACCTTCGCGACTTGGCCCCTGTACAGTTGCAGACGTGGGAAGTCCGCGAGAAGTTGCACAGACACCCGCTTCGTTCGCTTCGTCACCGCGCTCAAACACACACCCGTCTGGCGGAACATCGCTGCGCTGTACTGCCTTGTTCGACTCCTGCCTCTCGTGCATGTAAGTAAGACGTTAACCGATATTTGAACAGAACTGTAACAGGAAGAGTCTTGAACAGTTGTGGGGGGGACACTGGTCTAGTAACTGGTGTCGTGGCTCGCTATGGCTGGTGCTGGTGGGTTTGAGTGGTGGCGCAGGTCGATGCAGTACCGGACCGGGCTTGGGCTGACCGCGGAGGAGAAACAGCGGTACGAGGAGGACTATAAGAGTGTGCTTGGCGAGACAGGAGTAGTGCGTAGTTGCTACAAGAACAGGGACTGGCTGCTTAAATACTCTCCTACGGTGGTGTTCATGATCCAGCAGATCGTTAAGCTGCAGGAGAGGCAGCAACAGCGGGATCGTCCTGTTGGATCCACGGCGGTGCCCGGGATTCGGTTCGATGAGTCCCGGATTGTGTGCGACGTTTGCGACGAGTTGAAGTCAGGAGGGTACCACCCTGAGTTCGGTGTACTGCTGTGCCAGAACCGGCTCAGGGACAAGTGGCACCTCGAGGATACTTTGGCGCACGAGCTAGTACACTGGTACGACAATCTCAAGTGGGAAGTCGATTGGTTGAACTTGCGGCATCACGCTTGTTCCGAGATCAGGGCGTCGTCGCTCTCTGGGGAGTGCAGGTTCTGGCAGGAGTTCAGCAGGAGAGGATTCGGGTTCACGGTCAACCGTGGGCATCAGGACTGTGTCAGGCGTCGTGCAGTGATCAGCGTTACCGGGAACCCGAAATGCGACTCGCAAGAGCAAGCCGAACGAGTCGTCGACGAGGTGTGGGATTCCTGCTTTGGAGATACAAGACCCTTCAATGAGATATACAGGTAAACACAACGAACACAACTGAACTTGTAAATAGATGAGTGGTATATATGTACAATATGATAAACGTAAGAGAGGTTTCCCTCTCCTCAAATGGTCAAGTACAAAGTGCACATGAGCCCAGGTCCAATGCAGATACCGATCCAGAAAATAACGTTCCCGATGATTGGTTTGCCTCTGAAGAAGGCACAGTTGCTGATGGCCACTAGGGGCAGTTGTAACATTTGGAAGCAGAACAGGTAAAACCGAAGTCTTTTGAAGATCACGTACATGGCCATTTCATGAACGACAGAGCTGATGAAGAAAGTCATGAACGTGGCCTGCTGTTTGGACAGTTTCAATGTGCTGATGGAGCTGTGGTAGACGTGGCGGAGTAAGAACTTGTACACTGGGACGTTCCAGATACGCGAGAACTCGTCCCATGTGACGCAGTTCCACCAGTCCCCATAAAAGTACCTGTCGCCAAACATGGTGAGTTCTGCGATGCAGTTCAATATGGCGTCCCAGATGAGGTAGAAGTCGAGCAGGTAGATCGCTATGAAGCTGGGCAGGATGTCGACGAGCAGGCCAGACCAAGTGACGAGTCTTTCGAACCAGGAGGTCCATTGGGACTCGCGGACCGCGGTGCACCGAAGCACAACAGGGTACATGAACACTTGTGCGGTGACAATCATGACGAAGATGGTACCAAAGATGGCGAACAGTTTCTCGACGACGTAATGCCAGCGGATCTTCTCCGTGCGAGGGTACTCGCTCTGGTACACCAAAGTGGGGAACATTGTGAACATGAAGTAGTTCTTGACGGTGATCGTCTGCGGGAAGGAGACGCCCCCGATTGACTGCGACTCTAGTTCGAAGCGGCAAAACTCGAGACTCTTGTTCAGCGTACTTCTTGTCGTCTCGATCGCTTTGTCGTCAGATACCGCCGCAATGTCCTGTAGACGTGCCAAAGAGGCTCTGTCCTCTTGCAATTCGTTGTGGATGGACCACAGGTACCCGTTGTAGAAGGCAAACGAGTGCATCTTCATAAGCAAAACAAGCGAGTGTAGGAAGAGGAAGATCCGTGCAATCCAGTGGAACTCTAGCACCTGGTCGTTGATATAGATGAAAGCGACGACAAACAAGGGTTCGTACAGTGCCACGATCCACCACCCGGCATTGTACCATTTGAGCACGCGGTGTTTACACAACCACTGCACGGAGAAGACGACGTATGTGGCCAAGTACATCGCTGCATCCATTGCTGCGACGCGGAAGAGACCCGTAGTCATGGTGTCTACGACCTCCCACTGCATGAATCTGTGGTGCGAGTCCCAGTAGTAATCCAGCACGAACTTGACGACGGAGAGCCCGACGGCCATCCAAGTGGCCACGTACAGCCCTGAGAACGACGTGGGGAGCGGCGAGTTGTCGAAGGGCACCTCCTTTTGTAGTTGCTCCTGAGCGTCGTCGCCGTCGCGATCGTCACCCCCACCAGACAGTTTCCTGCTGAGGATGTTCTCGCGGATGAGTTGTCTTCTAGCACGCTCCCTGGTCTTAATCTCAGCCTCCAACGTGGGGCCCTTGAAGTGTAACTGGAAGGGTTCTGTGATGGACCCGTCCAAAATGGACGATCTGATATGGAAGTCCACGTCGTCGAAGTACGAGATGAACGCCGGTGAGGAGTCCCCGTCCCCGTCCCCCTTGCGCTGCTTCTTCCCCTGCCTGTACCTCGCGGCGATCTTGTCCTTGAGCACTGCGATGTGCCTCTGCAAGTGGGCGTCGTTGGGCGGGTTGGTACTCTCGTCATCCACGCTGGCCGCGGACGCGGCGCGGGTCGCCTGCACCTCGTCGTCCCCCAGATCGTCTGTGATAGAACTCCTCTCCGTCACTGCCATTGCTTGCTGGTCTCTGTGCCACTGACACTGACACCTCCTATTCCTGAACCCTGTGTTCCTTTATATAATGCTACTACTGCCACTACAGCGAACGGACAACCCGGTAACAGCGGATGATAGGGGCACGACGAGACGGCGCAGTGCAGTACTACGTAGGATATACATACGTGGGGGAGGGGAGGCCTCTCTCGCGGCTCACTTGAAGATCTTGGCGTTGATCCTGTCCTCGTTGGAGGAGAAGCTGGCACCGCCGACGCGTTTCTCCTGCAACTCGGCAGCCTTCAACGCCTGTTCCCACCGCTGGTGCTCCCTGTCCTTGCCCTTGTCCGGCTGCAACTTGTTCTCGTACTGGGACAGCACCACAGACGCCAGCAGCAACACGACAGTCACGAACTGCGCGTACATCCTTGCCTGGACAGCCTTCTGTGCCTTTGTCATGATCTTGTCCCTGTTGACGAGGACCCAGGACCCCCACAGGGACCCTGCCCACAGCGTCGTGATGATCTTGTACTTGTGGACGGACAGCGAGGCGACGGCCCTGTCCTTGAGGGACATCCCCTCCCTCTCGAGCCTGTCCCGCTGCGACTGTTCCCTGTTGTAGTCCCCCGAGTACGTCAGGGAGTCGAACTTGTTGGAGGCCTCCTCCGCGAAGATCGCCGTCAGCAGGGTGGGCGGAGCGATGAACAGCGCGGTCCGGATGGACCAGGGCATGCCTTGCGGCTGGAACCGCGGGAACCGTCTCGGGCCCAACCGGAACACGAGCCCGGAGACGGCGAGCCCGGCGAGACAACCGTACAGCCCGCCCTTGAGCGTGTACGCGCTGTGGTCCTTGATCTCTTGCGACGTTAGGATCTTCATGCCGTGAGAGTGCTGCTTGGCGCCGTTGTTGCCAGAGTGGCAGTTGGTTGGCTCGTTGTTGGAAGACGACGACGAATTCTTTTGCGGCTTTTATACGACAGTACGAGCCGTGACGGTGCGCTGGTGGGTTGCTGCTGTGCTGCGACGTCGGGCGATGGTGATTGGTTGCGTGCGTGAAGGTTAGAGAGTGTACTATATACAGGTTGTATACGCGGGGGGGCGTGGGGACCCGGGGACGGGCGGGTTCACGGGGACAGCACCTTGTCCTTGAGCCCGGACCAGAGCGCACATACGCCTGCCATGAGGGACCCTGAGATGAGCATCTGCTTGGGCCCCCTCGAGGACCTGAAGAGGGTCCCGACGAGGGCGCCGCTTGCAATGGACCCTGCCGCGTCGTGCTTGCCCCTCCATGCGTCCAGCGACGAGTTCACCACGTTGTACGACAGGGCCAGCACCCCCGCGGTGTTCCCCAGGAAGGGCCCCCTCTTGGTGACGCTGTTCAGCACCGTGTTCAACTTCAACTTCCCCGGCGCGTCCGCGGAGGGGATCGCGCGCAGGCCCTGCAGAACCCCGGAGACCCCCCCGAGGCCCAAGCCCGTGAGGTACACTGCCCCGGTCCCGTAGCACAGGTCATCCGTCCACCCGCGCGAGGGGATCAAGCCCTGGGACCCCTCCATCGTCGACAGTTGCTCCTCCTCAAGATCCATGTACTCGACGCCCCGTTCCAGCCCTGCGAGAGGGTGCAACTGCAGCGGGTTCGTCAGCAGCCCGGACACGCCGCCCACTGGGTGTCTCTGTTCCTCGCTCATTCGTGCTCCTAGCGCTGCCAGCGGCTCCAGAACAGCTTCACCAACAGCAACGCTCGTCCTCGTCCTCGTCCTCGACTGCAGTTTGAAGTATCGTCTTCGAAAGCGACGTTTCGTCGCGGGTGATGTTATACGTAGTACACAGTGGTGGGCCATGGCCGGCCACGCTGGAGCAGGCCCCAGGGTCCCAGGGCCCCAGGGCTAGCGTCGTGGGCGTTTCGAGGACTCCGGCGGGTCCTCTGAGGCCTGCTCGAGCTCCCTGGCCACTTTCTCGACGGACTCCGCGGTCTTGCACGCCGTGAACAGTCGGTAGAAGCGGGACTTGCCAGGGACCATGCGGCCCAGCATGTACTTTGTGTTCCCCAGGTGGTTCCCGCGCGCAGTGGCCTCGCGGATGTACTGCGGGACGTATGTCGTCCAGGGCAGCGGCCCCGCCCGGCGGAACACGGTCGGGTTCCTCTCCGCAGACTCTGCGATCATCCCACCGAGGTCTCTCGTGGGGTCCAATTGCAGCTCATCGCGGCACACTTGCTCGTAGTCCCCGCGGCTGCGTATCCCGCCGTTGAGCACGAGGGATACGCCGTGCCGCTGGCACACCTCGTGGAGCTGCCGCACGTACGACCGGTCCGGCGGTGCACTGTTCCGTGTGTCGCGCGTCCGGCAGTGGACCGTCAGGTTCGAGATCCCCGTGGTCTTGCACAGACGCTCCACGAGCAGCAGCGTGGCGGACTGCTCGGGGAGAAGCCGGATCTTCACACTGATGGGGATGTCGTGTGGGCGGCCCACTCGCTGCACCAGCGCCTCGAGAATCTCGCAGAGCAGGTCCGGGGTCGACAGCAGCGCAGCACCCATCCCGCTGTGCACGGAGAAATGCTTCGGGCACCCAGCGTTGAGGTCGATCCCGCTGACGTCCTTGACGACGTGCAGCGCGGCACGGACGGCCAGCTCGGCGTCGCAGGACCCCAATTGGAACACCAGCCCGCGGGACTCGGCCTCGAGCGACGGCGCGGTCCGGAACACACACTCTCCGGGGCCCTGGCGGCCCTTGCCACGAAGCGTCGCGGGGACCACGTACTCGACGATCGTCGGGGTCCCGGCCACCACGCGCCGCTCGGTCTGGAGGATCTTCTTGTCCACTATCTCGGGGGACCACACGAGGTCGCACCCGTGCTGCAGCGCGAGCAGCCGCGAGGGCAGCTCACCGGCCCGCACCATCGGCGCCCAGCACAACTTACCGGCGTACACACCCGCACGCCCGCCAGACATCACCGTGCTGCTCTAGTGCTTGCCCTCCTACTAGTGGTCTTGCTCATCGCTGTTTTAAAGCGATAAATTTGTTCATTTGAGAGAAGAAGACGACGCACTTGAGAGGTCTGTCTCTACCTTTGCCTCCACCGCTCTACTGCTCTCCGTGTGTCTCCCCCGCGATGAAGTTCTCACACTCGCTGCAGTTCAATGCGGTGCCCGAGTGGCAGTCGAAGTACATCGCGTACTCGCACCTCAAGAAACTGATATACACGTTGCAAAGGGAGAAACTGTACTCGCGTCCAGCTGGTGGGCCAGGGGCTGCGCCAGATGAGGAGCAACAGCCCTTGCTTGCAGCAGGGGACCCCTACGTGGCACGGTTTGTCGCTGACTTGGATTACGAGCTGCGCAAGATAGACAAGTTCTTCATCTCGCAGGAGACTGGGTTGCTCGCTAACTACAGCGAGTTGAGGGACGACGTCCACGAGTTCGAGTTCGATTTGGCCACGCAGCGGAGACCGTCGTACGCGGACGGCGTCGCATCCGCGGGCCGCAGAAGACACCCGCGCAGCGGGTCCCTATCCTCAGAGGACTCGATCAACTCGTTCTTCTCGCAGGAGTCTGCAGCGACGGCACCCGGTGCCACGGCACCAGCGGCGGCACTTGCGTCGGGGACATCCCGCGCGACCAATTGGGGGTCCCTCTTCGGGTCTGCGTCCTTGGACGACGACAATTCGCAACTGGAATTGGACGCCGCCGCGATTTCGCCCCTTCTCAGACACAAACTCAGTCTCAAGAAACGAATGATCGCGATGTTCACGCAGCTTTCCGAATTGCGCGAGTTCATAGAACTCAACCGTACCGGGTTCGCCAAGATCTGTAAGAAATTCGACAAGTCCCTCAACACGAACATCAAGAGAGCGTACGTCGACTCGTTGCCGGACAAATCGCACGTCTTCAAGGAGGAAACACTCCAGAAGATCAAAGATATCATCAGCGAGACTATCGCCGAGTACGCGAAGTTGCAACTCAGGGGGTCCGCGGCAGCACCCTCCAACGACGACGACGACCACGTAAGTTTGCCGGACTACGAGGAGGCGGAGAAGGAATTGTCCTCGCACTTGCGCGACCACGTCGTTTGGGAGAGAAACACCGTCTGGAAGGACATGATGAACTTGGAGAGGAAGTACCAGAACGCAAAGAGGGAGGACACCGCCGTGGGACACACGCACGGGGAGAAACCGTTCAAGGAACTCATTGAGCAGAGGTCGCTGCGTGACACGGTCAGAGTCCTGCTCAAATCGCACGCGGCGATCAATTTCACATGGATCACGCTGTGCTTCCTCGCGCTCGTCAAGTGGATACACATTTTTGACGATCCGCATCAACAACACTGCTTCGCAATCCTCCTCTACGCATCGCTCCTGTGGGCAACAGAGACAATTCCACTGTTTGTCACCTCTTTGCTAGTCCCCTTCCTGATCGTGTTGCTCCCCGTATTGAAGGACCCGGTGACCCACGATGCAATGGACGCAATCCACTCCTCGCAGTACATCCTCTCGTCCATGTGGTCCAGCGTCATCATGCTACTTTTGGGGGGGTTTACTTTGGCAGCGGCATTGTCCAAGTACAACATCGCTAAAGTGCTCTCCACTTACATCCTCTCCTCAGCGGGGACAAACCCGCAGATCATCCTGCTTACAAACATGGGTGTCGCGCTGTTCGTGTCCATGTGGGTTTCGAACGTTGCAGCGCCGGTCCTGTGCTACTCAATCATCCAACCACTGCTCAGAACACTCCCCTCGCAGAGCTCGTACTCGAAATCACTCATCTTGGGGATCGCGCTAGCGTCAAACATCGGCGGGATGGCGTCCCCGATCGCATCCCCGCAAAATATCTTCTCCTTCGGGATGATGTCCCCAACCCCTTCTTGGGGGGAATGGTTCCTCGTGTCCATCCCAGTGTGTATCATTTCCATCGTGCTCGTGTGGATCATCCTGCTGTTGTCCTTCCCTAGGGACCCCAACGTCAAGATCTTGCAACTACACCCTCTCAGAGACCCGTTCACCGCGACACAATGGTTTGTCGCAGTGACCTCCTTGGGGACAATTATCCTGTGGTGTATGTCCAACCAACTATCCGGCCTGATGGGGGAAATGGGGATTATTTCGATTATCCCCATGCTCCTATTCTTTGGTACAGGGCTGCTCAGCTCAGACGATTTCAACAACTTCATGTGGACCATCGTCGTACTGGCAATGGGCGGGTCTACCTTGGGGAAGGCCGTATCCAACAGTGGGCTTCTTTCGACGATCGCATTGCACGTGAAGCACGTCATTGAGGACCAATCGCTCTTTGTGATCGTGGTCGTTTTCGGGCTCTCCGCCCTCGTCGTCGCCACTTTTGTATCACACACCGTGGCAGCGATGATCCTCGTGCCCCTGATGGGGGAGATTGGCGAGAACTTGCCGGAAGATCACTCGAGGCTGCTCATCATGATCACGGCAATGCTGTGCTCCTGTGCAATGGGGCTGCCCACCTCAGGGTTCCCCAACGTCACGGCCATCTCCATGATCGACGAGGTCGGAGACAGGTACTTGAACGTCGCGATCTTTATCAGCAGAGGTGTACCTGCAAGTTTGTTCTGCTACGCGGTCGTCGTCACCGTCGGGTACGGTATCATGAGACTGATCGGATTCTAACCCATGGGAACCAAAATGAGGTAAAGAGGGGCATGGTAACCGTTCGTAAACGTTATCAATGCGAATGCCGATATTATGATTAGTAGTAGTAGTAGTAGTAGTAGAAAGGTATTATATAATTGTGACAAACTATTCTTACAATTGGATTCGTAAAGACGATACTTTTAGTTCCAACAGGATGGTGTCTTGCGAACTCGCACTCACGGACAGCCAAAGTACAACCTCTCCACGAATCGAGAAAGACACCACTCCTTGTTCCCATTGTGCAATTGTTCTGTAGTGACGAGTATCGCGACATAGACGTTCACTTTACCGTCGAATGCATTAAGAATCCTCCGCAATCCTTGTTCTGTAGCGGTGAACACGACCACATCGATGCAAGAAACGGAGACCCCGTGGTCCAGCAGGACTTGGATCGCCATAACCATGGATGCACCACTGATGATCTGCGTCTCCAGCAACATGACTTTTTTGAATTTGTTAATCCCCCTCGGAAGAAACTCGCAGTGCAATTGTGGCTCTCCCGTGTACGAGTCCGATTGGATAAGGAGCTTCCCTATGGGCACGTTTGGAAGTGTCTTCCGGAGCGAGTGTATAAAACAGTCCCCAGAGCGAATCAAGTCCACTGCGGCCACTTTATCAAAATTTATCATCGCTGAATTCGCCATCGCGTTATTCGAAGCAGTGACTATTTCAGTGTGGCCCTCAAGCGGGATATTCTCGAGCACTTTGGACAGTAATATGGTCGAGAGTCTATCAAAATAAAAGATGAAATCCTCTCTGCAGACAGTTTTGTCCAGGAGCATCGTGATCAACGCGAGCACCTGTGGAGTCTTGTGCATCTTGTGTACTCTCGGGTTTTCGTCCAGTGGCGTCAGATCGGTGCCCTCCAATAGATTCAGTTCCTTGACATGCTCGTACGATTTTGCCCGCAATTTCGACCTAATATGGCTGACCAAGTACTCTACAGCAACCCTGTTGTCGCTCATAGACGGCACTACGACATCCGCATTCCGCATTGTCGGTCTTACGTATTTCACTGCGTTCGGCTTCACAAACCTTTCCCATTGGCTCAAACAACCGTCCAGGTCCCTCCCTCTTTCGACAATATCTCTAGATAGCCTTCTTGCCAGGCACACATCTAAGTCAGCATCGACGTATATCTTCAAATTCATTAAATCCAAGATTCTCACATCTTGTAGGGCATATATACCTTCCAAGATAATCACCGATGCACCGTATATTCTTATCGACTTCCCAGGTACCCTATTGTGGTTGACAAAACTGTACACTGGGACTTCGAAACACTTCCCCTCCTTCAAGCTGCGGAGGCAGTGGTATGCCAAATCCATATCAATTGCGCGTGGATTATCAAAATCGTACTTGTTCTCGAAGGCTGCTTTCCCTTCCTCCGGAGTCAATGGCTTGTAAAAGTTATCCAGTGATAAGAGCACGGTCCAGGGCACATTTATAGCGGTCACAATCTGCGAGGCCACTGAGGTCTTCCCGGATCCAGACGTACCACCAATGCCAATGATATACGGCGTGTTCCAAGGCGGTTGGTACCGTGGCACGCGTGTGTTTCCAGAAGTGTCTTCTACTGTCATATTATCCCCGCTGTTCTCAATAGTCTCATTGCGGATGCACATCTCCAAGCAGACAAATACAACAACTGTGTCGGTTCCTTGTAGCAGACACCCTTTTAACAAAACACCGTTGCCCAAGACAAGCTGTCACTGTCGCCCTGTTATCACTTCTTCGATGTCCTCAGATCTCGCTGATGTAAAATTTCCAATTTTGAGAGTCTTGTTTTAGAGATGAGCTTCTTCTTTGACGTAACTATCACTTACCATCGCCAGTTCTGTTTACAGTGTTGGGTCATGGTGAGCGGTTCCTCTGAACGGTGTTGCCCCTGTGACTGATGGAGACTGGCGGGACCGGTAAACGAAGAATTCGAAGGAGGTTTGATGATGAGTCGGTGGATCGGAGCGCTGAACTGCCGGCTGGTGCAGATTCGCAACGGGACGATGGAGAGAGATTTACCGCGGATACAAGTGTGTTCAAAGAGCCAGTGTTGCCAAAAGTGAGTCGGTATAACAACGAGCCAGCAGAGATCCAGAAATACAAACGATTGAGGAGAGAGCTTGCGTTTCTGCAGCGGAAGGTTCAACAGGTCGGGTTCGATCGCTTGTCTGAACATGAGCAGAAAGAGATAGAGTTGAAGAAAGACTTGCTACAACTCATGGAATCTAAGAGTAAAGTCGAGTCTAATACGGAGGGGTTTGTCTTGGCTGGTACGACGGACGAAACCTCATTTAAGAATGGTTCCCCCGACAGTATGAAACCTCGTCCCATGAAAGAGGATAATAAGTCGAGGCAGCAGATGTGGGAGGAGCGGGTGCTTAGTTATGCAGTGGCCAAGAACGACTCCGATGAAATATACGTTGACGGTTCGAAACAGTACGATTATGTTTTCGACGATAGCGCCATGATCAATTTTACCAGCGATGTAGAAGATACAGTCCCTGGTGGGGAGGATAGCTCTGAAGGTGATGAAGAGAGTGATGAGGAGGATGAAGCCACGACCAAATATGCAAAAATCCAAGAGGCCAAGAAAAGTTTGCCCGTTTACCACCATAGAGCAAGAGTGATGAAGGCGATCCAAGACAACCAGGTACTCATAATCGTTGGTGAGACAGGTTCTGGTAAAACTACTCAGCTGCCACAATATTTGGTCGAAGATGGGTACACGCAAGATGGGAAATATCAAGTGGGTGTGACTCAACCAAGACGTGTGGCAGCGACTTCCGTCGCGGCGAGGGTAGCAGAAGAGATGGACGTTAAACTCGGGCGGGAGGTTGGGTACTCTATCAGATTTGACGATAAAACGACCCCCGGTAAAACTGTGTTGAAGTATGTCACAGACGGTATGTTGTTAAGAGAATGTCTGACGGACCCTGATTTGAAAAAATATTCCTGTATAGTGATCGATGAAGCTCATGAACGTACACTAGCAACGGATATATTGCTTGGGTTACTGAAAAATATTCTTGCTAGGAGAGAGGATCTTAAAGTACTGATCTCGTCTGCCACTATGAACACTGCCAAATTTTCCAAATTTTTTGGGGACTGTCCGATCTTGACCATACCAGGCAGGAGGTACCCAGTAAATGTGCATTACACATTACAACCGGAGGGAAATTACATCAATGCTGCGATAACGACAGTCTTCCAGATCCACACAACTCAGGCAACCGATGGGGACATTTTGTTATTTCTGACTGGTCAAGAAGAGATAGAGAGTACAAGGGAAAAGATTGAACAGATTGCGTCAAAACTGGGTACTAAGATCCCACAGCTGATCATTGCCCCCATATATGCCAATTTACCACAAGACCAACAGGCGCTAATCTTCGAACCGACCCCAGAGAACTGCAGGAAACTGGTCATAGCGACCAACATTGCGGAAACATCTTTGACAATTGATGGTATCAAATATGTGATTGACCCCGGGTATGTGAAGGAGAACTCGTATGTTCCCTCTACGGGTATGACTCAATTATTGACTGTCCCCTGTTCCAGGGCGTCTATTGAACAGCGGGCCGGTAGAGCCGGGCGGGTTGGACCCGGTTCATGTTTTCGGCTATTTACCAAGTGGTCCTTTGAAAACGAATTGGAGATGATGCCCAAACCAGAGATTTTGAGAACCAATCTGTCCAATACTGTACTGCTGTTGCTGTCCCTTGGAGTCATGGATCTTTTGAACTTCCCTTTCGTAGATAAACCGAGTATCCCCGCGCTTACCAAATCTCTCGAGAGCCTGTACGTTCTCGGTGCCCTGAGTAACCGGGGTCAGATCACAGAACTCGGGAAAATGATGTGCGTCTTTCCCTGCGAGCCGGAGTTCGCAAAAGTACTGCATACAGCCTCCGCTGACGAGAAATGCAACGGTGTCCTGGAGGAGTGTCTAAGCATTGTATCGATGTTACACGAGACAACGTCGCTCTTTATCGGGAACAAGAGGAACGCCGCGGCACGTATTGTCAGCGAGACCGAGGGAGACCACCTGCTGTATTTGGAGGTCTTCAGGCAATGGCGGGACTCCGGTTTCTCCCGAACTTGGTGTCAGGACCACCGTATCCAGTTCAAGACCATGTGCCGGGTCCGCAACATCCGGTCTCAACTATCCCGATGCTGCCAAAAACTAGGTCTTTCCGCACAAAGCAAAACGGCGGCGATCAAACTTTCGGAGGTAATACCACGCATAACGCGCAGTTTCATCTCCGGGTTCCCGACAAACGTGGTCCAGTTGACGAATTCGGGGAACTACAAGATGCTCGGGAGACAGACTGGCGCACTGACAGTGAGCATCCACCCGTCCAGTGTTGTGTTCCAGAACTACAAGGAAAACGCCAAGAAACCAGACAAGTACCTTCTGTACCAGCAGCTGATGCTGACGTCAAAAGAGTTCATCCGCGACCTGTTACCGGTCACCCAAGAATCCTGGCTCACAGAAACCGTCCCCCAGGTGTACCAAGAGCTGTTGGGGAAACGACAGCCCTGAGTAGATGGCCTGCCAACCCACAACTTGCACTTGCAGTACTGCGATGAGGCACTCACTGATCGCCCAGACGTTCATTATGCGGTCTTTATTCTAATTTTTTTCCTTTAAAAAGTGCACAGTAAATCTTGAAGTTGCAAGGGATGGCACCCTTCCAAGGAAGCAATCAACTATCCAAAGATTGAGGAAGAAGAGTTAACGATGCCCTGTCCTGTTGTCAATGGTACGTCGTACATCACGGTGAAGCTGTGCTTGCAAGATTTGTTGAAATCGTGCGAGACTTTCTACAAGAAACTGCTAAAACTGAACTCCGATGAGAGTGAGGATGCAACAGGTCGGGATTCGACTCTGTTTAACGACGCGTTGGTCTTGAAACTGGTTGTCAAGGACGATTCTGCCCTTAGGGAAGTTTTCACGCAGCAGAAGAAGGATTTGGTTTATCGTATCAAGAGTCACGATTGGCGGAGTTTGGTGAACGAATGTGTGACGTACTCCGTTGATGATTTGGTGGAAGCTGTGACGGTATTAGCTGATCTGGACGCGCCGTACCAATGCTGGCCGAACGACATTGATCCCTTGCAAGTGTACACCCTGGACCCAATGGGAAACGTGGTAGGGTTAACCTCGTCCAAAAACGGTATGAGCACTACGAAACAGAACATGTCCACTGCTCCTACTACTGCGTTGCCCTCATTAGTTGCCTCCAGGGCCCAGTCGTACACAGACCTTACCAAAAATGTCCCCACGGGTGCCTCGTATCCGTCGCTCCCCATCGGCAATGCTGGCGCGAACTCTCAAAGGAAGAGGTGCATTGCTGTTCTTACGTCAGGTGGCGATGCTCAAGGTATGAACCCTTTCGTCAGGGCAGTCGTGAGAACCGCGCTGTTTAAAGGCTGTCAACCGTTCGCAATCTTTGAAGGTTACAAGGGGTTGGTCCGCGGTGGTCCAGAGTACATTAAAGCGCTCAACTGGGAAGATGTCGATGGATGGAATGCACAAGGTGGCACCAACATCGGTACCGCTCGGTGCAAAGAATTCAAAGAACGTGCTGGGAGACTCGCAGGTGCTTTGCATCTTATTGAGGCCGGGATTGACGCTTTAATTGTCTGCGGTGGTGATGGGTCTCTGACGGGGGCTGATCTGTTCAGAGCAGAATGGCCCTCCTTGGTTGACGAGCTGTTAAACTCGGGCAAGATCACTGCCGAGCAGGCGACTACCTACCAACACTTGACCATCTGCGGTGCTGTTGGGTCTATCGATAACGATATGGCGGATACAGATTCCACCATCGGGGCCTACTCTGCCCTAGACAGAATATGCGAGGCCGTCGATTACGTAGAGGCGACTGCTAAATCACATTCAAGAGCATTTGTTATTGAAGTTATGGGGAGACACTGCGGTTGGTTGGCGTTGATGTCCGGTATTTGCACTTCTGCGGACTCTATATTTATTCCGGAGGAAGCTGTCGACCCGAAAACATGGAGAGACGATATGTGCAAAGTTGTGACCAAGCACAGAGAGAGAGGTAAGAGGACGACAATTGTTATTGTCGCCGAGGGGGCGTTGGACAGTGATTTGACTCCAGTTACCTCAGAGGACGTCCATAAGACTCTGGTGGACAGACTAGGCCTGGACACAAGAATTACCGTGCTGGGTCACGTTCAAAGAGGTGGTTCTGCAGTGGCCTTTGATAGAATTTTAGCAACATTGCAAGGTGTCGAATCTGTCAATGCAGTGTTGGAGTCTACACCAAGCACTCCATCTCCAATCATTACTGTCAGTGAGAACCAGATTCAGAGAAAGTCTTTGGTGGAGTCTGTCAAGTCGACCAAATCGATTGCTGCGGCCATCAAAGAAAAAGAGTTTTCGCGCGTTCTTCAATTAAGAAACTCAGAATTTGTCGAGCATTACGAAAATTACCTGGCCATCAACGCTGCTGATCACTATGCACCTCAACTTCCCAAGAAGGACCGCTTGAAAATTGCTATTGTGAATGTTGGTGCACCTGCCGGGGGGATCAACTCTGCCGTGTATTCGATGACTGCTTTCTGTCTATCGCAAGGCCACAAACCGTATGCGATTTACAACGGTTGGAGTGGTCTGACAAGACATGAGAGTGTCCGGACTTTGACTTGGAAAAATGTTCTTGGGTGGGAAAGCTCTGGTGGTTCGGAACTAGGTACCGATAGGGACATTCCGTCCAGTACCGATATCGGGATGATCGCCTACTATTTCGAGAAATACCAGTTTGATGGTTTGATTATAGTCGGTGGTTTCGAAGGGTTTGTTTCTCTTTACGAACTGGAAAGGGTCAGAGATGTGTACCCAGCTTTCAGAATCCCAATGGTTTTGATCCCAGCGACTTTATCCAACAACGTTCCAGGTACAGAGTACTCTTTGGGGAGTGATACCGCTTTGAACTCTTTAATTAAGTACTGCGATGTGATTGAACAGTCCGCGTCTTCCACTAAGGACAGGGCGTTCATTGTTGATTGTCAAGGTGGTAACAGTGGTTACTTAGCCACATGTACCCATATTGCCGTTGGTGCTCATGCGTCATACGTTCCTGAGGAAGGTATCACATTGGACCAATTGAAACAGGATATTACCAACATCGCAGAGGCGTTTGACTACTCGGATGGTAGAGAGGGTCAATTGATCCTGAAGACTACAAACGCATCCAAGGCGTTTTCTGCCACCGCACTCGCGGATGTTATGACTGCGGAGGCGGAAGGTAAGTTCAGTGTCAAGTCTGCCTTCCCGGGGCACATTCAGCAAGGTGGGAAGCCATCTCCTATCGACAGGACAAGAGCCACCAGGTTTACAATCCGTGCCGTGAAGTTTATTGAGGAGAAGCAGACAGTCTCGTGTACAGCAAGAGACAGCGTAACCGAGGTCAACTACAATCCGCTGGATAAGGCAAACACCTCCACTGCCGTTGTGTTGGGTGTCAAGAACGCGAAGGTGGTGTTTTCTCCCATCAAATCCGTTTACGAGAAGGAGACCGATGTCAAGAAGAGAATTCCCAAAGTGATCCACTGGACTCCATTACGTTCTATAGCAGACCATCTCTCCGGACGTAAGAAAGTTCACAGCTAGTACCCTCTGTTTTGTTTTAGGTCTGCGACAACCCTCTTTATGTGACCTTTGTGTGCTATGACTGTTTATATACTGTATTTTGAAAGACTCGTTTCCAGTCTGTATATTGTATTAGACTATTCCGTATATAATATTATGATCCTTTCATCATCTATCAGGCATCCTTCGGTTCTTTCGGTTCCTCCGATTTAGGTTTCACGTCCTTTTCGACGGATGCACTTTTAATCCTTTCCCTGAGTGTCTCGAGAAGAGCACCCTTTATCCTGAGTTCCTGTTCTTTGAAGGCAAGTTCTTGTTCCCACTCCTCCGGGGTTCTGCTCAGCAGTTCCATGCACTCGCTGTTCTCCGCTATGAGTTCTTTGCACGTACGCAGTCTGTGTCTTATAAACCCAGTGGAGGACTCCAGGTGGTTGGAAACGTTATTCGGGTCTCTTGTGATCTGGTTCAATGCGTAGAATATGTGTGGAATAAACTCTGAGGACGCTTTCAAAGGTGTGTTAGAACTCGTGGTTGACGATGACGCCGGCGGTGCTAGGGGTGTCTTGTTTGCTGGCGGCCGCAGAATGTCGTGAATTTCTCTCAGTCCCTCGTTTCTCAAATCCATCGTTGTGTCTGATCTCTGCTAATCTGTAGCTGTGCGGGTGTCTACCCTCGAGACTCACAACTTCCACCTGTTCCCCACCAAGTTGACAACTTGAGCGTTAGATGCGATGTCGAGAAAATTGAACTAAAAATTCAATAGAAAATTCGATTTATTGCTATATTTCAACTTCAAGACGAACCCAAAACCGTTAAGAAGTGTCTGGGACAATTAATTGATTGCACTATAGCGAATTTTACACCTGGTATTGAATTATATATATATGTAAGTGTGTGCTTGCGTGTACGTATACAATTGCACAGTTCTTCCAGCCTGTGGGTGAAGAGATGACAGGTTTATGAGAGGAGGGAAGCCGGGGTGGTCATGGTGGATCGCTGCCTTTGTCAAGGTTTTCTACACGTTAAATGCGTGTTCCTTGTTATAGCCCTGACCGCTGCTGCTTGTGAAGAGGTGGAGTAAAGACTTTGCCGCCTTCACGCTCATTGGTGTCTGCTGTCTCTGCCTCTGGTGGAAATTGGCTCCAATTTGGCTTCTGATTGGAGTTGTGTCGTTGCTGGTCTCAGCGAGTGTAGTAGACAGGTAACTTGTGTCCTTGACGATAGTCGAGTCCGGGTCGTGCTCGTCAGCAGGGAGGGTGGTGTCGTGATGCAAATTGTTGTTCGCCGGGTCGCCATGGGGTCTCTTGGATTTCGCCGGGGTTCTGTAGTTCCCCTGCGATACGACGAGCTTTCTTCTCTTATGTGTTCTGCCCTTCGAGGCACGCTGTTGCCCTTTCTGCGGCTGCCCGCATTGTGTCTGTTTGATCAAGTGCTTTGACTTCAGGTCCGCGAATTTCAGGTCCGTTTGGCTTGTGACCAACTTGTAGTATGCAAATTGCAATCTCACTTGCAGTTTCTTGGAGACCGCACTGTAATCGTTGAGCTGCTGCGGTTTCTCCCCATTAGGCGATGCCTTCTCCGCTAGCGTCCCCGTGAATTGCAAGTAATTGCTCGATTTCGCGGACAATTGGCTCTGCCCTGCGTCGCTATTGCGGTCCAAAGGATGCAGCGGTCTCCTCCTGGACGTGATGGCATGCAGGATCCTGTTGGTCGGGGAGTGCATCGTGTTGGTGTCCCCAATTGACGCCCGCGTCGGCGGTGCCAGCACGCCTGCTTTCTTCAGCGGCGCAATTCTCCCAACCTTTTGCGGGGACCGATTCACCATCATCGTGTTCAGTCTCGACTCGGCGAATTCACCCAGCGGCAGCCTGTATCCTTGTTCCAGTGACATCGATACTGTGTTTGTTACCGTTTTGCAAAAGAAAGACTTGCAGATATTTGTGCACGCCTTTCCACCGTGCGCTGCAGAACTATAACACAACTAAACGGTGTCACGAACGGTACAGAACGTAGCCTGCCTCACGTCAGCCTCGAGACGCTAACGCAAACAAATCGAATCTCGAGAAACGAAACGCCAAAAGCAGAAATTTGTTTGTTTACGTTTTGTTTCTTTTTCTTCAGTTGCCGAAAAGGGAAACAAAAGTGACACAAAATCGATGTCTTTTTTTTTGAATTTTTTAATTTTTCATTTTTTTTAATCTTTTGTGTCGCCGTCTTACATGGGGAACTGCAACTTGCGGACCCACTGGGTCATGTTGGTGAGCTGGCGGCTGCGGACGGTGTTGCCGTGGCCGCTGGCGATGCGCAGGATGTACTCGTTGAGTTCTGCGCTGCCCAGGATGTCGACGTGCTCGGCACTCTTGCCGCCGCCGCGTATGTCGAACCCCTGCGGCTCGTGTTTGATCTCGATGATTGTCACGTTCATCCCGCTAGGGTTGTATGGGGACACCCCCTGCGCCCACTTGTGGCACATGGCCTGCGCGATGATCGGGACCGTGCCGTCCCCCTCGGTGAAGAACACGGGCATCTTGCTGTCGTAATCTATTGTCAGGTTCAACGTGGACGCCGTGCGGTTATCGCTCTCCTTGTACACGTACGCGCGCTCCGTCGGGTTGTTCACACCGTAGATGCAGTATATCTTCATATCCGGAGCGTTCGGAAGGGCCACCTCCAGTGGGTTAGACCAGTGGCGGTGGTGCTTTTTGTTCTTTTTTAGTTCTCCCTTTGTTTTCGAGTAGCCGAAGGTGTACTGATCGCGGATGCGCTCTTGCAACCAGGAGGGGGACAACTTGTTTACGAGTTCCAGCGAGCCGTCCATGGTCAAGTTGCTGAACTTGTCGCTTACGACTCTTTCAAAACGGATGAAATTGCCGTAGGTGTCCGTATTGTTGTGCTGCGCGTCCTCTGGTGAAAAGGACGCGTTCCCCCAAATCATGTCTCCACCCTTGGGTAACATGGAGGGGATCCCTCCCCAAGTTTGCAACATTTGCAATCTCTCCTTCCTACTGAAAAACTTCTCTAGCCCGTACATGGCCAAAGTGTTCAACTGGATGGTATCCTTCATTTCACCGCTGATCAGCGCGGGGACACATTTCGGCGCGCCCAGCAGAGTACCAGCAACGTTGATGAATGAATCAATGTGTTTATCAACCCAACCATCATTTGCATTCCCATACAACTTACCTTTTGCTTCCACCCATTGCAAGAAGTAGAAGATGACCTGGGACCCCATGGAATGGCCTACAAGGACAACTTTTTCCCCGCTCAAATCGTACAGAACCTCGATTTGACTTTTAAGCTTCGTAAAGTATCTGTCCCGCACCTCCAGATCCAAATATGCCAGCCGCCAGTCGTAAGCCGCGGTAACCATCTTGTCCGGATCGTACCCGATAGCACCGAGGTTCTCAATGACTTTGTTCCAAATCCAATACCCAGCAATGAAAAAATCGGAGGCCTCAAAACCTTGCGCTGCACGTAACCGAACGTTTGGAGGGTCCAGCCCTGTCTTCGGATCTAACTTGACGTGTTTCAGCCAGCAAACTTTGTCTAGCACCATAGTTCTCAGCATGTAGAAGGACCCCCACATCCGCTTCCTGAAATGCGTGGATGAGTCACAGCCATCGACATCGGACACCCCCCAACTCTCAATCCCCGTAGAAGTGACACCGGGGACCAGTACCACTGGATGCTTCGCTTTGGCTCCAATCTCCTCGGTCAATTGATTACCTACAGCAAACGAGTGTTGAAGGTTCTTCTCCAAAGAACTCGTGGGGAGCACAACGTTTTGCAAATCCGAAAAGAAACTTGACACGCCTTGTGGCAATACGGTCTTCCAGTCGTCCACGTAGTCCCTGACGTTCTCAAAATTCACAAGGTTATCGAACAAATCTTTATTCTGACTATGGACATGCGACGCACCAAAATAAGCTGGGATCACCAAACCCAGAAACGCACCAAAGATAAACACAACCTTCCGAGAATCACTCCACCGTTTCTTCGGAGCGGCCTCACCTCTCGAGCGGTCACTGAGAGATGTCCTCCTTCTCATAGATGGCCTGCTGCGCCTGATCTTTGGCGAGGGGCTGCCCATATGCGAAAAGTCGCCACTCATAATCGGCTCCATCTCACTGTAGTAGCTGTCATTATCGGTATTCCCACCTGACTCGCTGAAAAAGTTACCACTCCCTGTAGTGAAACTGCTCCCGCTCTCACTTCTATAGCGCCGTTTAAGTCTCCTGGACCGTCTCCGCTGCAATTGAGAACCATCCATCGTTAAGTAAACCCACTAATATTAAAAGAGCAAAAGTTCAACGGTATATCCTGATCGTTAGTGTGATCTTTGCAACTTACGAAGAGAGGAATCGTCGTTGCTTTCAAGGTTCCGTATCTTCCTCTTCTCTTTTTTTTAAATATGAATATAATTAGTTGATTTTAGAGATGAAGTAGATTCCGATTTTAAGCTGTTACAAAGGGAACACTGTAACAGCGAAGAGAAAATACACCCGGTAAGGACCGCAACAGCGATGCTACGATCTAAAATTAGCAGTTGGAGGGAATATTTGACCCCTGTAACACACAAATCCACGTTTTTCAGCAGCGGCGAAATCACTCCGGAGGAGTTTACGTTGTCCGGTGACTATCTGACACACATGTTCCCTACATGGCGATGGAACGGTAATGAGGAGTCCCTGAAGAACGCTAGTGTAAGAGATTTCCTTCCTGAGGGGAAGCAGTTTCTTGTTACGAGAAAGGTCCCCTCTTCGGTTCGTGCGAACGCCTTCTTTGAAGCGGGTGCGATGGGGCCAAGTGCATTTATATTCGACGAAGAGGAGTTGTCGAAGTCTACTGCGGACACTGACCCTTCCCCCCTGGCAAACCCGGAAGCCTCTCAAGATATAGATGAGGCTATTGGTGAACTGGAGATTTCTGAGAGTATCGGAAGCAGGGATGGTGATGATGACGAAATTATAATAAAGAGTGATGAGAACAAGAGGTATTATGATCTGTACATTACGTATTCAACCTCGTACAGGGTACCCAAAATGTACATCGTTGGATATAACGCGCAGGGCTCCCCGCTAACCGCTGATGAAATGTTCGAAGATATTACAAAGGAGTACAGACACAAAACTGCCACAATCGAGAAGCTGCCCTTTTATAAAGGCACGGTTATCTCGGTGTCGATACACCCTTGTAAGCATGCTAACGTGATGAAGGTTCTTCTCGAAAAAATACGCCAGGTGAAGAAGAGAGAGAGGGATCAAACTGAACAGTCTCAACTGCAGTCCACAGAATCGATGGAGGACGACTGGGAGGATTTGCAGGATGATATAAATGACACGCTGCGCGTGGATCAATACTTGGTGGTATTTTTGAAATTCATAACCGGTATCATTCCTAGTATTGAGCATGATTATACGATGGAAGGATGGTAGAGCATTACTTTCCGTTGTGGAGAAACTCACTTAGAAATACCGGTATAAACGGCAGATAAAATTCAACAAAAAAGGAAATTTATCACACTCTCCTATGAGGTTTTTGACCAGCCATGGCAGCTTCTTATTCATGCACTTACGTAACTAAAGTCATATATATACAAGTATATATATATATATATATATAAAATGATGGATTGGTGATAGGTTGGGGCAGGTGTAGTTAATTATAGTTCAATCAACAGTTCTTCTTCCTTCGGAGGCTCTTCTACCACCAAAGATTCTGTTCCAGTGGTGGCATGTTCATTGTTGAGATGATTGGGAGCAACCTTTTTTACAGGAACCGTCGGGAAATCAAATGAGGTTATATTTTCCTTTAGCGCTTGTGTTGGTTCCGTGGAAGTTTGCTCTTTGTGGTAAGTTGACTCCGGTGGATATGGAACGTAGCCAGTCGATACATTATTTTGTTCGCCGGTTCCGTTCGTTGTCGTTTCAATAGCATCTGAATCAGGATAGACAGGTTCAGATGGCTCATTAGATAGTTGTGGTGAGTCTGCCGGATATGGGGCTTCGGGGTTATTCGAAACACCAGAGAGTTCCGTAAATTTGGACCGTTGTGCCTGTGCAGGCTCCCTCCGTTCACTTGACAGATGTTCCGCTAAGGCACGTCGCTGCTGGAACTGCTGTTGCTCGTGTGAGACGTCTTGTTGGGGAACGGTTGATGGAGGGGCATGGTATTGCGGAAAATCCTCCGCCACTTGGTAGGCCGGGTATGGCTGTGGCGGGGCCATCTGTGATGGGATGGCGTACTGTTGTGATATATTGATGGATTTCAGCTGCTCTTCCAATAAATCATCGTACATGTTCATCACGTCAGAAATTTCCCCATTCATCTCAATCAACGTGTTATATTTTGTAATTTTGTCATTCAAGGCGACATTTAACCTTGGTTTTGTTTTCATTACTTTCTCGTATAACATTTGTAGCTGTCTGTTTTCTAAAACTTCAGCTATAGGTTGTGTTTTCATTCTTTCCACCAGAGAGGCAAACAGGTATATATCTTCTTCGTCGGCAGTACTAAGGTCAAACGATGGTTGTGTCTGTTCTGCTTGTCGTAGTTGTTGTTGTTGTTGTTGTTGTTCCTTTCTCAATTTCTCGTTTTCCGCCTCCTTAAGGCTTGCTTCGATAGCTGCCTTTAAGTCGGCATCCATTTCTTCCTCCGATATATCGTTCCCCTCACGAGTCTTGGGTGGCTCGACAACAGGAACAATCGGTTCAACGCTGTATCCCCTCGATTCTTTCAGAGATAATTCAATAGCCCTTTTTAACTCCACATCCTCATCACCCTGTTCTTCCCCTTGGCTATCCTGGAGTTTCTTCTTGTGCTTTTTGTGCTTCTTCTTGTCTGATTTGGGTGTTTTCTTCGAGTCGTACTCGTCAAAGCAGTTGTCACATACCCTAACTGAATCATAGATACCTAAGTCTGGTAATGTGATAAAATGCGAGGAATGGTCCTGACAGTAAACTACCACCACACGAACGGCAATGATGTCTCCTAGTTTAGAAAAGAGAATTTTTTGGTAACAGATCATACATGCATCAGATTCCACCCAATCAGCAGGTGTCTTGGAATCAAAGATAGTCATTTGGGATTCGACGTTTGCAACAATACCTTCGGGGAAAGTGACCCCCTTATTTATCAGTCTCTCGTACACTTTCTTGACATATCCCAGCTGCGAATCGTTCTTGAAAGTGACATACAGCTCATAGACTATGGTTGTGGACAGATCCAATATCTCTTTATCGTATGATTCATTTTTTTGCTTCAAGATCGTATGCTCGAGCATGTCCATGAACTCTTTAGAACATATTTCCGTAATAAATTGCATCCCACAGTTCTTGATACATATGTCTACCAGTTTCCAGCTGCTCAACTGGGTGTTTGGATTAGTCACTGTTGCCCCAATCCTCCTCTTGAGACACCTCATGCTTTCCTTTGGGGGGATTTTCCTGGATCGGATGACATCCGAGACTTCTAACGCCACAGGCAAATCCAGCTCACCATTTGGAATCGACGCACTGGTAGCCTTATTAATCAGCTCGTCCAGCTCTGCAGGGGTAGATATGGACATGTTTCTGCTGCTGCAGCCGTGTATACTCTTGTTAACAATTATCGCAAGGTGGGCGAGTTGCTCTTGACACTAGTCTCCCTTGATAAGTGTGTATCAATCAATATTGGAAATTTTGATCAATCTGTCGTTTTATTTTTAGTTGTCACTAACAAAAAGAAAGAGGGTAAATGAGCAGAGAGTGCTGTCTTCAATGGTAAATAACCTCCATATCATGGGGGACCCGTGGGGACTATGAGGTCCGAACGGCTGCGATGAATGGCAGGTGTCCTTAGGGATTGATTAGAGCATTTTCAAATTTGTCCATTGAGGCGATTCTAACTTTTGATAAAATTATATTACATTTGTAGGTACTTTCTTTGGAATTGAGAGAGACAGTGGGTTTGCATCCGTTAAAACCAGTTTGCTCTTTAAGGTGCACTCACTTCAACGAGAAAATCAGCCCTTTTTTCAAGTCCTGTTTCATTAAAAAGATGTAATATTGGAGTTTCTATAATGCATATATAAAGTGATGAGTTGATATATTAATGTGAGTGTTGGTGCCAGCCCAATAGAGGAAAAGCGCGATGTTCAAAGACCTTGTCCTATTGTTAACGAGATCAGCGAAGTTTTCGAGCTGTTATTCGATCCCGTGTTGAGAAACTTGCTTCTTGGAGGCATGATGTTTTCCTTGTTTTGTTCAGAGTGTTGTCTTTTGTTGGAGATGACACTCAAAGTACTATCCCAAGCGGACTCGTTTTTATGGTACAGCGATGGTGTAATTGGTGAGTTTGTATCTATGATCGTACTAAATATGGAGTTGTCCGAGTGTCCGCTGACATTCCTCAATGGGGTTGTACTGTTGGCAGAGTAGATTGGAGATGGGATCGATGAAGTTGAAGATGGCGAAGAGGTTTCGAACATTGAGGTGTTGATCGAGATCCTGTTGTTTGAAGATGGTGTCTTTGATACAGCCGTGGTTTGTAGAACGTACAACTTGACGTTGTTGATGAACGTCACTATGCCGGAATGCTCTTTGTACGTGTCCAGCAGAATTTCAGGGGCATTCACAATGGCGTTTATTAGGATGTTAAAAACTTTGTATTGTTTCAATGGAGAAGGTTGTGCCAGTTCTAGAAGAGACGATTGATCATGTTCGTTTGTGAATTTATTGATCACATCGAAGCAAGCGGAGGTGATCTCAAACAACTCGAAATTCAACAGCTCATACTGCCAACTGGTCAAGTCCATCAGGAACTTCTTCAAATGAATCAATTGGATCTTATCGTTCAACTCGCTATCGTTGCTGTTCGCGGCGGGGGGGGTCATGTTGTTACCATGGGCTTCCAAAGTTTGTCTTTGGTATAGTTCGTACTGGATGAGGCAGTTTTCGTCGACGTTCAATAGGTAATCGTTAAACGAGGGTTCGTAGACTTCCCAGTTCAAAGTATCCAAGATGTGTCTCTCCATCTGTAAAAACATGGATTCGTCCAAAGTATTTTCCGCGGGGTTTGTGTTTGCGTTTATGTTGTTGTTGCAGTAGTAAACCAACTCGTTCAATCTTGGAATTCTAGCCCTTGGGTTTGGACCGTAAAATCTCCCACCGGTGGGGACCACAACGTTGTTGATGATGTGGTTGCAACCACCGAACGTTTTCGCTGCTAACCACAGGCAGGTCCCCAAGATCAAATTTATTTGGTCTCGCAGGACAATCCTCTTGGAACAGTACCTATCGAACAATCTTGTTGCTTGGAAGAAAATGCCGTTGGTCACTCTTGTTAATTGAGCCAGTTTGTAAAGAAACCCAATGGTGATGTGTCTCGTGAACAGTGGGTTCAATTCCGGCTGCTGGTTAATCAATTTTGTCGATGGGTTGCACTTGTTCGACTGTTGGATAATAGTCGCTGCTATGTCATTTTGGTACTCTTGAACAGTTTCGTAATGCGAGAGCAACTCAGAATTGGACAGTTCAATAGGGTAGTATTTCTGTCTTGCAGTAACTATCAACCCCAATGGGACGTTACTTTCGGAGGCAGCGGTCGTGGTAGAGTTGCTGTTGTTCATTAAAGAGGATGCAGAGTAACTTGACGACGAAGTTGAAGTAGCCATGGCAGTTTGTTGTTTGTCAGAGCAAAATAATGTGTTATGTAAAGGGAACGAAAGACTGATTGCTGTTTATCTGGGTGCAAGAAAAGCGATTGACAACGTGCAGGGAGTGTACAGCAGGAGGAAGGAAGAGAAGGAACGAAGTGTGATATGGGAGGGTTGAATGAGACACAACTGGCTTGGTGGTTGTGGGTGGAGGGTACTATAATTTTGAAGATAGAAAAAACCAAGAGAAGATGATCGACCTCTGTGAATCTAAATCATCAAAGCCCAACAATATATATATTTTACCAGCCTGCCTTAAGCAAACGTTAGCAGCAGAGAGTGAACACAAATATCCAAAGGAAAAAACACTAGTTATGAAAATAGAACAGATAATTCGTGTATGGTACAACGCTGTCTCTGCACTCCAAACGCAACGAATCGCGGACTCACCTAACTGGGGCAAGAAGCGTCACCAAAAGGGCATTTGCAAACTATCCCAAAAGAAAGTCTCTTGTGCATCCCGGCGAGAATCCCCCAAAACGGGTTCTTCTTCGAGAACGCCAAAATCCAGGAAGGTAAATACGCGACGCGACGCGAAATGTCAGGAAGCAAAAATGTGCCTGGCACAGAATATTCCGCACCGCACTATTTCCCGATCGGGAAAATGGGTCCTCGATGAATTCGCGAAATATAACAATACCCTTTGGGGCCGTTTCCCGGTCGGGCCGCAGAACGCCCTCGAGGCGTGTGGGTCGAGGAGGATACGGCGACGGGCCAGAAGACACGCTCGGTGACCTCTGAGTAGCTCTTGTTGGCTTGGCACAGCCGTGTCTCGTATCTGAGACCAGTCTCTGCCCAGAAAAATCAAGGAGATGTCGCTCTGCCTCCCCGATCAGACAGGAGAGACACACGAATTGTGTTAACTCGTGCCCAGGGAGATTCTTCATGTGCAGCTGTTTCTATATTTGAACTGCTTTTTTCAGGTTCGGGCTTTTTTTTGAAACAACTGTCTGCGCTATACCACCAGCTGATGGTGATGGGGCAGTTACTCTTACAGGCAACTACACCAAAAAAAAGTCGAAACAACCGAGGAGCGGTGTTCCCGGTGTTGAACAAGATGCGCGATGAGGACCCCAGTTCCAGTCAATCTCCCCTCTCTCGCGGTTGCGCATCACTGTTGTTTTTTTTTTGTTTCTGTTTAACTGTCGCAGCCTTTTGTGACACGAAATATTATCAGTTCATCGTGTGTTAGTGAAAAGAAAAGTGAAAACATGATAAATTAGTGAACCACACACGTATAGACGAGATTGCTGTGTTCAGCCTGGAGTAAGGGCGGAACCGAATTGGCCAGTATCTTCTATACAAACAGAATAAATGTTCCCGCAGGAAAGAGAGGCCACCTCGTCCGGCCTGTTCAAGTGGACTATAGATGCGCTATTTGGTAAAGGTATATCCCCATCGAAAAAATATAGAGATGCCAATGTTTCTGAGGAGGCAGTGCGGATGAGTCCCAAGCGAGATACGCGACGGAATCTCCAGACGGGGGTAAGCAGTAGTCCCAAACGGCGATCGAACTCGCTGGATGGGTTTGACCCCTCTTTCTACAGAAAGTACGATCTTCTCTCGGACGATGTGAGAGAGGAGCCCTCTGCGGTGCTAAGAAGCCCCATACGACTATACCCATCTGATCAATTGATGACGGACACTTTCATGAACAAAAAACGCGGGACTGGACGGTTCCCCCGCTCTGCAAGAAGAAGCGCATCGCAGAGTGACGCAGATTCGGACACTGCAATGCTCGAAAAGTTGTTCCAGGGGGCCGCTGCAAGTCGGTCGGTCCCCACACACGATGGCCACACCCGCAGCGTGTCAATACCAGGGAAATTCCCATTTGTGCACAAGGACAGCGGCGAGTTCCAAGAGTTGTTCCGACAGCTGGGAGAAAACAACTCGATGCTTTCGCAGATCCAGGAGCAAGTGCGAGATATAAACGAGGAGAATGCACAGCTAAGGACAGACTACGCCAAGATCCGAATAGAACTGATACACGAGCTGAAGGAGTCCAAGACTTTGATGGACAAATACACTCTCCTACACAAAAAATACCACGACTTGAAAACGGTAACCAACGGCATGTTCGAGATAAACACGAAACTTGAGAAGCTCACGGGAGATAACAAAGTGGCGTTGAAGAAAAGAGACGACTGGATAGACGTCCTGCAGGAGCGGAACCGCGATCTGGAGGCGCAACTGGATCAGGCCATCCGCACCCGCGAGAACCAGCTCGCGCAACTCAACGAGACCTGGCAGGATAAATTGGACGAATTGCGAGACTCCTACGAGTGGGACAGACCTCGATACCGCCTGCATCAACCGATAAGTGACTACATATAAAGGGAGAGGGCCCAGGGTAGACGTTGGTCCTCGGTAATGGTAAACGGTCCAGGACCACGTGACCCGAATTCATGGTCCCGTGCTGAATTTTTTGTATGAAAATTTCAGTTGAAACAAAAAAAAGCATGAACTTTTTGTCGACGCTCTCTTTTTGAAGCAGAGAAGAATGTGTGGACTTTGGGGCGTCCAGTGTTTGTTAACTAGCCTTTGAGCGTGCTTTCTCCCCTTGTGTCAGTCGTTTTTACTTCTCAGTAGTCGTATATTTGATTTTGTTTGAACAATTGCTTTTTCCGGATAAGTCTTCTGGTCGTTTCTTAGTTTTTTTCCATTTAGTGAAGCTGGCTCTACTGGGGAAACTGAACTAAGAAGAACAACAACAAACATACGGGGTGTGGAGCAGGCCGTATTAGAACACATACATTCATATATTTGCAAGTATGTCGATGGTTCAGCAGCACCAGCCAGGGAAGAAATCTCTCGGTGGTTTATCGTATCTCAATGGCTCGAGCGGCGGTAGCAATGGTGGGATGAACCTGATCAAAACGGAGACTGGTCATCCGTCGATGTCCAATGCGAAAACGATACCGAACATCCCTTCGACACCGTCGAAAATGAGTGGGGTGGTTCATGGGTTGAACACTTCGGTCAATTACGATCCATCCTCTGTGGTAGCGCAGAGTGCCATGGATCAAAGGCTGGATTTGGGGTCCATGATTGAGGAGGTTACGTCACTGATAGGCAAGGACAACTGGATTAAGTACTCGCAATTGATCTCGCATTTTATTTTGGGGAAGTTGTCCAGGAAGGAGCTTATGTCTGAATTGAATGACTTGTTCGGCGTCGTCTCTTCGAGCACGGAGCGTCGCAAACTGATAAGGCTGCATAATCAGCTGCTTCTGGGGATATTCACCAACTCTCTGCGGGAGTCACCCCTCGGGAATCAGGATAAACGGCCGTCCACTTGGGGGTTCCAGAATGATAAGTTAAAGGGTGACAACATGGTGAGCAAAAGGAAAGTTAACAAACATAACTCTCAGATTGAGACGTACAAGAAAATCGTAATGTCATTGCCTACAAGCGACAGGAATAGGCTCAAAATGATCACAAAGGAGGCCGGTAAAAAAGGGTTTATCTACTGCTCTGTGTTACAAGGTCGGTTGAGTAACGTTCCCAAGATTCCCGTGGTCACAAACCAAGACACTTTGATGAGAATAAAGGCTAATAATTTAAAGACACCAGTAGAATGGTCTCAAGATATAGTAAACGGTTTCAACGCGCCGTTGGCAACTGATAACTACGCTCTCCCAGATACGGACTCCCTGTATCTGAAAATGATAGGTATCGCCAGAGAGCACGGTCTCGTCGGTTCAGTAGACACCAGGTGTGTGGATCTTTTGTCGATGGCACTGGATGCGTACTTGAAAAGCATAGTGGAATTTGGTATCGATTCGGTACGGTACCGAAAAAAAAAGCATTCAGAGTACTATGACCTTAATGACGCTGGGGTCTACGTCCCAGTCTCCACTGGGAAGGATGACATTTTGCAGGACGGTAACTTGGACGACGAAAGTGAAAATTTGTCAAAGATGTCGTTGACAAACGAAGATATATTTAATGCATTAACAATTTTCCCCAATTTGGTAGAACCAACAGTAAACATGTATCACAGTTTACCGGCCACACAACTGTACAACGACGATGAACTGGTAGTAACGAGGAGTAGCATTGACGACTTGCCCGAGTTCCTGAAAGAGAAGCCAATGTTCACCCCTCTGGACGACAAAAATATTGGAACAAGGGAGGAACTGAATTGGTTGATCAAGGATATGTTGACCGAGGAATGAAAATTGTAATGAAGTCTTATGTATGCATCAGTATCTATGTAACGATAAAAATTAATTAAAAAAAAGACACGGACAAATGAACGAACTCTTTGTTGTCCTTCGTTGAATAATATCTGCGGGTATGGGGGAGGGGGGGCGGGGCGTGCTCACTACCGCATGCTTGACGTCTTTGACGTTGGCTCAGGTTTTTTCGGATTAGGGATTTTGCCTATATCAGAGGCAAAATTCAATGTCGGAAGTAAGTGGCCGTCGTCCATGCAATCGTCGAGATTGAAAAAAAAGCAAGACTTCAAGTGATGAAGAAGTTTGGTGATTAGCAGGCCTATATGGCTCGTCTTGGATACAAATCTTGGGGAAATGAGGTGCTCTTGTAGTACACTTAATAGAGTCAGATCCTCGAACTGCACCAAATGGAAATTCACGGTCTTCGCTGAGGGGTCCTCCCTCGACTGAAATTTGAGTTTGTACAGATTGATCCCATTCTTGACATTGTACGGTGTTTTATTCTTTTCAGAGTTCATGAAGGATAGATAGTCTTTTAGGGATAGCTCTCTAGTATTCAATATTAGCAAGTTAGATTCGATCTGCACGGTAATGCAGGATTTACTCGAGCTATCCCTCGGGATCAAAAGATCCTTCGAGATTTTTTCGTCAGAAAGAAACACGTTTTGAACGGTTATTTCGAAATTGTCACAATATTCATGCTTCAAGAATTCCATGAAATGGAATTGTAGTTCGGACCATGGACCGTTGGACACAGTGAATAAGTTAAAGTCTTGGGCCTCTGAAAGGCATAAGTCATGGAATGGTTTGTACTCTCTAAACAGTAGTTGTGGCAGAGGTAATGCATTGGAAGGTAGAATTCTAGTAAAGTGGAAGGAACGGTTTTCTTCGGGGGTGGTATTGTGTACAATTGTTCCTTCAATGTAGTCTATGCTCAATTTATCTTGTACTTCTCCGCTTATATAACCAAAGCAGCGTACTTTACCCTTTAGTTCATCTATGGAATTCTCCAGCTTTTTCCTTTTCGATAATTCATACTCAACCGTGTTATACCAGTCATTGTACTTTCCCTCGTTCTCTTTGGTAAATAAGATCAATTTGTTCATTTTATCAGTCTCCTCCTCAATATTTTTTTCAATATTCAATTTCTCATTCTCGATTGCCTCCTTCTCACTAACTGCTTTATCAATCTCACTGGTAATTTGGGCAATTTCTTTCTCTAGATCGTTTAGTCTTTTCTCCATTTCAGAATTTTGTTGACGCAATTGTGCTGTATCGTTGAGCAAACTGATCTTTTCATCCATACTCTGTTTGTAATTTGTAATCAATAATTCCAAGCTAGAATTTTTTTCCAGCTTATGTTGTTCAAACTCCTCAGCAAGAGTTTTCCCCTTTTGGGCAACTGCCTTCTCATTTGAAAGTTTCAGTGTGTCACAGTCTTCCAATAAATCTATCAGATCCTTTCTCAACCTATTCATTTCCACTTCTAACTCATCTTTGGCTGTTATCTTCTCCAGCTCCATTAATTCATGATTGTAATTTGAAGACATTTCGTTGATGCTTTCTGCGAACTTTTCTTCCAAGAGACTTTTATCGTTCGCAAAATCCACTTTCAACTTCTCTTCTGTTGATTTAAATTCTTCCTCAATAGATGTCAGCTGTTCTGAACAGTGGTTCATTCCATCTTCAAAGCGCTCACATTGCACAGTTACTTTACGACACATGGCAACCCTTCTATTCAGTTGGTATTCAAGCTCCATGATATCGTTACCTTTAAACCTTGCAATATCAGCATTGGCTTGGGATATGTCTTTTTTAATTTTTCCGTTTCTTTGGCAATTTCTCTTTTGAATCGAAGCTCTAGTGCCAAAAGGTTTACCTTCTCTTTTGATAAGTATTTCACCTCATGTTTCTTCGATGCAGAGGGTTTTAAAACACGAACCGCAGTTTTATTTGTTATGTCAGTGAACATTCCATTATTACTTTTAACTTCCCTCTCTTTGGATGGCATCGACTACTTTACAGTTCTGGAATGATCGATCAAACTGGCTTTTCGATTAGTTCCTTTTAGTCGACACATCGATTAAATCTAGCTTGTTTACACTTATTTTGTTGTTGTTTTTCTAAAATCATCATTTTTGTTCATTATGTCATTATGCACGTAGCGGTTATACCATTGAAGGTTGAATACATTGTCTCGCAACAAATCGAGATGAGCTCATTCAATGGGTAGTCCTGTAAATGGAATTGATTGGAGCTGGCCATGTTGTAAATAGTTTGAATATTAGAACCTCATCTTTATAGAGAGGAAAATGATCAACGGCGCGGAATGATTTTTAACAGTAACAAGAGAGTTCGATAGAATTCCAAGACAAATAGATGGGTGGTTACGAGAAACTCTTTGAGGTGACACCAAGCATAATTAGACATTCTTCTTTTCTTGGAATTTTCACGTTGTAGATTTCTTCTGATTTCTGACATAAATCATTTATTCTGAAGTTTTGAATTTGTTTTCAATTTGTCTTGAACCGTCCGTCTTACGAAGTCACATCGCATAGTCCAGTTTAGAGAGCGATTATGCTGGAAGCAAAGAAATGATGCTACACTAGGTGTGGCAGGGTCTCCCAGCAGACGGTCACTGCCGAGCGCCGGAAGCTCCTCCCCCGGATGCGCATTATATAGGAGAGCTACATAAACTGTCGATGAATTCTTTTCACCTTTCATATGACGATAAGCAATGTAACATTTTACAAAGTCGGATTTCCAATATCCAACAGATTATCAGTAGCAGTCATCTGTACTTTCCTATTTGTTTGAAAGTGATGGATCTTGGAGTCATAGCCGTTAGGATCCATCTTAGGATAGGGTTTTGATATTGATAGTAGATTCTTGAACTATTTATTTAATATACTTTGACAAGTATATGGTTCGGTACTTTCCTTTCCATGGATCGTGGAGAGGAAATATGTAGAGGGACATGCCCTTTATATATATGTTTAAAAATCCGGTAACCTTGAATCAACTACGCTGTTTCGTATGTAAATAGGAGAACTTCTTATCGTTGTCTTATCTGTTGGATATTGTCTTTCTCGCCGTGACTATCCATTTTAAGTAGAGTATGAGAGATGACTTAGATAAATTGACTTCTTAGTTATACTATATAAGTATAAGGTTCGATGGTCTCTTCTGTATGTCCAGAAAGATAGAGACCGATACTATAGATATAACTAGTCTTTATATATGTGAGAATTTCCCAGATATTCTCAGAATAGGATTATGTTTCATAGTGCGACATACGTGGCAATATTGTTATACGTTTCATAGTTGCCACGTATCATTATATTTGCCGCGTATCACTATAGATGCCACGTTTCATTCTCGTTTCATATAATGTTTATGCCTATGATGATATCTTATCACCCCTATAATAGTCATTTTCTATATTCAGCATTATCAGCCTAGCATGATGTTAGTTCTATTTACCCCAATTCAGCAGAAAGAAAATTGAGCACAAATCCAAATTTATCCCTAGTACCGCCCTGGGAAATTTTATCGTTTAAGATCACTTTCTCATTGGAATACTTTTCTAATAATTATAAAAACTTCAACAAAAACTATTAAACAATGTGTAAGAGCTGAAGCAGGTTGTGTTTGAATAAACTGTGTAAGGACTCTGATATTGTATATTTACGCCGTATACGTAAAGTATGTAGTTATATCAGTTGTGCGTGCTTGTCTAAGACTTGTTTGTTAGCTGTTGGTTAGTCGGGTCCTGGATTTAGAGACAGTCTTAAAAGATGTCGGTGCAGATACCTTGGGGTTTATATACGTTCCGGATAACGGGCCATCCGCATGTCTCGAGTTTGTATACTCACATGTCGGGTTTATAATAGTTCTCGGTACTGTATTGGATAGAGTAACGGTTCATGAGTTCATTCCCAAAGGGAGTTCCCAATTTATCCTCACACAATGATGTTAGAGGATTATGTTGGATATTGGAAATCCGGCTTCGTACATTGTTACATTGCATATCGTCATATGAAAGGTGAAAAGCATTCATCGACAGTTTATGTAGCTCTCCTATATAATGCGCATCCGGGGGAGGAGCTTCCGGCGCTCGGCAGTGACCGTCTGCTGGGAGACCCTGCCACACCCCAAACATGCGTAGTGCAGCATCATTTCTTTGCTTCCAGCACATTCCACTCTGGCGCAATGCTATTAGTAAAAGGATTAATATATATATATATATGTATGCTAAATGCTAGAAGTATAAAACCTTACCCTCTTTTGACAGACTTTCTCCGATAACCTTTTGATCTCTTACGTTTGAATGATTTCCTTTTCTTATTTCCACCTGGACTCAGTGCGGTCGCTGAGTCGTCTTCGATAATATTTGTCAAGTGGCCATCGCGGATTGCATCAACTACTTTTATTCGGTATTGCAGCTCCCTTTCGTCGACTCGGAAATTAGACTTATTCGAAGCCCACCTTGGTGAGGTCGGAGTATGGGCAATAGCACGTACAGGTTCTGTTAGCATTGATAGACGCCTTTTGTTTAACACTTTAATGAATGGTAGATTATCATCAGCAGATGCTGTACTCTCTGAAGGGGATCCATTTTGCAAAGGTACTCTTTTCTTGGTTTCCTTGAAAAATCGTAGCTTAATAGAACAATCGGGGGTTTTAAGGTCCCTCACATTTGGCCCAACTTTCACATAATTAGAAACAAAGCCTAGTCCATTTGTCTTGGAGTATTCTTGTAGTATTCTCAACGTAATCAAATGGAAAAATATCTTTTCGATGTCAACTTTACGCAGTGATTTACCTGTACCGTGCTCGGGTAGCATATGATGATTCGCTTGAACAATCTTCAACATATTAGACCCCTTGAAAACATCCTGACAATACGATGTGGTGACTACTTCATCCTGGATGCTGCGTACCAACTCGACAATTCTCAGAGCTATATCAGTAATGTCCTTTTCTTCGTCCTCCACATTGGTATTTGAACCGTCAGTTTCGCTCTTAAAATGTTGTTTGGCGCAGTTGTCACAGTTATTATTACAGTCTTTCACATCAAAGGATTCGTTAAAATATGAGAGGATCAGCTTTCTTCGACAATCTATCATGTTATCGCAGAAGTTCATAACTTGCTGTAAGTTTTCCAGCTGTTTCAACTTATTGGACTTATCTAGTTTTCTATCTCTCTGAATCATTTTTTGAAGTGTTCGAATGTCAGCAAAAGAATAGAATGTAATGCAATATGAAAATTTTCCATCTCTTCCCGCTCTGCCAGTTTCTTGATAGTAATTTTCTAGTGTCCTTGGGACTGTGTAATGGAAAACAAACCTCACGTCACTCTTATCGATCCCCATACCAAACGCAATAGTGGCAATGATGACTTGGATTTGATTTGCCTGCCAACCTCTCTGAACAAGTTCCCTGTCTGTGGTATCCATGCCTGCATGATAAAATCGACAGTTGATACCTTCCTTTTTGAGTAAGGCTGTTAATTTCTCACAAGCAATTTTGGAATGACAATATATGATACCAGATTGACCTCTAAACACTGTCTTCAGGGAGTTCACAATCAAAGGTATGCTTGTTTTATTGTTCTTCGGTATACTTTGATAAAAGAGATTATCCCTGTTGAAACTTTGCCTTAGTTGTACGGCGCTTTTCAGGCGTAAATTGTTTATTATATCACTTTGGACTTGTTTGTTAGCAGTTGCTGTTAGTGCAATCACGGGTATCTCAGGGTACTGCATTTTGAAATAGCTTAGTTGCTTATAGTCTGGTCTAAAATCGTGCCCCCAGTTAGAGACACAATGCGCCTCATCAATGACGATTCGAGCAAGCTGACGATTCTTGTAAAGAGTCCCCAGTGCCCGTTGGCACTGAGCAGAAGCTTTTATCATTTCCGGGGACATATAGATCAGGTCCAAGTCACCGTTGATCAGTAGGTTGAAAACTTCGTTCCGCTGAGCGGCTGAGTTTTTCGAGTTGAACATGCAAGCCCTTATGTTTAAGTCCAGCAAATGTTCCACTTGATCTTGCATTAGCGAAATCAGGGGAGATATGACAACGGTGGTGCCCCTCGTCTCTCCTGACTTTACAAGGGCAGGTAATTGATAACACAACGATTTGCCACCGCCTGTGGGCATTAGTACGAATACGTCTTTGCCCGAGAGCACGGAGTTTATGGCGGTTAACTGATTTGGTCTAAAACCTTTTAGCTTGAATGTAGCCTGTAAATGGTAGTAAAGCTCATCTGTCCATCGGTATGTAGGCTGTGTCTGCTCCTCTTCCCTATCAGGGAGCGTGGGTAACGGTGCGTCGTTCAGAATTGGCGGCAGTTCTATTTCATCGTTATCTACTCTGTTCCATGCAGCAACCTGCAGCAGGTCTTCATTGCCATCCAATTCTTGCAGATCTTCCTCGAAATCCTCAAGAATCTCCACGTCATCTTGGTCCTCGTCGGAAAGCACAATCTGCTGAAGTGAGGACGAGCCAATAATCTCAACGTTGTCGTCTCCGCTATCGCTCAATTCTGCGCCACTTATTCCGTGCGAGTCCTGCTTTGGTATCTTACTCTCTATCTCTGGTTCGCCATATTCACCAGCACCTTCCTCATGCATGTTGAACTGGAACTCACTCTCATTATCGACCGTCTCGTTGACCACAGTGGAGCAATCCGTCTTCAATAGCGATTCGAGGGTCTCCTCCAAGTACTGTATCTCGGTGGCTATATGCGCGACCTGTGGGTTCAAGACCTGACTCACCGTATGAAACTTTTCATCTTTAGAGAGCTGCGTCGACTGGATCACGTTGCACTTGTCGTTCAGCACGCCCGTCAGCTTCCTGAACTGCTCAATGAGCGACTGCTGACACCTGACCACTTCATTGTCGCCTGCACCGCACATAGACTTACCACGTGGACCAGGGCACTGCAAGTAAAACAGCTAACTTTACCGATGAGCAATCTTCACCTTAGGCAGTGAGGAATGAGCCACCCGCAAACAAACAAACCACACTCAAACAGAAGAGGAAAAAACGAAAGCCGTGAAGAAAACTGCAGAACAGCTGTATGTCTGGGTTAACCAGCGGAAAATGCACCCAAACTCCGATTAAGCGTCACTCTGCACACTACCTCGCGGACTAGTCTCGTTCAAATCCCAAAGAGAACAACTGCCACGGCGGCAGACCCTGAGAGGCAAACAAAGACAACTATCAACACGTAAACAAAAAATTAAAGGCGTATTTGCTAAAGTTGCCAATACTTCCAAGAAGTGGGATATCCCTTTATTTGCCTTTGAACGTAGAAAGACGCGCACAAAACTGCAGAATTTCCAAAGTTTCCCCGACTTCTGAACGGGAATCGGAAAACAAGAAGGAAAGTAAAAAAAACAAAAAAGAGAAAGAGTGACGAAATAACGTCACCGTTGCAAGTTGACGGTTTACTGGTAGGCACAAGGGTCTTCCGTTTGATATTCTTTGCGTTGGTAAGAGACGTGCGCCCAGGATTTCTAGAAAACAGAGCTGACGGCAGGCAACTGGGGAGAAGTAGAGCGCGTGAGAGCTATGATCCGAATGAAAGAGGAGGAGAGTAGGCATCACGCCAATTCGAGTACAGACCAGGCGTGTGATCTGTGTAGAATCAAGAAGCTGAAATGCTCTAAGGACAAACCTGCGTGCAGGAAATGTGCGAAGAACGGTTGGAACTGTACTTATTCGCCGAAGGCGAAAAGGTCTCCGCTGACGAGAGCACATTTAACAGAAGTGGAGAACGAGCTGGCATATTTCCAGAGTCTCTTCAACACACTGTACCCGAACCAACAACTCAACGATGTCATGGAACGGTTGGGTACCGGTATGTCCGATGCTCCGTCGGCGGCCTCGCTTGATACAACCCGCGGTGCGTCGTCTAGTCCCGTGACGCGGACAGGCAAGGATGGCAGCAATGTTCTCTTCACCCAGGAGGTGGATGGTACTTGTATCCCTGCAGATATACTGAATGGGTTCAACTGGAGTGAGTTGTCCATGGCATCGGATGCGGTGAACTCCAACACTTTTGTCAATTTTCTGGACGGCGTAAACTGTGGGGTCTATGGCCCCGCATCGAAGGTCTCACAAATGAGGTCGATCAAGTCTAACATCCACGGGTTTATGACTGTAAACTCGATAAAACAATTAGTCAACGATTCAAGCGATAACGTCACAGAGGGTGGGCTAGACCGGACTAACTTTATCGCAGGCGAGGGATCGCAGCAACATAACGTGGTGTTGGATAAGGTCTTCTTAACAAAGAAATCAACGACCAAACGATACGTGCAGTACTACTTCGAAAAATTTCATCCATTCCACCCGATAATAAATGAAAGGGAATTCATGGCCCACTTCAAAAGTAGGGACACGTTGATGGTGCCCGATGATATCAAGGACTGGGCCTCTACAAAGAAAACACTTTCGACGGATAATATCGAGTGGCAGTTCCTACTAAGTATTGTGCTGGCTCTCGGATCGTGGTGCAATGATGGTGAGTCCACTGATATTGATCGGTATTACTACAAGAGTGCCGCATTTTATTTGAATGATGCAAACATGCTCCTGTTTACAAGCTCTGTCAACCTGATAGTGACTTTGAACTTATTTTCCTTGTATCTTACAATTAAAAACACATTCTGGAATAACTTAAACTCCGCATACCAGATAAACGGTCTGGCTATTAGGATGGCAGTTTCACTGGGTCTGAATATAAAGGACATACCGACGTCCACCGAGAACGTAACTATGCTAAAACAGAGGAAACTGTTATGGTACGCACTAGTGAATCAAGATATACTCTTGAACATGCATTTCGATAGATCTAATTTGTTCAATTCGCTAAACTATATTCCAATCGATGAGTTACAGATTTTTCTGAATGCCAACGAACACAAGGAGTTCATCTCTATCACCGATATGAACCAGTGGCTACTGTTGAAACTTAGAACAGTGAACACATGCGATTACAGCACGTTGCTTTCAACAGTTAATTTTCTTGATAAAGTTGGCGATAAAATTACACATCCAGTCAAAGATATGTTGCAACTTCACATCAACAATTTCACGATCAGGAAGTTTGTCTCCGTAAACGATCAATTGTCTGAGACTAATGTTTTGGAGAAAGTGTTAGAATTACATTTAAGATCAGTCAGGAGATTATTTTTATGCATAGATTCACAACTACAAACAGGGAAAAACAGAACGTCGCCTTTTGTAGCGTGGTGTTTTGTTTCTCAGCTGTTCGATTTCTCAGCGACAATTCTGAAATACTTGTTCGACACAAGGTTTCCCCTTGTTAATACTAATTATAGTACGTCCAACGAATTAATGATGCACCTGAAGTCAATTGTTAAGTACCTCCAAGTTTTCAAAGATTTGCACCTTTTACAAAATTCCGCCATTGACTTTTATTTGAATTTGTTGAATAATGTATTGTCCACTACCTTCTCAGGTAACGACAATATCAATGTACTGAGAAACCCATCAACAGCGGATGACATGCCCATTTCCGCTAATAACACTAATAATATTCTGAGCAATAATGACCAGTCCTATATGAAAACTGCCAATAACGGCAATAACAGATTAGCAACGATCACCGAATCCTCTAACCTGGGGGCAAATGCTTCTTATAAACCTACGAAGAGCTATACAAATCTGATAAACTTATTGTCGAACAAATTGACGACTTCACCAAGTGTATCATTCTTCCCAACTTCGTCCAATCCACCATCCAATCCTACCACCCCACAAATACTTGGTCTGCAAGACCAGCCTGGGTGGAGACCCATGAACAACGAAAACAACCCTGCAACCGAGAACAACCCAACTTTCACAGGAGGGACAAACTCGCAAACGTCAATGTTCCCCTCGATGTCAATGGAAAACCCGCTGACACTCATGAACAACCCATTGCCAGGCAACCCCGGAATAAACAGTAATTTGAACTGGAACGACAATTCAGCATTCAGCACGGTGGGGTTCACCAATGGATTGTTTAACACTACTACCATGGACGATGTGTACAATTACTTATTCGACGACAACACAACGGTGCAGAACATGCCAAGTAGCAATATTGTTTCCGATGTAACGGCCTCTGAGAGGACAGAGGATAAACCGTTCATGTTTCGTCAACCGTCCACAAATTCCACGGGTGATTGACCATCTATGCAGAAGTATACATAAAAGTGTGAACATCTATTGTATCATTAACCGTAATTATCACAAACACATAACTTATATAACGTTTTAAAATGTGATTGAATCATGAAACGCCATGCCAATTCATTTTACGCTGCAGTTCGAAGACATCGAAAGTATCGAAAGTAGGAAAAAAAAGATTAGAATCTGAAATGAGAATTCTTTTAATCCCTTTGCAATCCGGTTCTTAACAGCGCTTCAACGAACACATAGACGCACAGGCATATAATGGCAAAGAAGGGTAAAAGAAAGAACAAGAGCAAGCAGTCTCAGATTACTTCCAATACAGGCACAATAGCAGGAGACAATACGTCAGTTAACCAGAATGAGACAATTAATGATCCCGCTGAGGTGACCGCAGATGTAACTAAACCTGACGACTTGAATACAGAGGAGGTTGCTGACCATGATACAACAGCTGAGAGAGCAGATGAGGATAATTTGAATACGTCAATTACAGGGGATGCTAGTGCAGTACCTGCTTCCGCGGGTGATGTTCCAGAGGAAATATCCTCAAATATCGCTAACGAGGAGCAGGAACTCGATTTGAATACTTTGCCCAATCTAAAAGTTGATAGGGAAGTTAATGAGGATTTATCAGCGAAAGAGGGTGGACAAATTGAGGCTGAAGTGCCCACGAATAAACTTGAAACAGAGATCAATGAAACCGTGGAAAGTATTTCCCAATTAAAGGAAAGCGAGAAGGGGAACAAAGTCCCAAGATCACCACATGCCGACCCAGATATAGCAACTGATACCCATGATAATGATCTGAATAAAGATGCTCAAGACGGAATTGTAAGTGGCACGACTGTGAAACAGGATGTTGAAATTGGGAAAAACGTTGACCAGTTGAATGAATCTCAGTCAGATTTACACATTGATGACTTTGATATCACAAGCGAGGATTTAATTGATGAGGATAATTTAAACAAGACTGGAATAGACGAAAGCGGAAACGCTTTTTCAGAGGAACCGTTAGAGCTTGAGGTGACAAAGAAAAATGTAGAAGACATTGGCAAGTCAAAAGAGTCAGATGCCGAAGAAGAAGTCGTACCCTCCCAGAAAAATATTGAAAATTATTCCCTGACTAGCCCCAAAAAGGATAAGGACACCTCTCTTGGATCTGTTGGAATAGCAGCAGAATCCACTCAGGACGAGCTTGAAGAGATAGATTTCAACTCCCAACCTGTTACAGAGGAGGAACCTATTACCAAGGCCGACGAGGCAGAAATTGCCGATAAGGAATCTCATAATGAAACCAATTATAGACCTGAAGAGGAAAGTGTAAATAATGTGGAGGATGATGCAAACATAAAGAGTAATGAGGATAATGAGTCAAAGTCCGTTTCTGGAGTTGTCGACCATGACAGAGAAGAGACGCCAGAAAACTCTGCCCGTCCTACGCAAACTCTGAATGAAGTTGACGCAGCACCACCACCACTTCCAGTTCGAAATGACGAGGGGAGTAAGAACTTGGAGCCCGCGATCGTCAGTCCGCCTCCCTTACCTATGAGAAGTACTTCGACACCAAAACAGCCCTCAAATGGGTTTAAACGTGACGGTGAACCGTCTGATAATGGTATTCCCAATGCCTGGACACCTGCAGCCTCTTTACTGGAGACGAAGACGCCAATAAGTAACAGAAGCTTCGGTAACTTTGAGAATTATGCAACGCCCGCTCGTTCCAGATTTATCTCTACTTCCTCTAATCAAATGAGTCCGGTCGACCCTACTATCGCTGATGTTAATCTTATCGTTAATAGGTTTCGTGTGGCAAGCGAACAAATTGGAGACGTCAACCCATCTGTGAGGGAAGGGATAGAGGCGGGTCACTCTTTACTGATATCGTCTTATACTCAATTACTGTCTCACCACGACGAGGGAAGTAACGAGGAGCCAGTCGCTGTGGAGGACCTTGAGTTGAAGGAGCTAAGCACTACTGATTGGACTTTTTGGACGGGTGTTGTCAACAATTTTGCTACGGTAGCAAATCAGAGCCCTGATAAATTGGAGGAGGAGATCACGAGGGGTATTCCGAGACGGATTAGAGGTATCATCTGGCAACTAATCGCTAGCTCTAAATCGCAGGAAATTGAGGATTTGTATCAGACTCTTTTCTCTACAGAGAGTTCACACGAGAGCAATATTAAGAGAGATCTCCAACGGACAAATTTTATCCCACAGGATAAAGTGGACTCGCTATTCAATATATTAAGGGTGTATTCAATTTTTGATCCGGATGTTGGATACACACAGGGGATGGCGTTTATCGCGACCCCATTATTATTAAACTGCAACTCAGAAGCGGAGGCCTTTGGACTACTGATAGCTCTAATGAAAAACTACAACGTGAGGAGTTTCTTTCTACCGGAGATGCCGGGACTAATGTTAATGATGTATCAATTTGACAGGTTGTTAGAGGAAAACGTTCCTACGCTGTCCAATCATTTGCAAAGAGAGGGGGTACGGTCCAGCATGTACGCGACACAATGGTTCCTGACGGTGTTTGCTTACAAGTTTCCTCTGGAGTTTGTGTTACGGATATTCGATATCATCTTTTTCGAAGGTATTGAATCGCTGTTGAAGTTTGCTGTGAATTTGATGATAAAGAACGAGGAGTCGCTAGTGACGCTACGGTTTGACAAGTTACTGACGTTTTTGAAAAATGAACTGTTTGAGTACTACCTGCGGGAGCCGAGTGATGCTGAATCTGTTGTACAGACTGACCTCGAGGCGTCCGTGAAGGGGATGTCGAGCGCGGAGGTGGTGTTGGACCACGGACACGCTTACGAGTACCATGTAGACTTGTTTGTCCGGGATGCGATGAACGACGTGCACATCACGCCAATATCGTTGAACAGGTACGCGTCAGAGTACGAGGACTTGCATCAACTGGAACGGGTGAAGCAAGACGAGTTCGAGTCCCTGCGGGTGAAGAACTTCCAGTTGGAAAAGGAGGCGTCTAAGCTGAGCCACGAGTACGCGCTTCTTGACGAGGAGCATATATCTATAGCGAAGGAGCTTATACAGTACCGGCTGGATACCGAGACTTTGCTCGATGAAAACAGGGACCTGACAAAGAACGTCGAAACATTGGAGACGCAGCTGTCCGATCTGAAGGCCAAACAGAGCGTTCCGAACCCTGATGCGGCGCTGCCTGTGGACTTACGGGGGGACCTGGAGAGGACAATGAAGCGGAACACGGAGGTGGTTGCCCTGAATTCCCAGTTGCAGGACCGCATCGACGATTTGGAACACACCGTGAGGCGGCTAATCTTCGAAAACAAGAAATACGCGGGGAGACAAAATGCTGTGGACCCCCCCGTGGGTGATGCCACACAGACTGCCTCTACTACGGACGGGGGAGACCCCAGGGAGAGGACAAGCACCACATCCACATTAAGCAGTGGCTGGTCAGGTTTCAAGAAGGTCTTCAAGAAGTAGACGAGGGAAGCCACAGAAAGGTAGCGTGCCGCTGGACGTGCCGTATATATACATCCGTACACCCACAACACTTTTGTTCTGTTTTTATTTTTTTGGAAAAACCCAAAAACAGCAGTCACAATTTCCGTATTAGGAAGTTTTGTGTTTTCCGGCAGCGTTCTCCGTGTAGGTGAGGGGGGACCAGCACGCCAGGCAGGGCTTCTACTGGGAACCCCGCCTGGGAGTTGAGGGAACTGGAGGGAAGGCCAGGCGGAGCCGTCTGCCTGTCTCAGTGCTCTCCCCCCAGAGAGTGCCACTCCGCGCGGAGGTGTCTCGTTTCTATAATTTTTTCTTCATTCCAGAGTAGTTATTACTTTTGTTCAAATAAGTTAGTTGCAAGTGGTTTTTCGATGTGTGTGTATTATTCGGCGAAGGAGACAAAGAGACGATAACACCAACGAATAGATTAAACATGGCCGTCAAGACTGGTATTGCTGTTGGTTTGAACAAGGGTAAGCAGGTCAATGCTATGACCCCAGCCCCAAAGATGTCCTACAAGAAGGGTGCCATCTCTAACAGAACCCAGTTCGTCCGCTCGCTGGTGAAGGAGATCGCTGGTCTGTCCCCATACGAAAGAAGACTGATCGACTTGATCAGAAACTCTGGTGAAAAGAGAGCCAGAAAGGTCGCCAAGAAGAGATTGGGTTCTTTCAAGAGAGCCAAGGCCAAGGTTGAGGAGATGAACAACGTCATCGCTGCCTCTCGTCGTCATTGAAGTTGCGGCATCGCTGCGAACAGCAACCGTCCTTTTTTAGACAAACAACACACACACAGCATCAATAAATAGTATATGTGTTTGTATAATTTCATACTAAAGACTCAAACATCCCGAGGTGAGACACTTCTGCCAGCAAAAACTGTGGCATTGTGGCACACCCAAGAGGTTCCCGCACCGGCAACCTCTTGGCTCCCCGACACGTGCATACCGGTCCCCGTCGCGTATCCGCAACCAGAGACCGGGCCGTTTGGGACAGTTTTGTCTGTAGCTCGGCTTTCTGGGAGCGCGATGACACATCGCCGGCCCGCTGCGGCGTCGTCTAGGAACAGTGCGCTGCACCCGAGGGTATGTATTACTCACCGCACCCGCGGATTGTGACTCTGTCTCTGGCCGTGACCGCGTGGGTACCACGTCCCTTGGTGGTGGTGGTGGTGACTGATACTCTGGGACGCAGATGGTGATATCCACACCTGCGTTTCGGATAGTGGTTATCAGGGTGCCCGGTATCTGTAGATAGCGCAGGGGTTTGCACCTAGACATACACACACACACATATATATATACATGTAGAGGGGTGATGCTGTGTGTGTCTGGATCAGCTTCATGTAGAACCTTTTCTTGGTACTCAGAACGGTATACACACACACACACACAGCTATGTCTACAAGTTCATTCTATTCCCTAGAGGAACAATTTGGCGAGGAGGAGGACCTCTTCGCGTTTTCCGTACAGCAGAGAGGCGACATGCCCTCGCTGTCGAACAGTTACAACTCAAAGTACGAGGACTCTCCCGCATCCTCGTACAGCAGCAGCTTGCTCCCAGGAGGTGCTCAGATTGTATCGATACAGCAGGGATCACTGCAGTCGCTTACGTACTCAAATAACTACAAACTACAGTCCCCTGGGACCATCGATGACATGATATTTGACTTCGACGGCGAGTTCTCTTCCGGTGGTCTGGAAACACAGAACGTATCGGATGATCAAGACCCTCGGGGTGACACGGGGGCAGTGGATTTGGACAATTTTGCCAATGTCGCACAAAATAACTACAGACTGTGGCTTTCGTCCGTTTAATAACTCCCCGTGAGGGGCACAAACGGACCACGCACCAGCACACGCGTAATCGGCATCGAAACTTAATTCCTAATATATTCACTCCACATCTCTTAGCATTCCCGGGACTCGTCAAAACATAGATTCATATTTACATTTAATATAACACGTTGTATACTCTCAATGAAAATGTTTAAACACTTCAAATAATAAGTACAGGGCTGTCCCATCCAATACAAGAACACCACTGACCACTACTACCACTGGGTACAACTCATGGTATGGTATGCCTCATCGCTTAAATCTCGGAAAAACCGAAAACGGAAAAACTAAAAATTATCAAAGCACTTCGAATCGACATGATGGGGGGTGTCCGACTCTTGCTCTTCTCTCACCCATGTTTCAGGGTTCTCCAGATCAGCTCCTGTATTTATAAGCAGACAGGGTGGTACAGTGGTTCGTGTGTGTGACGTTCTTCCCCTCAACGAGCTGCCCCTCTCATCGAGCAAAATACAAAATATGTTCAGATTGCTGCTGAAGAATTCAATGAGACCCACAATTCTAACTGTACGCAGCAGTGGCTCTAGCCAATTGCTGAACAGTAGTATACTGACTGCATCGCGCGGGTTCTCTCGCACAAGGCCGCGGTTACACGGACACCTGCGGAAACCGGCAAAAGGTGAGGAGCTCAAGATTTCGTTCATCCTCAAGGACGGCACAAGTAAGACATACGAAGTCGCAGAGGGCGACACGATCCTCGATATTGCACAGGGACACAATCTGGACATGGAAGGTGCATGTGGTGGGTCCTGTGCCTGCTCCACGTGCCACGTCATCGTGGACCCGGACTACTACGACGCGCTGCAGGAGCCGGAAGATGACGAGAACGACATGCTCGACCTGGCGTACGGGCTCACGGAGACAAGCAGGCTCGGATGCCAGGTCAAGATGTCCAAGGATATCGACGGGATCAGGGTCGCTCTGCCCCAGATGACCAGAAACGTCAACAACAAAGACTTCAGCTGACTCAGAAGTGTCGACTTTCTACTTGTAAATAAAGTTCTGCACATACACCCAGAGACGGTTGTCGCGGGAGGGGATGTGAACGTCATCTTCATTGCTTTGAACATAGGAAGTGCAGACCCGCACAGGCGTCCCTTCATTTGAGAGACCTCTTGTCTGTTGATGAGAGGGGGGGTTGACGTCCATGGATCGAATAGTCAAAGAGCAGGCCGGAATTTCAGATATTTCTGGCGCATGCTTCTCTGCACTTATCTAAATTCTTATTAATACGCGTATAGTTATTAATAAGTTTGGAGGTTGGTTGTGATTCTGTAAGAGCTAAAGTCGTTTATGATTAGTTAAACTGTGTAAGGACTCTGGTATTATTTATTTACGCCGTATAGGTAAGTATGTAGTTATATCAGTTGTGCTTCCTTGTCTTAGACTCCTTTGTTAGTTGGGTCCTGGATTCAGAAACGGTCTTGAAAGATGTCGGTGTAGATACCTTGCGGCTTATATACGTTCCGGATAACGGGTCATCCGCATGTCTCGAGTTCGTATACTCACATGTCGGGTTTATAACAGTTCTAAGTACTGTATTAGAGAGGGTGACGGTCATGCGTCAATTCCCAAGGGGAGTTCCCAATTTATCCTCACAGATTCAATCTTTGTTCCAGCACGAACGATTTCTACATAGTTTTTGCGTTCCAGGGACCAATGGATATCCAATAAACATTAAAAATTACTATTGATAAGAGAGAGAGAGAGAGACAAATACAAACGGTAGACAGCTGGTATTACAGGTCAATGCTCTTCCCCACTCCCACGCATCAAAATACTCTTACATTTTGGAATTTCTTACTTGACACATACCCAAACCAGTCCCCCCTCTGCGGTCTCCATGCGATGTTGTTAATCTCTTGCGACTCGTTGGCATAGAACAGGTTCGGAGTGTCCAGTACCTTGCCCCTTGTATCGTCTGCAATGGCATGCTCATATCCCGTACCGGCCATGCTGATATCTGTATCCCCCGTGATAGAAGTCGATGAACTCGTCGGAGTGGACCCGTCAAGCGCGGTGTTCAAATCCCAGTAGAGCACCTGGCAGTCATCACTGCAGGACAGGAGAACATTCCTCTTCGTAGGGTGCCACTTGATCTGGTTCACCAGAGAACTGTGCCCCTTCAGTGTCAAGGCAGGGGACTCTGGGTTCCTCATATCCAGGATGAGGATATCCTTCGAGTCGGCAACGAGCGTTGCTATTATGTTAGGGTCCATGAGCGACGGTTCCAGCCTTAGGAGAGCGTTGTTCTGCGCGGTGACGTCGTTGACTGTCCCTTCCCCCGCGGGCGGTTCGTAGACTATTGTGCTGTGCGCTAGGGACCTCAGGTCGAACACCCTGACGCTGCCGTCACCACCACAACTTGCAAACAGGTGTGTTGATTGGGACAGGAACCGTACGTCGTAAACCTCGCTGTCGTGTGCGATCAGCTGCGTCTTCACGTAATTGGGACTTTGCAAGTCCCACACGATACATGTCGTGTCAATGGAACTCGAAACAAGTAAGTTTGTATCGACTGTGTTCCAATCGAATGAAGTGACTGGTGGTAACTCCCCGAGTATCGCGGTCGTAGTGTTCTTCAGACAACCCCCCGCGGCGGCCAAGTTAACTTTATTCCCCGCCGTGTTGTTCCTCTGCTTCTTGTACTTACAAAGGGACAAGTTAATCTGTTCTTGCAGCGAGTTTGTGTCCTCATTCAGGGACCAGATGCGCAGGGAGTCCGACGCCGTTGCGAACTGTCTCGGATGCAAGTGACTGGGCAGCCATTGAACTTTACTGATCGGGTACACGACGTCCGCCTGTGCCACGTTGTTCCACGACAGCAGGTCGGGCGACTGGATCACCTGGATTTTGTTCCTGCTGTCCTCCTTGTAGGAGCTCATGCACACGAAATCGTCGTTACTCCAGTCAAGACCGAACAACGGGAACTGTTCCTGGTAGGAGCAAGTCCTTGTGTTTGGGCCCAATCCGGTACCATTACTGTTCATGAGTTCCTGTCCACTCATAAAGTTCCCCCCCTGGGGGTTCCCCGTGGTGACATAGCTCCCTCCCTTCCCCATGGGCGGTGCAAAGGGCCCTGTGCCACTGCCATTGGAAAAATCCAGCGGCGAGTACAGCGGCGACCTTGTTGCGTAGAGATTGTTCGCACCGTCGAGGGGTTGGTCGTTCCCCTGCGGATCCGCAGAGTACGGCGAGGCCAAGTAGCTCGTGTGGAATGGCTGCTTCTTCTGCGCGGAGTTCCCAAAGGATATGGAACTTCTCTTGCTGTTGCGGAACGGGTCCATGCCCAGTTGTATCTGTAATGTAGTAGCGACGAACCTAGTGATAAAAAAACCTCCCCCAGTAGACTGACCGCCGGAAAAGAGCACGACAATTGCAAGGGCCAGGAAGTGTGTGTCTACTGCTTTTGCCCCTGTCCCTTGTGTCAAACTCCTTGAATTCTCACCAAAAAATCTCAGCAATACTTATATTATAGTGTGACGACAGTATACAGAGAGAGAGATACATGAACATGGAACGGGATTGCCGCGGTCAGGTTGACTGCGCGGGCTGCCTCCTTACCCTCTTCAACTTGGCCTTCTTTGTCTTTGGCAGCAGTGGCGGTTCCGCGAAGAGGGACTTGTACTTTTTGTCCCTCTTGACGTTTGCGGCCTTGTAGTACTTGATGCCTAGACGCGAGGTTTTGTTCTTGCCCTCTCCTAGCAGGAGGGTCTCGACTTTCGCGATGATGAAGCTTGGTGGGAGGAGCAATTTCACGAGTTTCTCGCATGCTGCGACGAGAAATCCGACGATGACACATATCATCGTGTCCAGAGAGTCGAACTTTTCGAGCAGGATGTACTCGAGCACGAGCACGAGTAGAGGTACACACCACGCGAGCGGGATCCTCAATTGCGTGTTGAAGAACCGAATTTTGGCGCCGAGCTTACTCTCCTTCGCAAGAAAGTACGCCCACAGAATCTGCATCCAGTAAGTGACCCCGCCGATGTGCAAGTCGGAGGGGGACACGACGCACAGCGAAAAGTAAGGGACGAAGAACGCGACCGTGATCACGTTCAAGAAGAAGAAAGTGTGCACCGTGCCATGGATCCTCTCGAAATTCGACAACGCGGGGAACAGCAGCAGCAGGTTCAACACAGTGGGCACAAAAGACCTGTGTTGGTTGTCAAATGGGTAAGCAGATACCTCGTTGACCAGCTCGAAGACCCCCTTGCTGCCCTCCAGATACGACCCCATAAATTCCAAAGGGTGTATCGCTGTGTCCACCGTCCACCAGGAGGTTATCATCCCAAGCACGACGTTGAGGGCGAGCAAAGTACAACAAACGGCACTCAGAGCACCGAACGGCCTTCGGTAAAGCCGCAAAAACTTATCCACGTACAGCATTGTCTCCTAAGGTGTGGGTATCAGATACAAAACAGGACCTGCAGGACTTACCAACGCCCTTGTTGCTCTTGTGCATGGTTTTTTGAACGATGCGTCGCTGTTGCTGTCAAAAGTTGCGATTTTTCACTTTTGACGAAGTTGAAGGCGATGAGGGCAGCAGCAGTTGGTGATGATAATGGTGGGTCCTGTGGGTGGTTGTGTCGTCGAGATGCACGTTGCGGGGGGGCAGAGAGACCTATTAATTGTCCCCTGTGATGTTGCTGAGTCGGGGTGGAAGCCGTTTATGTCTGCGTCGGGCGCGGGTGTCGTGGGACTTCGGCGGAGGCTACCCTGAAATTGATCGCTGTGGACGGTATATAATAAGCTGGTCTGTGACACCGTCGTTACTTCTTCTTTTCCGGTGGCAAGTGCACCGTTGCATTAGCACGGGAGTTAGACGGTCAACGAGACAGATGACAGTGTCGAAGGCGGAGAATGTGCGCAACAGGAAGCGTGTCAAAAGGGCGGGAGCCGGGAGGGATCTTGCAGATGTCGAGTCCGCTGCTATGAACAGTCTCTCACATGTCGAGTTATCCGAGGAGCAGACTCAATTGCGGGAGAAGGTGTTGCAGTTCGTGAAGGAGAACTTGCCCCAGGGCCAGACACCCGATACTGGGAAACCGGCGATGTTCGTCATCCAAGGTGATGCTGGGACTGGGAAGTCTGTCGTTTTGAACTCGCTGTTCAACGAGATCCAGAGGCTGAGTGTCTCGTCAGAGGAGAAGACGCCACTGCAGGGGTCCCGGAACTACCTCGTCGTGAACCACCCAGAGATGTTGAAGCTGTACTTGAGAATCTGCAGACACTATAAGTACATTGCGAGACAATCACTCGAGAGACCCACCTCGTTGATCAACACGCTGCAGAAGGAGAAACGGCTTGCAGACGTCGTAATAGTCGACGAAGGCCACCTGCTAGCAACAGCGAAGGACGCCTTCAAGAGATTCTACGGTGAGAACCACCTAGAGGAACTCATGTCGCTCGCCAAAGTGCTCATCATTGTGTATGACGATAAGCAGGCGTTGCGGATGGGTTGTTATTGGGACGATGGGACAAAGGGCGACGGTGCGAACCTAATGAAGTACTACGAGTCAGTGCCCAAGAACAGGAGACACTGGTACAACCTGAAGCAGCAGTTCAGAGTCGCAGCGCCCAGTGATATCCTGGACTGGATCAATACGCTAAGTGTCGACGCCAAGATCCCCAAATTCCCCGCCAGTGCGAGAGATCCTGCGACCTCCTTTGAGCTCAAGATCTGGGGGAACTGTGGCGACATGTACGAGGCGTTGAAGGAGAAGAACGCACAGTACGGCCAATGCAGAATGCTCTCCACGTACGACTTCCCCTACAGACTCGACGGGAAGGACTACTTTGTCGAGTGTGGGGACTCGTTCAAGCTAAGGTGGGACAGGTACCAACCTAGAGCGGTCCTCCCCTGGAGTGAGAGGCCCGACAGTATCGACGAGGTCGGTAGTGTGTACACGGTGCAAGGGTTCGACCTGCACTACGCCGGTGTGATCCTGGGTCGCTCGATCGGGTACGACGACAAGAACGACTGTCTAAAGTTGAGACCGGAACTTTACGACGACCACGCTGGGTTCACAAAGAAGAAGAACATCCACAACCCAAACCAAGTCAAGCACAAAATAATCATGAACAGTATCAACGTTCTATTGACGAGAGGCACCAAGGGTCTTTACGTGTACGCGTACGACGATGCCCTCAGGGAGAGATTGCTGCAAACTGTCTCCAAGTAGAGACTCTGGTGTATCTTATTTCTATCAGGTGGTGTTCCCATGTCTGTCTGACAAGCACATATATAGATATACATGATAGATAAAGACAAACAGGATGCGACTGCTGGAGCTTACTGAGTCTTCTTCAAGGAAGACACTTTCCGCCTTTTGTTCATGGCCTCCCAAAGGATTCCTCCAAAAACGATGAATATGCCCACCCATTGGACTTTATCGACAGTCTTGCCAAAAACAGCAATGCTCAGCAGCATGGACATCATCTTTCTCGTCACGGTGATCATGATCAACACAAGAGACCCATATTGTTCCAACGTGTAGAAAATGAAGCACTGGCCCACAGCGCCACAGACTGCGTACGCAAGTAGGTAGATGAGCACCTGCGGGTCCCCTTCAAGCACTTCGAGTGAACCTTCGACTTGGCTCCTGTGGAAGACGGCCAAGTACGGTATATTCCAAAGGACGATAAACAGGTTCAGGGCAAACATGAGATGTGCCGCTGTGATGGTTTTCGACCCGTTCTTGTTCTCAGGGTCATTCTTCTCATCCACTTTATTCCTCTCAGCATTGGTTCTCAACATTGTGTCCTGAGTTGCATTGGTCAATCCATCCAGGAAGAGACTGACGCCCAGCAGAACAAACCCCATGACGCCAGAGTACGAGTCCGCATCTGAAGACTTCTTCTTTTTGTGCGTGCCACCACCCAGCGTGAATACAGTGACCCCCACGGTGACCAAGAGCGCGACCACTTTCTTATCCGAAGAGATCGGAGTCCTGTAGTACAGCAGGTGTATCAGCAGAACTGGTATCATCTTGCATGATTTCGCCAGCATGTAGGTCAAGTAGTCGACGTGCCCTAGAGAGTACGTCGCAAGTGGCGTGGACGCACTTTGCGTGAACGATATCAGCAGCAACTGCGTCGTGTGGTCCTTTATTAGTTGCCAGGGACGGTAACCGCCACCATTCCCTCGTTTTTGCTGCTGCTGCGTCTGCTGCAGGTACAATAAGCCGATCACCATCGCACAAAGCGCCTGCGCAACGGCAACGACGTTGGGGAACTGGAACTGCCTCTGCGAGTGCGGCCACACCTTCGTCGCCAGCGGCTCCTGGACAAGCGCCCACGTCAGAAAACTCAGGTATATCCCGGCCACACAGATAAAGAGCTTTACGCCGCCATTCACCAACTTCATTGGGCCCAGCGTCGACTGCTAAGGGCTGTTGTAAGTGAACCTTCTGGAACCTCTGCTGCTGTTCGAAACGTTTCAAAATTCGTCATTTTTTGGATATTTTTCTCGACTGGAAAATTCGTCGATGAAGAAGACGACGACGCAGTGACGGTTAGTTGGAGGTGGAAGGATTGGTCAGCAGTGAGACGAGTGTGGGCGACGATGGGTGTGTTCTCTCCTATCAATGCGACGTTTGGTGTGCGGGCCGACCAGCTGCTCGAATCCGACGCGGATTTCCAGAGGTACCACGGTAAACTGAACAGGAAGTTGCAGAAATTGAGGAGCCGGTTACATCTGACCACAAGAGATACGAAGAAGTACGCGTTGCGGGAGAAGTACACGAAGATCACCGCCAATGAGTATGACAAGAAGAACAAGCTGTTTGGTGTTTTGATGCTGTTGCACGCGGAGAGGGATCTGGCGCTGTGTGAGGTTTACAAACTGAGGTCGCGCCAGAGGAACAAGCTGAAGAAGTCTGAGGCCAAAGTTGTGGCCACCAGATTAAAGAAAGCGGTGAAAACGTCGCAGAGACTCGTAGAATTGACGCATAACGAGGCCCAATGGATAACGCGGAGCCAGTTTCTAGTCTACGCCAAACTGGCTAAAATTGAGTACTTGCTGTACGCCAAAAAATCTAAACACAAGGACAGCGAGGAAATCTCGAGGCAATTGTCTCTAGTGTTTGCCGCACTGAACAGGCTGAAGTCCGAGGGTCATCTCCCTGAGGAGCTGTACGAGTCTATTCGTCAGAAGTACGAGTACACTTTGACACAACATGCGGGGAACTTACTAACCTCCAACGAGTTGTCGAAGTTCATTAACACCGCCGTTTTGCAGAATAAAGACGACGAACTGGTTGCACTGCTGCTTGCTAATGACTACACTGTAGAGGATCCTGCCTTGGAGGTCGCTGCAGAGGATGCTGTTGAGTCTGTGACGGAGGTAAACTGGAGGTCGTTCAATTGCAAGATCACGGACAACCATTTGACAAAGCTAATGCAAGATGCCAAGCTCGTTGACGAATATGCCTCCGCTGCTGAATTTGACAACCACTCTTTGAATTGGCAAGAAGCACTGGCCTTCCAAAGGAACCGTATGTCGCACATGGACGACGATGATAACGACGAGAACGAACAGATTCTGTTGGCGTACATCAAATATCAAGCAATATTCATCTCTGTGTTACGCGAAAACTCCCTTTTCAACGATTTGTGGATGCAATGGACCCGCTTGGGGACGTCCGTGTCAACGAGATTAGTCAAATCGAAGGAATTGGAACGCATAGTCAACAACCTGCAGAAATACTTGCATGATATTGCCGAACTACCAGGTGTCTACTCTGATGACCAATTGTTATCCGAGTTTGAACTTTACAAGGTCTATCTTTTGTCGTATCTAAACGCAGGGTGCTTGGCGCACATGTACAGGGCAAACGGCCAGTATTTGGAAGCCCTAGCTTTGTACGTCGATGCGTACAAAATATTGGATGCAAAGATCGCTGAAATTGAGAATTGGGACTCCTTGGTACTACCGGAAAGTTTGTTGTCTAAGGATTTGATCGATGAACTTCTGGCGATGATCAAAACAGATATCTCTAGTGTGATTGCGTTGGCAGAATACGAAAAGGAACTACAAGGGAAGCTCGCAACCGGTAAACGTGCTAAATATCAGAGGACCGTAATTGAGAAAATAGACCACGATTGTATATCAGTCACCGATGCAAGGATAAAAAACTTGTTCCCATTGAGACCTATCTTGAGACCCGCTGGAGCAAAGGCCACCTTGTTTGATTTGGCGTTTAACTACATTAACTACGCGGAAGAAACAGTAACAACGACCTCCCTTGAAGACGAGGGCAGTGAACCACATCGTGCTGGCGTTGATGCCTCCGAAGAAATAGAGGTTGATGAGAAACCGCAACCAACCGGCAAGAAACGTGGCTTTCTGGGATTGTTTGGTCGCTAGAATGATATTTTAATGTATAATTTTTAAAGATTTTTCTTTATGTAGTCGAACCTTATACAGATTCGTAATAGAACCTCATCCGGGCTCCCTAAGCTTGTACCCCTCAATCCACTATTTGTAGAAAGTTGTAATCACTAACGTCAATAGTTTGGATGTATTGAATACGACCTTAGAATTTAGTAATGTCCATTTATTTTTCTTGGTACCAACTTGTGTGTTCAACAAATCTGTGAACGTGAAGGAGTCAACGGACTCAACATGCTTCTTTTCGGGACCTTTTCTCTTGTCAACAAGTTGTATACCAAATTTGGCACCGTCTGATGTGGAGATCCTAAAGACAATGTCAGGAAACTTTGGGCCACTGGATCCGAATACTTTAACTGTTTGTTCAGCAAGTTTCTCACCAGCGATTGAAATAATAACACCCTTTTCGTAGAGCTGTCTTGTGCTCCATTTGTATTTTAAGCCTTGCAGTTCAATACCTTCCCTATGGTGAACCATCTTAACGGCGCTCTTGAGGTTACCAAGAGTACCCTTGCTGACAGGTGCAAAACTTTTCGACCTTTGACATTTTCTAATTAGTTGTTCAATAGATGTCTTCAAGTGCTCCAAGTCAGCACTTAACGTCTGGTTTAAATTGCAAACATCCTCCAACGTATTTTGTGTTACGTCTAGTTCCTGAATAACATAGTTGATAGCGTAGCCAGGGTTTTTGATGGTGTTGGCAATATCATTCAACATGTTTTGTAATTTGTTATCTGACGTGCGAATGATACCAGCAGATTCTAGTTCGTGAACTTTCTTCAACGTGGAACTTTTTAGCGTGAAATACGTTAGCGGCTTCAAAAGCTCTACCATTGGGTCTTTCAATACAGCCTTATTGTCTTCCAAAAATTGCTTGAATGTAGGCTCATCTTTTGGTAGAATCGAGCTAACAAGTAAATCATAGAGACTGGAATCAACTTCCTCGATCTGTGTCATATAGACAAAGGCCCTCTTGGTTTGGTCATACAGTTTCCTCATCTTATCATCTATTACCAAGAATCTGTATGCCGTCGGGTTCAGTTCCAAGAACAATCTACCATTTTTATGCATATTCAGTTCGTCACCACTGTCCTTCAAAATGTCCCGAATGAGATCCTTGTCAGAATAATAATACATATTCTCTTTGAAAACTTGTAAAATCTTATGTGCTTTCTCGGTTAAGATTTCTAGTTTAGGTACCTCTGAAACCATATCGAGATATATCAACCTATCACCCTCTTGCTCATAATCAGGCTCAAGTAAGAAGTTTAAAAGGATTCCACGTATATGTGGTCTGATTTCCTCTGAATATTGATTCAATGGTTCGTAATATCCTGAGAAATTGTTGAACTCAAATATGGTTGATAGAGAAACAGCCAATGTTTGTACCCTGGTGTTAAGCAGTTTTAAATCCGCTGTCTCAAAACCGTAGAGTTCCCAGTTCATCAAATATTCATTGACAAATATACCAACAAGAATTTTAGCAATAGCTTTCAGCGACCCAAAATCGTCTGCATTTTTGTCAGCAGCATAACCAAAGATTTTTGTGCAGATATATTTGATTTCAATTGGAACATCCTGTGGTTTCCTGGTAAATATCTCAGCTACCATTTCAACTGCGTGCCACAATGTTCTCAAATTTTCAATAAATTTGTTCTTTACTTGTTCATCTGCAATTGGAGAAATGGATTTTGGCACCGCTGAACCATGAATCTGTTTATAGATCACCGTTGGGTCATTTTCAAAATCTGTAGTGGAAGCAGTTAGAAATTCCAGCACGGGACGGAATAGATTGAACAATTCAGAGTATTCTCTTTGAAGAAAATCTTTTAGTAATCTTTCCCAAAACATTGTGTGATCGTTCAGAAATGAATCAAAAGAGTTACTCTCAATAATCGAATGAAGCAGCATCTCATTAACAAATCTAATGAAGTACATTTTTTCTCTACTGCCCATTCTTTGATTGACAGTTGTGAAAGATAAATACACGTTCTTCTCAACAAAACTTTGGTGATGAACGAACATCGTTTTCCAGTATAACGGGTTTACTTGTAGCAGATAGAAAAGCTTTTCCATGCATGGGTATCTTGCCTCCGGGATATGGATGTGTTGTAAGGATTCGGTAGAGCCATCAGTCAAGCCAAAATCTTCTAAGACCTTCAAGGTATTTATTTTCTTTCTAATATCCTTCTCCAAACCATCTTTTTTGATATTCTCCGCATCTAAAGCAGCCTGGCAACTTTCCAGTTTATCCTGAGTATCTTCTATGGTCCCTGAACCGTTCAATAAATGGGTAAATTTGCGGACAGCCCAAAGTGTGGGATTTGGGTATTCCATCAACCTCACATAAGCACTTTTTATCAGAAACATTCTAATCCAACTCTGGACTCTAACAACAGATCTCTCGTTTCTAATAAAATGCTGAGATCTTCCATGCAAGGACGAGCGAATAATCTTACCTCTTAGACAACCTTGAAATAGATTAATATTGTTAAACTCTATGATATCGTCCACTAGATCTAAAGTATATCTCACCAAAATCCCCCTAACTGCCCCCTGCAAGACGTTAATCGATGCCAAAGAAGCATTATTGCCAAATTGTAGTTCTTTCATTTTTTGGCGTGCTCTGCGCCCTGACAAAAAGGCCGACATTTTTTGAATTTCTTGACCGTGTTTAGACAAAGGGCTTACTTTCTGGGATACACTTTTCCTTATCAGTTGAGATCTTACAAAACTTTGAAGGAAAATAACTGGTTCGATATTCGACAAATTGAACGAGCGCACAACTTTCTCTATTTTGGTCGTGCTTAGTACTGCCCTCAACCTTGCCTGTAATGTGATTAAACTCTCATTCGAAACGTGGACCTTGAAAATTCTTCTAACAAGTCTTCCCCGGATTGAAGATTGGAGAAGTTTCAAAGGACCATCTGATGCTACAATATCAGCCATTTCTTGGTACTTCTTTAATCTTTTTTGCTTACCTTTAATTCGAGCCTGCAATAATGAAGCAGTTTCTTCCTGTCTTAGAGCCAGAATTCTGAGCCGGTCCAGTCTGTACCTGATAATGGGCCCTTTTAAAAATGCTTGCAAGACCGGTAGAATAGGAACATCATCGTCAACTGGCTTAACTGCTGCTTCGATATCATCTTTCATTAGGGTTCTCAATGCAGAGCCTTTGCATAAAGCTTGAAGGTGCACAACTTCATGCTCAAATAGATTAAGCAATCGGTTTTGTAAATACATGGCAAATCTTGTATTTACACCTCTGCAATGGCTTTGCACGCCAACAACCTGCTCTAGGTATTGATCCTCTGTCATTTTTTCTCGACGAACGGGCGAATAACGTGAAGGACTGTAGTTGAAGCTCTTATAATATTCAATATCTTCTGTTCGGGCTTGACTTCTCCTCTTGTAAAATTCCGTGTCGTACGCTAAATATTTCGAGATCGTGGGTGAGTAGTATGATAAACTGGAACTCTTGATGGGACTGTAATCGAGACGAGGCGTATTGTTGATTAAAGAGGGGTCATGGTTTATAAATGTTGGAGATGGCAAATAGGAACTTGGCTTGTAAGTTAAGCTGGGTTGCGGTTCCAATTTCGGGGTTTTTGGTAACGTTACGGGTGTAGTCAATTCTTCGGCTTTGAATTCAAGCTTGGTTGGAGCCATTGCCTTTGGCGTAAATGCTGGTTCCAAAAATGTCTTCTTAGGGGTTAGTAATTCTTGTTGCGGGCTAACGATTTTAGTCCTTTCGAAGTTGTCAAAATCGTTTATTAGACCGTTTCTATGGATAGATGGGCTGTTGTTCGTCGCTATAGGACTAGAGGGTAGAATAGCGCCCAAGGATTTGAAGTCTCTAATTTTGGGCCAAGCCTTTCTACACCGTTTCAGGTCATTTGATTCAAAACTCAGTTCACCGGAAAGATTGCTTAATATGGGGGTAGTACCTGGCCATTTCTTGTTTATGATTGTAACCAAAATATGCAAAGTTTCGAAAACCTGTGGCATGTTCTTTTTATTGTAAAGGTCTTGCAGCTCGAAACGGAAGGAGTCCGGAACACCAACATGTTCCACCAGAGAAAAAAAGGCATTGATATTTTGTGTGTGTTTAAACTGTAGTTTATCTCCGGCAGGGAAAATGTTTGGTGCTAAATCTGGATTGATCCTTTGAGTGACCTTAGCCAGATAAACACCATTTCTCAAGCCGTCACCAACACTCAGTTCGAACTCAGAGGGCAGTTCCTCATGGATCAATTTTTCAATCCACCTTTTCACTTCACCAACCCTGCACAAAAATTCATAGTATTTCAAATCCTCGTTCGAATATTGTGATAGATCTATCTTTTGAGGACTGCGCAGATTGCTACTTTTGGTAAGGGGTGATCTGGAAGGTGATTGTGTGTAAATATTTTCATTAGTTTTCGAGTTTTCCCTATTTAAACTTATGTTATTCAATGCGGGACTAGACTTGAGAGGCGAACCCAACCGTTTGGTTGGGGTTAGGTTAATTTTAGAAGGCGATGAAGGTTTTGAAGAAGACAGTTGCAAATCAGACTTGGAATTGACGTTTTGCACATACCTGTCTAGATATGATGCCATAGCGAAGCGTCTACCGTCTAATGCAGATAGATGAGTTATTGGATTCTTAGCACTGGATCCCTATAAACACGAAACTATCACCTGCCACTACGCTCTTTTCGAGAATTAAATGTTTATCCGAAAATGCACTTTGGGGCCTCAAAAGAATTTTTCAATATTTATGTATTACTTGATTAGTATATGTTATGCGTTCCTCCCCATCTGGACTAGTTTGGGACATCGCGAAGACGCAATCTATCTTGCACTACCTCCCATCTCGTGAAATATAGTGGTGTTTCAGGGAGGTGATATTATCCCCAAAAGAATCGAACGGTTCGAACTGTGAACTTTCATCAGTCCCTCTGCCAAACCCGAGATCACTGAAGTTTTGAATCTTGATGAACCTTTCACAATTCGAGTTGAAAACTGTGTCTTTAAATCCTTCAATCACCACATTTTGACGAGCAGCATCTGGTAATACACCGGGAACTCTGATTTCAACCTTGCAATTGGTGAAACTATGCAATCTTACCTGAACAGTGTTTTTGGGGGGTACCTCCACAATAATAACTGAATCTTCACAATGAGTCATGAATACACTCCCCCTGGCAAAAGATATATTTTTCAGAACTACGATCGAGTTCGAGATGTTAGCTAAAGTCCACGATCCAGATTGATTTTTGCTCGTAGCGTTGGGGGACACAACAACACAATGGTCCAAATTATTCAAAGTGTAAACTGATTTGTCAACAGTGATGCATTCATCACGTTGACACGGTGCAGGAATGCCCGTGGTTCCAACTGTTGGTGTTATATTTGAAGCAGCAGAGCCATCAACCCCTGATCTCTTCTTGAATAGAAACTTTTTTTTGTCCGGCACCGACTGGACCAGACACTTTTGCAGAAGTTCCCGCTTGATCTCTTGTCCCATCGGGCCTACCGGTAGACACACAATTATCAAACATTTTTGTGTCCCCTCATTTATGTTCTCGAGTACCTGGAATGGCTGAGATGGTCAATTATCAGTTAAAATGTCCAGCACATCTCTCTTATTCTGCTGAAAAATCATTCAAAACGAACTGACGAACTTCTCTTAGAATTTGATGAAAATTTTGGTTAAATTCGATGAGCTTCACCAAAAACCCACGTACGAAGGAGCAAGAGCAGTTACACCGCGGACCAATGACTCTACATAACGGACCTTTAGACCAAGAAGATCAGGATGCAATTATACTAGATGCCAGAGCTGGTGATCTGGAATCTCTGAAAGAGGTTTTTGAAACACTAATAGACCCCTCGAGGCTATACACCTGTCGAGATCTTGATACAAACTCGACTGCGTTACATATGGCTGCTGGTAATGGCTATGTGGACGTTGTTGAATACATCTTGGGTACAGTCCCCCCCGCGGAATTGAAAAAGTACGTGAATTTGCAAAACAATACGGGGAACACTGCCCTTCACTGGGCGTCCTTGAACGGTAAATTGGATGTTGTCGAACTACTGTGTGACAAGTTTGAAGCAGATCCATTTTTAAGGAATCAATTTGGCCACGATGCCATCTTTGAAGCTGAAAATAATGGCAAAGAGGAGGTCGAGAACTTTTTCTTGAAGAAATACGATGTCGAACCAGAAAGTGATGATGAGGACAGGAAGGACAGCGATGGCAAGAAATCTAACGTTGCCCCTGCCGTGAACCAAAATAAGGAAGTTCAGATATCGGAGGGGACAGAAATCGAAAGTATCACCAAAGAGGCGACAGAAGCTCTGAAAGAGCAAACCGAAAAGCTAACCTTGCAAGATAATTAACAAGGAGGATGCTTATAACAACCCACTGGAATGACAGCCCAACAGTCCAACCCAGAAACATAGTCCCCATGTAGTACAAGTGTATAGTAATAGATAGTCAACCGTGGACCCCATTCTGTTACCCGCAGACGTCTCTGATATCGCTGTGCACGAACTGAAAATTTTTTAGAAAAATCGCGAACTGCAGAGAAAAAAATAAAGTGGAAAATTTCAATGCTTTTGACGTGAGAGAGCAGAAGACGCTTCCGGTGGAAGTGTGTTTGTTCATCCTTGGGAGCTGCTTGACATCGGCGTGCAGTATACAAAAAAGACACAAAGTAAAGATATAATCATGTCCTCTGATCTTGCTGCTGAACTTGGGTTTGACCCCACGTTGAAGAAGAAGAAGAAGTCCAAGAAACTGGCGCCAGAAAACTTGGATGGTGTTGCCGCTCCAGCTAGTGCTGATTCAGCTGAAGGCGACGACCTTTTCTCTGGTCTGAAGAAGAAGAAGAAGTCAAAGAGCAAAGATGTGTCCAAGGAGAGCGCTGGGGATGGTGAACTAGACGATGTCTCTGAGGCTCTCGGCGAACTGACGTTGAAGAAGAAAAAGAAGAAGAGCAAAGACAGTACATTGGATGATTTTGAAAAGGAATTGGCCAGAGCAGGTATCAACGAGGAAAGCTCGAAGGATTCCACTCCAACGGGTGAAATTGGGAACGATGAAGTTGGCTTGCCATACGCTGACCTGTTGTCCAGATTTTTCTCGATATTGAGAACGAATAACCCTGAGCTAGCAGGTGACCGCAGTGGTCCCAAATTCAGAATCCCTCCACCTGTGTGTCTACGTGATGGTAAGAAAACCATTTTTTCTAATATTCAAGACATATCTGAAAAGCTAAACAGATCCCCAGAACATTTGATTCAATATCTGTTTGCGGAATTGGGTACGTCTGGTTCTGTTGACGGTCAGAAAAGATTGGTCATCAAGGGTAAGTTCTTATCCAAACAGATGGAAAACGTTTTGAGAAGATACATTTTGGAATACGTGACCTGTAAGACGTGTAAGAGTATCAACACCGAGTTGAAGAAGGAACAATCCAACAGATTGTTTTTCATGGTCTGTAAGAGCTGTGGTTCGACCAGATCTGTCTCTTCCATTAAGACGGGGTTCCAAGCCACCGTTGGGAAAAGAAGGAGAATGTAAATTCAAAGTTTATTTTCATGCACAAAACACAAAAAACTGGTATATGTCCATATATAAACTCGTGAGAGGAGAAAGAGAGCGAGAGATAAAATCATTACTACATATGAAAACGGTAAAATATAATTAACCGCCATTTAATAAACCAACAAACGCTGTATTTGTGGAAGGCAGCAGAAATTAAGAACTGTATTGGCATACTTGTATTATTTTTATATGACCCGACACCATATCATATGTCTTGCAATTGACCCAGAAGTTCGTTGACCGTAGGCCTCATAGTGGGGTTCACTTGCAAACATGTCTCGATTACAGATACCAGTTTTTTCGAGTATACATGGCCTTCGGGGAAAGAATATCGAGCCTTTGATATCCCGTACTTTAACGGTACTTCATTGACCTGCTCCTCTCTCTTAAATGGTGATATACCAAATAGCAATGTGTATAGTGTACAACCAAGAGACCAAATATCAACCGAGCAATCCAAAACTGTTCCAACCTTCAAATTAAGCAACTCAGGCGGCATGTAATACACGGTGCAATGTTCCTCCGTCCACTCCTTAATGGACTTTAACATCTTCACGTTTTCAATTTTAAGGTCTAGCTTCTGCAGGGATCCCAGCTCCGTGATTACAGGCAGTCCATCTGAAGAAAACAAGATATTTGACGGCTTGATATTCATGTGTGCATACGAGTCCATCTTCATGCTGTGCGAGGAAAGCATATCCATCTCGAAAGGCGTGCCATCCAACAGCATTGCTGCATCGTCACTCAGCGTCATCGAGACGGCGTCCATACCGTTTTGAGGGCCCATACTCGACCCGAGGTTCCCCCTTGAAGTTGGGTCATGCAGATAGAGCAAACCACGACACGTACCAATCATAACCCTTATCACTTCACTTTCGGACATTCTAATGCCATCCAGTAGATTTCTGTCAATGGCATCGCGCAGGGACCCCAGTGGTAGATAGGGAAGCAGTATTAGCACTGTCTTGGAACCGTCCCTCCTTTGAATGACCTGCGAATCAAGGCACTGCATGATATAAGGGGATTTAAAGTACCTGTAATTGTCGATTTCTTTGAGTGCGTTCGAAACACTCTCAATGTCACCAAAGGGACACATTATCTGCCTTACCACCATATCCGTCGGTTCGTCATACCCGTCGATGTCGTTGAGATTACTCGTAGACATACTCGATTGCCTTCTCATCCCACCAAAAATTGATCCGCTGGTCAAGGACTTGACCTGGTATGTGAGTGACAACTCGCTTTCGCTGAGTAGCCTCACAATCTGATATTTCCTTGCATTAATGGTGATCAAAGAATCAGCATAGTTCCCGAACGACCAACAGCAGCAACAACAATTTGTCCACACGCTTTTAATGAGAGACTCCATCCGGGTGTTAAATTCACCCACTTAAAACTACAGCAAGATAAGAACATGCCCTCTCATCTACTCATCGGTTCCATTTCCCTTTTCCTTTTCCTCATATATAATATATATTTCAATCTTTTGGATATTACACAAGCATGTATTTCGAGAGGGGACTCGCCGAGCCAGTCAAAATATATATACTGACCCAAACGCTCCCCCTGTGTTCAATCGGTCATCTCTAAGTGCTGGATGGCTGCACCCCCCACACACACATAACCACCGCCTTCAGCTTCAAACCTTTCAACGTTTTTACCCTGATCTTGTTATTTCAATCTCGAGAAGAAGAGAAAACTTTCAAATGAAAAGAAGAAGAAGAAATAAAATATTTCGAGATGGTCTCTTGTGCAATTGGGGAAGGAAGGGGACGTTTACTTCGACTGGATTGCAAGGAAGTTTTCTCTTTTGTTTGCTTGCTCAGTTACCAAGCTTTTCCCCAAGCAGGACATAATCTAAACATACAAGCATGTCGATTCAAATTAGTGATTCGTCGGAAACGTCCGACTCATTGAAGTCCCTGTCGCTGATAGCGTCGCATTCGCATATTACCGGGCTCGGGCTGGATGACAATTTGCAACCGAGACCCTCCTCGGAGGGGATGGTTGGCCAACTGCACGCTCGTCGGGCTGCTGGGATAATACTGAAGATGGTACAGAACGGGACTATTGCCGGGAGGGCTGTCCTCGTTGCTGGTCCACCTTCCTCGGGGAAGACTGCGCTGGCGATGGGTCTGTCGCAGTCACTGGGCAAAGACGTGCCCTTTACTGCGATTGCTGGTTCCGAGATCTTTTCGCTGGAGATTAGCAAGACAGAGGCTCTGACGCAAGCGTTTAGAAAGTCGATCGGTATCAAGATCAAGGAGGAGACCGAGTTGATAGAAGGTGAGGTTGTCGAGATACAGATTGACAGGTCCATCACGGGGGGCCACAAGCAGGGGAAACTGACCATAAAGACCACAGACATGGAAACCATCTACGAGTTGGGTAACAAGATGATCGACGGGCTGACCAAGGAGAAAGTACTTGCCGGGGACGTGATCTCGATAGACAAGGCGAGCGGGAAGATTTCCAAACTGGGCAGGTCGTTTGCCAGATCGAGAGATTACGACGCGATGGGTGCAGACACAAGGTTCGTTCAGTGCCCTGAGGGTGAATTGCAGAAGAGGAAGACTGTTGTACACACTGTCTCGCTGCATGAGATTGACGTGATTAACTCTAGAACTCAAGGGTTTTTGGCGTTATTCACCGGTGACACTGGTGAAATCCGGTCCGAGGTGAGAGATCAGATCAACACTAAAGTTGCTGAATGGAAAGAGGAGGGGAAAGCGGAGATTGTGCCCGGTGTCTTGTTCGTTGACGAGGTGCACATGCTAGACATTGAGTGTTTCTCCTTCATAAACAGGGCACTTGAGGATGAGTTTGCGCCCATCGTCATGATGGCCACGAACAGAGGTATCTCTAAGACGAGGGGTACCAATTACAAGTCCCCTCATGGGTTACCACTCGATCTCTTGGACAGGTCGATCATCATTACGACGAGCAACTACGACGAACCAGAGATCAAGACCATCTTGTCCATAAGAGCACAGGAGGAGGAAGTCGAGTTATCATCTGATGCGTTGGACCTGTTGACGAAGAGCGGGAAGGAGACGAGTCTCCGCTACAGCAGCAACCTGATCTCTGTGTCACAGCAGATTGCATTGAAGAGGAAAAGCACTGTGGTCGAGGTGGCCGATGTCAAGAGGGCATACTTGTTGTTTTTGGACTGCGCCCGGTCTGTCAAGTACGTTCAAGACAACCAAACGCAGTACATCGACGACGAGGGTAAAGTGGACATCTCTGCCTCCGCGGGTGCTCCAGTTTCCGCACCAGTCGCCGTCGTGCCAGATGCAAACGGTGTTGATGCAATGGACACCACGGACTAGATTTTCTTGAGTATGTTTCGTGTGTATTCTAAATAGAAAAAGACCGTATGTATGTGTTACAGAAGTGACTCTCCCCCCTCTTGTGTTTCACTCTGACCCTCTCGTGTTGAGTATCAGTGCTACAATCATACCGTACAGACCTAGAACTTCTGAAAAGATGAGAATCAGCACGATACCGACGAAGAGACGAGGTTGGTGCATGTACTTCCTCACCCCTACGTCTCCGACGATCCCGATGGCGTAGCCGCTGCTGAGACAAGCGAACCCAACGCAGAGCCCGCAACTGAGGTGCATGAACCCGTTGAACAGTGTGTACTCGTCCGCAGGGTTAATATTCCCAGCGATCAAAACGGCAACGACAAGCCCGTAGATGGCGAGGATCCCGCTCATGACTACCGGGATGAGGGACTTCATGATCAATTCTGGTTTGAAAGTACCGATACCGGAGATACCGATCCCGGACTTGGCTGTTCCTATGCCTGCACCTAGACAGGACAGGACCATTGCTAGGGCGCACCCTGCAAACCCAAAGAAGGGCGCGTAGAAGGGCGCGTACGGGTTCGTTACGACATCTGAGGACATTGCGTGAGGCAGTTAATGGCTTAGGGGAAGGTGGCAGGGTCTAAAGAATGTGCAACCGAGTGGAACTGTACGTGTCTGAGGGTCCTCTTCCTGCTGTGTTGCTTCTTCACCAAATAGAAAAAAATAAAAACTGATAAAGTTAATCTCAAAGACCGTTAGGAGAAGCTGGGAGAGTAAAAGAGAGATGAGTAAAGTGCTAGAGACTCTATATAGCAATGGAAAAGCTGTATGTCCCCATAGAGCAAGTACGTTCCATAACTGACCAGATGTTGGCCAGTCTAGAGGAGAAACTCTCGCGAACGCTTCCAGCTCCCTCAGGCGAAAGCGACACAGTACGACGCGAGGTCCAATTGGGGATCCAGGCGTACCTGGACGACATGCTCAACGGGGTATCGTCGTCTGTTGTCATTGACAACGTTGACATGGACGGACGCGAGTTGCGTGATATAATTGCAGAATCGCAGAGCCGATACTTGGAGCCCTTCGACATCGCTTTGAACGAGCGGTTACGGGAGAAATACAAGCAGTGGGAGGACCACTCCATTGCCGTGTCGCGTCTGCGCCGAGACGCTCCTGCCCACATCAACGGCATCTACTCTGCGGGCATGGGAGCGTACCTGGCCGACGTGGACCGCCGCCTCGAAGAGCTGGAGACCGCGCAAGAGCCCCAGCGGGAGCCCGACCCCGGGGAACCGAGCATGCCCGACGCCCCACAGCAGCTCGCCGAGAGCATCGTGCAGCTGAAACAGTCGCTGGACGCCCTGGCGACCGTCAGAGGCGCCCAGCACCAGCTGCAGCGGCTGGCCCGCACCGGCACTGGTAGCGCCGCCGCCGCCGCCAGTTTCCCGACAGGTGAACGCACCGCGCACCGCGCGCCGGCCGCAACGGGAAATTGAACGAGTTTTTCGCTGCTTTTCTGTCGTTCGCCGTTTATCGTTACATCCTGCATTTTTGTGGTTGTTTTTTTTTGTTCTTGTTATTTGATTGTTGTGACGAAATGCGCCAGTGTTGGTTACACTTGCACTTGTTGTTGACACAGGAGGGCGTCTTCTCTCTACCCATCTCCAGAACGGCACTCGCGCGGACACTATGAGCTACGAGAACCCTTATGCCCACGAGAACCCCTACGCGGAGGATGACCGTCACGGGGCGCAGAATCCGTACGCTGAGGACAGTTATGCCATGGGTGACACCGGTGTCGCGGCCTCTGCTAATGGGAACAGCGACGACTTCGTTCAGTTCATGGATAGGATAAACTCGATCAACGGCAGGTTGCAGACGTACGAGAGTGTGATAAATAACATCGACAGTCTGCACAGGCAGTTGCTCGTTGAGATAAACGAGGAGAAAGAGATGCAATTGAGACACACGCTCGATGACTACATCTCCCAGGCGTCTGACTTGCAGTACACTTTGAAGGGCGAGATTAAAGACGCGCAGCGGGAAGGTATCCACGATATAAACAAGCAGAAACAGGCCGAGAACTCGAGACAACGGTTTCTGAAGCTTATCTCTGACTACAGGATCATCGATTCCAATTACAAAGAGGAGAACAAAGAACAGACGATCAGACAGTACAAAGTCATTCAGCCGGAGGCAACAGATGAGGAGGTCGAGGCGGCGATTAGTGATGTTGGTGGACAACAGATCTTCTCGCAGGCCTTGTTGAACGCAAACAGACGTGGTGAGGCAAAGACCGCGTTGGCCGAGGTGCAGGCGAGACACCAGGAGTTGCTCAGATTGGAGAAGACCATGCAGGAATTGAACCAGTTGTTCTCAGACATGGAGGAGCTCGTTATCGAGCAGGAGGAGAACGTTCAAGCGATCGACCAGAACGTCGAGGAGGCTCAGCAGGACGTGGAACAAGGTGTCGGGCACACGAACAAAGCGGTCAAGTCCGCGAGAAGAGCAAGAAGAAACAAGATAAGATGCTACATCATCTTGTTCTGTATCTTCGCGGTAGTCGTCGTTGTCGTCGTCGTACCATCCGTCGTCGTCACTCGTCGTAACTAAGTGACGCCAGTGTATCTTTTTCTTTCTCTGCCTCGAAGGAGGCTACCTACAATAATCCAAAGTATTAATCTTTTCTCCCCTCTCGCAAGCCCATATACTGGCTTTTTCTTATTTTTATACAAGTAGTAACAATTACCAAGAAAGAGTGAATATTACCCAAATATTTTAGTCCCAATATAGTAACGGTCAGATCACGCATTCGTGAGTCGTAGAGGAGAGAAAGTACTCCCCCCCACGACCACACTCACGCGAGTTTCTTTTACGAACCGGGGTGGAAAGAGGGTATGTAGTATACATTGATATACCGAAAACTAGTTTCCAATAAACCGTTGGGTTGTGAGCATTCTTGGTGCGGTCGCAACCGCGGTAAGAAGCCCTAAGAGAGTCGCGGTGTGACACCACGGGCGGTTCAATTGGAAGGCTTTGTTTTGACGTTTGCGGATACCGTTTTCTGCCAACACAAGAAGTAGCGCGAGAGGAGACACCCAGGAGGAACACAACGCTGAACAGCAGCCGCTTTTTATACTTCGAGAAACGCAGCGAGAGGGTTACCCGCAACCCGGCCGCAGCGGGTTTCAACGGCGTTAAAAAAATCACATGCAGCGCAAAAATTGGTCGAGGCGAGATATTTGTTGAGATTGCGTATAGGGTTCCCACCATCGAAGTATATAAGCAGCGCGTGGCATTGCACACTCAACGACTCCAAGTAAAGAACAACCAAGCTTGCTACAGTCACCCACGTCTTCAAAAATGGTGATGAAACCTGAAGTCGAACAGGAATTGGCTCATGTGCTGCTGACAGAGCTGTTGGCGTACCAGTTTGCGTCTCCAGTGAGATGGATCGAGACTCAGGACGTCTTTTTGAAAGATTTCAACACTGAAAGAGTCGTCGAGATTGGCCCATCCCCCACTTTGGCTGGGATGGCTCAGAGAACTCTGAAGAACAAGTACGAGTCCTACGACGCTGCTTTGTCCCTGCAGAGACAGGTTTTGTGCTACTCAAAGGACGCTAAGGAGATTTACTACACTCCGGATCCATCCGATTTGGCTCCCGCTGCTGCAGAGGCTAAACCAGCCGCTGAGGCTCCTGTGGCGGCTGCGACGGCACCTGCTCCCCTGCCCCCGCTGCTGCTGCGCCTGCCCCAGTTCGCCGCCGCCCCAGCCGCTGCTGCTGCGGAGATTTCAGATGCTCCAGTAACCGCCGCGCTACTACTGCAATCTCTGATTGCCCACAAGTTGAAGAAACCTTTGGATTCCGTCTCCATGTCGAAGACTATCAAGGACCTCGTTGGTGGTAAATCTACCGTTCAAAACGAAATCCTTGGTGATCTGGGGAACGAATTCGGTGCTACACCTGAAAAGCCAGAAGAAGTACCTCTAGAGGAATTGGCAGAGACTTTCCAAGATACTTTCAGTGGATCTTTGGGGAAACACTCCTCGTCTTTGATCTCAAGATTGATGTCCTCCAAGATGCCCGGTGGGTTCACCATCACCGTGGCCAGAAAGTACTTACAGTCCCGTTGGGGGCTTGGTGCTGGTAGACAGGACGGTGTATTGCTTGTTGCGTTGACCAATGAACCAACGGGCCGTCTTGGCTCCGAGGGAGACGCCAAAGCGTTTTTGGACGAACAGACGAAGAAATGCGTCTGTCGTATCCGTGGACTTGTCTGCCGCATCTGCAGGTTCAGCTGCAGCTGGTGGCGCCGCTGGTGGCGCAGGTGCTGTCGCTATCGATTCTGCCGCTTGGATGAATTGACAAAGGACCACAAAGTGCTCGCTCGTCAACAGTTGCAAGTGCTCGCAAGGTACTTGAAGATGGACTTGAACAACGGGGAAAGAAAACTTTTGAAGGAGAAGGATGCAGTCGCTGAATTGCAATCGCAATTGGATTTCATCACTGCGGAACTCGGAGAATTCTACGTGGGGGCCATTAACACCCAGTTTTCAAGGAAAAAGGCTAGAGTGTTTGACTCCTCTTGGAACTGGGCCAAACAGTCACTGCTACAGTTGTACTTCGAGATCATTCACGGTGTTTTGAAAAACGTCGACAGAGAAGTTGTCAGTGAGGCTATCAATATCATGAACAGATCCAACGAGGCGCTGATTAGGTTCATGGAGTACCACATCAAAAACACAGACACATCTCAAGGTGAAAACTACCAACTGGCAAAGTCCCTCGGTGAACAGTTGATTGAAAACTGTAAAGAGGTTATCAATGTCGATCCAGTCTTCAGAGACATTTCCAAACCAACTGGTCCAACGACCGTTATTGACAAGAACGGTAACATCAAATACACCGAGGAACCAAGAGAGAAGGTTAGAAAATTTTCCCAGTACGTGCAGGAAATGGCGCTTGGTGGTCCATTGACCAAAGAGACTCAACCTACGATCGAGGAGGATTTGACTCGTGTGTATAGGGCCATTAGCGCTCAAACGTCCACTCACGACATTTCTGACTCCACAAAGCTCGAATTCGAGAAGTTGTACGGTGAATTGATGCAATTCTTGTCCAACTCGAAGGAAATCGACTCCACACAGACCACCCAACTGGCGGGGGAGATCGATGACGCGTTGGATAAGGACTCCACCAAGGAGATCGCCTCCTTGCCTAACAAGTCGAAGATCACCAACTCAATCTCTTCAACCATTCCAAGAGAGACTGTGCCCTTCCTACACATCAAGAAGAAGCTACCAGATGGCAGTTGGAAATACGATCGTAACTCTTCCAGGGCTTTCTTGGACGGGTTGGAGAAGTCTGCCATCAACGGTATCACTTTCAAGGACAAATATGTTCTGGTGACTGGTGCAGGGCAAGCCTCCATCGCTGGGAATATTCTAAGAGGCTTACTGCAAGGTGGTGCTAAAGTTGTTTGTACAACCTTCGCCTTCAGTAAGACGACCTTGGACTACTTCCAATCCTTGTACGCCCAATATGGTGCTAAGGGTTCTACTCTGGTTGTCGTTCCCTTTAACCAAGGTTCTAAGCAAGATTGTGAAACTTTGGTCGACTACATCTACGATGACGAGAAGAATGGCGGTCTAGGCTGGGATCTGGATGTCATAATCCCATTCGCAGCAATTCCTGAAAACGGTATCGAACTGGAGAACATCGACTCCAAGTCCGAGTTTGCCCACAGAATCATGTTGACCAACATCTACAGAATTATGGGTTTCGTCAAGAAGCAGAAATCTGCCAGGGATATTGAGACCAGACCTGCGCAAGTTATCTTGCCAATGTCTCCTAACCATGGTACTTTTGGTGGTGACGGTTTGTATTCTGAATCTAAACTGTCCCTGGAGACTTTGTTTAACAGATGGCATTCTGAGTCCTGGGGTAACCAGTTGACTGTATGCGGTGCTATTATTGGTTGGACCAGAGGTACTGGTTTGATGAATGCCAACAACATTATTGCCGAGGGCATCGAAAAGATGGGTGTCCGCACTTTCTCTCAACAAGAGATGGCTTTCAATCTGTTAGGTTTGTTGAGCCCAGAAGTGACCGAATTGTGTCAAAGAGCACCAGTCATGGCCGATTTGAACGGTGGTTTGCAATACCTGACTGATTTGAAGGAGTTCACTAGAAAGCTACGTAATGACTTGACTGAAACTTCCGAAATCAGAAAGGCTGTTTCCATTGAAACTGCCTTAGAACACAAGGTGGTCAACGGTGATAAAGCTGATGCTGCTTACACGGAAGTTGAAGTCCAACCAAGAGCAAACATCCAGTTGAACTTCCCAACATTGAAACCTCACAGTGAAATCAAGAACTTCGCTGCTCCAGAGTTGGAGGGAATGCTAGATTTGGAGAAAGTCATTGTTGTCACCGGTTTTGCTGAAGTTGGCCCATGGGGTTCTTCCAGAACCAGATGGCAGATGGAGGCCTTTGGAGAATTTTCCTTAGAAGGTTGTGTTGAGATGGCTTGGATGATGAACCTGATCAAGTACCACAACGGTAACTTGAAGGGTCGTCCATACACCGGTTGGGTTGACGCCAAGACCAACGAGCCAGTCGAAGACAAGGACATCAAGGCCAAATACGAGGGCTACATCCTAGACCACGCCGGTATCAGATTGATTGAACCAGAGTTGTTCAACGGTTACGATCCAAAGAAGAAGCACATGATTCAGGAAATCATCGTTGAAGATGACATGGAACCATTTGAAGCTTCAAAGGAAACCGCGGAACAGTTCAAGCACGAACATGGTGATAAAGTTGACATCTTTGAAATCCCTGAATCCGGTGAGTATTCTGTTAAATTGCTGAAGGGTGCCACGTTGTACATTCCAAAGGCTTTGAGATTTGACCGTTTGGTTGCTGGTCAAATTCCAACTGGTTGGAATGCCAAGACTTACGGTATCTCTGACGACACTATTTCCCAAGTTGACCCTATTACTTTGTTTGTTTTGGTTTCTGTTGTCGAAGCCTTCATTTCTGCCGGTATTACTGACCCATACGAAATGTACGAGTACGTCCATGTATCTGAAGTCGGTAACTGTTCCGGTTCCGGTATGGGTGGTGTATCTGCTTTGCGTGGTATGTTCAAGGACCGCTACAAGGATGAAGCAGTTCAAAACGATATTCTACAAGAATCTTTCATCAACACTATGTCCGCCTGGGTTAACATGTTGTTGATCTCGTCTTCAGGTCCAATCAAGACCCCAGTCGGTGCTTGTGCCACTGCTGTTGAATCCGTCGACATTGGTGTTGAGACAATCTTATCTGGTAAAGCTAAGATTTGTATTGTCGGTGGTTACGATGACTTCCAAGAAGAAGGTTCGTACGAGTTCGGTAACATGAAGGCTACCTCAAACTCTTTGGAAGAATTTGAACACGGTCGTACTCCAGGTGAAATGTCCAGACCAGCCACTACCACACGTTCTGGTTTCATGGAAGCTCAAGGTTCTGGTACTCAGGTAATCATGAATGCGGATTTGGCTTTGAAGATGGGTGTTCCAATTTACGGTATCGTTGCTCTAACTGCTACTGCTACTGACAAGATTGGTAGATCTGTTCCTGCTCCAGGTAAAGGTATTTTGACCACAGCAAGAGAGCATCACGGTGACTTGAAGTTTGCCACACCATTGTTGGACATCAAGTACAGAAAACGCCAACTGAAGAACCGTGAGCAACAAATCAGACAATGGATTGAGGATGAGATTGAGCTGTTGAAGTATGAGGTCGATGCTATCCCAGAGGAAGACAGAGATGCTTTCTTCTCAGAACGCTCCAAGGAGATCAACGCAGAGGGTCAAAAACAATTGAAATCTGCTCAAGCGCAATGGGGTAACGAGTTCTACAGGAACTACCCACGTATTGCTCCTTTGAGAGGTGCGTTGGCTACCTACGGTTTGACTGTTGATGATTTGGGTGTTGCGTCCTTCCATGGTACTTCCACGAAGGCCAATGATAAGAATGAATCTGCCACCATCAATGAGATGATGAGACATTTGGGTAGATCTGAGGGTAACCCAGTTTTGGGTGTCTTCCAGAAGTTTTTGACTGGTCATCCAAAGGGTGCTGCCGGTGCATGGATGTTAAACGGTGGTCTACAAATCTTGAACAGTGGTATTGTTCCAGGTAACCGTAACGCGGACAACATTGACAAACAATTGGAGCAATACGAGTACGTTCTATATCCATCCAAGACTTTGAAGACTGACGGTGTTAAGGCCGTGTCTGTGACGTCTTTCGGGTTCGGTCAAAAGGGTGCTCAAGCCGTTATTATCCACCCTGACTACTTGTACGCTACTATTGATGAACAAAGATACCGCAACTACGCTGAGAAGGTCACCAAGAGAGGCAAAGCCGCTTACCAGTACTTCCATACTGGTATGACTCAAAACAAACTGTTCGTGAGCAAAGAACACGCTCCATACACTGAGGAATTGGAGGAGTCTGTGTACTTGGACCCATTAGCCCGTGTTACTCCAGACAAGAAGAATGTGAACGAACTAGTGTTCACCAACAAGAGCATACAAAAGGACGCCAGTTTTGTCTCCAACAAGGAGACCAGTGATTTGATCAAGAGTTTGACTGAGCAGACTGTCTCTACAGCTGGTAGTGGTGTTGGTGTCGACGTTGAGTTAATCCAGGCTGTCAATGCCGACAACGAGACCTTTGTGGAGCGCAACTTCACCGCTGCGGAGATCGCGTACTGTAAGAAGCAACCGTGCGTTCAAAGTTCGTTTGCTGGTACCTGGTCTGCCAAGGAGGCTGTCTTCAAATCTCTTGGCGTTAAATCGCAAGGTTCTGGAGCATCCCTGAAGGACATTGAAATTGTCCGTGTCAACGGTAATGCCCCTGTAGTGAAGCTTGCTGGGGCTGCTGAAAAGTCAGCCAAAGCTGCCGGTGTGAAATCTGTCAGTGTCTCTATCGCGCACGATGATTTCCAGTCTGTTGCTGTAGCAATTTCCAACAAATGAAAGGAGAGAGCGTAGGTCACCCTACCTTTGATATATACATATATACGTCTATCTGATATACAACAACAACAAAAATACACGTTTCAATTGGATGTTCTGTAAAGCAAACACAAACACAAAAAACAGAGCCGTGGCCAATAAACTGAAGGGCGTTCTGATGGGCCTGTGACGCGTTTCTAGATTACAAAAGAGGATATTGCAATATGTGAATGATTGCAGGGCGTGTAGTTCTACCCGAGCGTCTTCAGGGCGTCGGCGCCTTTGCGGGTCATTCCCAGTTGATGATGGTTTGTTATGCTTTTCTCCCCGTACGCAGAGAGAAAGCCCCCTACAACGGCAGCTCGACCCACGTTTTCCCATCTCCCCCCCCCCCCGGGGGAATTGCACACTGTTTCCCTGCAGGAACGGACGCGAGAGGGGAGCGCGAAGTGCAGGAGAGATGACGCAGATGGGTGCGTGCGGAGGCTTCTCTGTCCCGGCTGGTACTATAATAGCCGCTCTCGACTCCTTCTCCAACTCTGAAGGCAAACCCCCGGAGAAACAGAGAAGAAGATAAGGTTGCTGCGGGAATCCTGCAGCCCTTCGCTTTGCATCCTTGATTTTATTTTTTTTTGAGTTTTAGGGTTCCTGTTCCCTGAGCCGCCCGGCACCCGGAACCACAGACTCTTCGGGCCCTGCTTTCCCCTTTAGGAAGGCCGAAGCGTGCGGCCTCCGCCACTGGAAGATGGAGCCGCAGGAAAAAGAAAGTTTAAGGTTCGTAGTGCTTCGAAATTCTTTGCTGCACCTCAAAAACGAAGCCGCGGGATGTGTCGGGGGGGAGCGGGAACGGGAGCGGGAGCGGGAACAGGACACAATAGGGCCCTGAAGCCTGAGTTACCGTGGTTGAATTGCAAGGTGCAATGGAGGGGCAGTTCCATCGAAGAGAGATTCCGAACATAAAAGAAACAGGAAATTGATAATGCCTGGGTTCCTTCACTGCCACCCCACTCCCTGCGGGTGCTATCGAACAGTGCCTTCCATGGATCCGTACAATGGAAGACCGCGGTCGTGAAAAAGTGTAGATGTGACTAAATATTGTAATACGGTCTTGTCTGTAGACGGTGGGGAGGGGAGCGGGAGGAGGGGAAGGGTGAGTGGGACGGCTGCAGAGTGTAGGGGGACTTAACTCCGATGTGAGGTTCCATGGGGCCGGAAAGTCCTTTTCGACCGTTACTGAACACGCTTGCGCTTCTTATTCGAAACGTATAAATATAACAGAGATGTGTTTCTAGTTCGAAGTTTTTGAAAAGGTTAATACAAATAACCTTCTTGAACTATTAGTGATCGACAAAATGTAAATGCACAGTAAACCAAACACAATTCGACTTTATAACTTTACTCCATTGTTAAAGTCAGTTCAAAGCAAAAAGATAGTATCATTAGTCAAGGTTCATATCACAAATGACAAGCTCAAGTCCCAAGAGTGCGGAACAGTACAAATACAGGTTGAAAAAACAGCTAGAAAGACTAAACCATTCGTGTGTTCTGGGTTTGGTGACTGTAACATGAGTTTCACCAGAGCAGAACATCTGGCAAGACACACAAGGAAACACACTGGTGAAAAACCATTCCAGTGTTACATCTGTCGGAAATATTTCAGCAGAGTGGACAATCTGAAACAGCATAGGGATTCAGTACACAAGAAGCCCTTCCAAACAAGGAACATGGGACCATCGTTGGGGCAAAGTTCCCCCATTTTTTCATCATCGTTCCCCCTTACAAGTGTATCATCCTTTGACAGGGGGAGGTTCCATGGGGTTTATCCACAAACCATGAAGTACCCAATTTGGGGACAACCCCAGAACTACCTGCCCATATACGGCAACATTAATTCTCCCAGACGGCCCGACAATCAGCAACCGTTTGTATTTGGCTCTTTACCAAGTTACCACAACGAGTACCAACCATTGTCCGAACCTTGGCAGCCACAAGCATTGAGTCCGAAAAGTCCACAGTTCACGCGGCTTCCCAGCTTCAAAGCCACGATCTCAAATATGTCACAGACCGCAAAAATGATGCCCGAGCAGGAAGATTTAGGGGACCAAGTACAGCCAATAAGGCCCATATACGGAGTAGAGTCCACCAGTCCTCCAAAAATAATTGGATGGCTTGGAGCTGAAAGAAGGCCTCCACATTGGAATAAGATGGGTGCCGGGATTGACCAAGAACTCGGACCCATACAATCAGGGGCAGATTCGAACGTCAAGGAGGATGCCAGTGTTGAACCCGGCTGTGCCAAGGCAAGCCTCAACTACTTACTGAAGTAGTGACCGGGAGAGCTGTACTGCTAGCCCGTCTAATAGTTATTTCATTTCATCGTTTATTTGTTTTTATATTCCGTCGTCATAAATAAAGCTAAAATATCACAATTAAGTGGCAAGTAAATATCGTTTGTTCCATTCATAGAATTGCGTGAGTACAGTTCTCAACTGGAGAGAGTTTGTAAACGTTGGTGACTCGTAGAGGATCCGAGGGCTCTGTCACCTGGTTGTTACCCGCCCTCACATAGTGATTTTTTGTTCACTGAACAGAAAAAAAACTGACGACATCGAAACTTGAAATTTCATCGTTCTGCCCCATTCTTCATGGTGACCACATTGAATCTTGGATACAGGTGCACCAGCATTGAGGGGGAGAGATAAATTGACTTGCAGTTTTCCGTGAATCAAGAAACGAGTAATTGCTATGACGAAACGCGCACTGTCGCTGGACGATCTAGTCAACCACGATGACGCTGATAAGACAAAACTGCAGAAAATGAGCGAGAACGTTGAGGTGGGGGGAGAGGTGGAGGATAATTCGAGCAAACCATTGGAGAACAACCAATTAGCACCAACAAAGGATGAGGTTGAGAGGATACCCAAACTAGAGGAGGCTCAGCCAAATTTACAACCTCTGGCGCCAAAACAACACCCCCTACCCGTCTCGTCATCGAATATTCAAAGCATGCTCTCTGAGTCCCCTAAAAATGGAGGTGATGATGACGATATGACAGATACGGACGATGAGGTTGGTGATGATGGAGGAATTCAGTTTAACAATGATATCAAGTTCGATTATGAAAAGCAAGATAGAAACCCTTCGAAGAAGAAAGTGACCAAACCTAAAGAAGCGGATAAATTTGTTTCGCAGAGTAAAGTTGAACCTCCGGTGGTCAAATCGGAAACAGGTGAATTGAAAGTGAAGAGCCTAGTAGAGGAAACACAAGAAAGTAACGTTCAAGAAAGAGAACCGCTACCAAAGGTCTCTGCTGAACTTGCTTCAAAGGACGCCGGGGTGACTAATATATTTGAAGAAAAGGCCACGTCGTTGTCGAAAAGGAACAACATCAAGAAGGATCTACAGATACTAGACGAAATATCATCTACCTCTAAACCAAACAAATACCGGAACGTGCCCATATGGGCTCAGAAGTGGAAACCCACAGTGAACGCCTTGCAAAATATAGATACCAACGATTTCAAAATTGATTCTTCTTTCCTAAACATCATCCCAGATGACGATTTGACTAAATCTGTCCAAGACTGGGTCTATGCCACCATCTTCTCCATCGCCCCAGATTTGAGGAAGTACATTGAATTGGAGATGAAATTTGGGATTATTGTCGACGGTAAGAGTCCCGATAGAGTGTCGCCGCCTATCTCGTCTCAGGCGATCTTTACTGAACTGGATGCACACCTTACACCAACGATCGACGAACTTCTCTTCAAGGAGCTGAAGAAATATATCTACGGTATCACGGATCTGAAGGAGAATTCAGGCAAATTTGGTATAATCGAATCGTTTACAAAGGATTCGGTCTACAGAGTTGGGCTTGCCACCCAGAGACCGCGTTTCTTGAGAATGAGTACCGATGTGAAAACAGGCCGGGTTGGTGAATTTATAGAGAAGAGGCACGTATCGCAGTTGCTCATGTACTCTCCAAAGGACTCATACGACGTTAAAATCTCTCTGAATATTGAACTGCCCGTACCTGAAAATGACCCACCTGAAAAATATCAATCGCAAATTCCAGTGAGCGAGCGTACAAAGGAACGTACCAGTTACATCCACAACGATTCGTGCACCAGAATTGATGTCACAAAAGTTCAAAATCACAACCAAGGTGCGAAGGGTAAACATACCGAGATGACACATGAAATCGAGCTAGAAATAAACACACCAGCATTATTGCGGTCTTTTGAGAATATCACGACGGATAGCAAAGAGTACGCCTCATTGATTAGAACTTTTTTGAATAACGGTACTATCATCCGGAGAAAGCTGTCATCGTTGTCTACCGATCTTTTTGAAGGTACAAAAAAGTGAAATATGCTACTTTGGAATGAGTCAAAGGGGGAGAGGGGACAAAATTTGTAAAATTAATCTGTTACAAGTACTACTGATTGTCAAATTACAATATGGAGCGGTAATCGCATTAAATTTTCTCGTTTCAAGTCTTATACAATCTATATACAGTGTAGTAATGAAAGGAAAAAAATTGAAAAAGAGAGATCATTGCGGACAAGACAGAAGCTTTCAGCACTCGCGTTTAGACTTGTAAATACCCAATAAATACGCCAATCTAATGATGATCAAGTCCTTAGCCATCAATAAACTGTCAACGGCCAAGTCCATCTTGGAACCGTCAACTTCATGCCAGGAGATGGGAACTTCCCTTATGAGAACCTTTTTCTTGTATCCAAGGATGAGAATTTCAACATCGAAAATCCAACCCTCTGTATGCAAATATGGGAATATCAAATCGATGGCCTCTCTATTAAACAATTTGAAACCACATTGAGTATCCTTGATCGACCTAATACCAAATACGTAGACCAAAGTATGGAAACCATACATCAAACAGTTTCGTATGAACGTCCGCTTTATGACGGCCTCGGTATCCACCATGTGTGCCCTAGATCCCAGCGCAACTGCTGGCGATTTCTCCCCACTTTTGGTATCAGGTTTCTCCATTTCTTTGATATTTTGTATCAGTTTTTCAACATCACTAAACAGACTGGCACCATCTGCGTCTGCAAAAAGAGCATACTCACCTCTGACATGTAGCATCCCTTGTCTTACAGCACCACCTTTCCCCCTATTCTGACAGAATTTCAAAACGCGTAATTGATTTGGTTTCAAATGGAATTCCTCTAGAGACAACTTCAGACAATATTCGCTGGTACCGTCCGCGGAACCATCATCGACAATCAAAATTTCCCATTGATCAGCCATCTTAGTATTTAAGTACTCAATTGCGTCTTTCAACATTTTGAATATTCTCCCGGTTTCGTTATAGCTGGGCACGACAACAGATAGTACTATGCCATCCTCCTTCGAGTTCGGCAATTGGCCTCTAAGAACCTTGCCACCCTCATTGCCGTCTATGGTCGAGTACTGCAATTCTTCAGGGAGTGGTTTCCTGGGGTTATTTGAGAGAAGCCATACGATTATGTAAATCCCGACAAGTTTAGAAAAGAAGGCAGTCCCTAGAAAAAGATGAAAGTTCGGGTGGTTCAAAATGTTTTGTATCATCATCGAACAACCACCGTGACAGTTGCTTCCCTTTTCAACTCCGAAACCTACGCAATTGAACAGGCCCGCTGCAAACCGAACCTCTTTTGACACGGTGAAGAAACTTGGAGGACCTTTTTCATTATGTATTTTTTATGGCGTTTTTTTGTTCACTGTTTACTCTTTGAAGACGTGTTTCATGTCAAGGACGAAGGTGTCGCATCGCATCGGGGTTCTTTGAGCAGCGGTAACGGTTGCGTTGTTTATAAAGTTCGATGCGATCTATTAGTTACGTAGTTTATTTAATGACTGTGGTGGTTGTGCTGATCAGCACTGTTTTCTGTGTGTGTATGTGCATGGTTCTTGTCGTTGCGGTTGTCCTGAAATGTATCACCATTATCGACCGTGCTACCTTCTTGAACAAACTCGACCTCCAACTTCCCAATGTTATTGACTTCTCTCTTTAGCATATTCCGCACATACTTTGTAACGTTGGTCATTTCATCAATGCCCAACACATTGTCCCACTTCTGTTTGGGTGCCTCTAATACAACGGATATTCTGTAATTCCTGCCGGATTGAAGCACCACCAGTTCCTTGATCTTGTAAGGTTTATTGGAGTTGTTGTTCGACACCAGTTTAGCCAAGCTATCCTTCAAAACGGTATCTATCTTCAGGTATTGTTCATTCGTATGCGGCAGTGACTGATCGATCAGTTCCTTCATGGATTCAATCATACCTTCACCACCTGCTTTGATAACTAAACCTGAAACGAGAAGACCACCAATAGCGTCCAGCGATTGAACGTTGAAGAAATGGCTTGAAGTGATCGCTACCAACGCTACTAGGGACGTCAATGAATCGACCCGGTGATGCCACGCGTTTGCGAGCAGAACGTTCGAGTTCGATTGTATTGCGATTTTCTTCGTCGCTTGGAAGATCCACTCCTTAAGGACAATAGAGCCACCAGCGATCCATGCCGCGTTGATGTTTGTAACCCCCTCTGTCACTCCGTGCGAGTGCGAGTGTGAGTGCGATCCAATGTATGCACTCAACGTCTCCAATATGGTGTGTGGTATAATGGGACCCACCACTGCACACAAGGAGCTCCAACCGATTGAAACACCGGCCATCGCCAATATCGTCGAAACAGCAAGCGAGCCTACCGTTTCGATTTTCCCATGGCCGTAAGGATACTCCTTGGTGGGTTTACTGGTTGCCCATCGGACTGAGACTAGAGTTAGAACGTCAGATACGAGATCGCTGGCGGCATGGACAGAGTCCGCCAGCAATGCTTGAGAGTGGAACACAATTCCACCAACGAACTTCCCCAATGCAATCCCAACGTTGATGGCGAGTCCAATCCAGGTGATTCTTACACCGGGGTTCTTTTTGATCTCTTTGGAACTCAAGACAAGCAGGGGATTCACCTCGCCGTAGGAGTGAGAGTGAGAGTGAGAATGAGAATGGGAGAGTGTAGGATGCGCTGGTTTACTAAAAGTCTTCGCATGGTGCTCACCGTCAAGTGTAAACGAGTCGTTCTGCTCCGATTCTGATTGTTGTAAATGGATGTGTTCATGAGAGCTAAAATCAGTAGTCAGTGGTTTTCGATGTACGTCCTTGTCTGTCATCGAACCACTTGTACTAAAGTCCAACTGACTCTTGTTTCCCTGCTTGTTGTAATAAACTGCACTAAACGGTCTTATTTTCACTGTACTAACCTTTATTCTTAAACCACATATCTTACTATTGCTTTTTATAACTGTAAACCCAACACTTTTGGCAACATTTGGGTATGATGAAATTCTATGCTTCACTTTCAACATGGTTCATATATATATGTGTGTGTGTGTGTGTGAATTCTTGGTGAGATCTATCCACTGGTAAAGAGACTTTTCCGTTTAATTAATCTTTCTTCAAAGTAAGTGAATGTTAAGAAAGGTTCGTGCACTTTAGAAAAAGCAAAAAATACACTAGTCACACTGGTAACCTCTGCGGTTTAACGTTTTAATTTGTTTTTATAACAAGAGTGGATGAGCGCAGCAATTGTCTTAGGCAACTGTTCCCGTTTACGTAAGAAATCGACTGAGACACCCATTTTTTTCATTTCATCATTTTTTTTCCAGTTTTTCCTCTTTTGTTTGAGGCGGAATGCCGGAAATTGAAGTCATCGCAACTCATCAGTTGAAGAAGAGGAAAAGAAGAGGAGAAGCATGATTCAATCACGCTGCTTCTCTGTTTAGACGATATAAAAAACAACCTTACATACGAAAACTGTTATAAAGAAATAGAGATAGAGGAGAAATCAGAGTCTTAGCAGCCAAACAGAGGGAGAAGAGAATGAAATCACCATTCTTGGTCGCGAGTGTACTGCTGAGTGGTGTCCCATTCTGTGGTTCCCTTGGCCTTTCTACCAGCAGATCTGGTTCTAGACTGGTTCCCAGACGATAAGATGCTGTTGTCATTGAAGTCGTTGCCCATACCCTGGTTGATGTCGTCGTCTCCCAAGTCGCCCAAATCGTCGCCGCGTCCGAAGGTGTCTCCGGCGCCTTGAGATTTGAAACCGTAGTCAACGTTGCCCCGCTGTTGTTGCTGTTGGCGACCACCCATGTTACCGCCTCTGCCGGTGCCTGCACCAGTGGAGCCGAAGTTCATGTTGTCATCGTCGTCGACATTGTCATTGACACCCCAGGAACGGTTCCCGCCGCGTTGTTGGGAATCGTTGTAGCTGTCATCGCCGCGGGAACCCATACCTTGCTGCTGGTTGAAGTTCTGACCCTGTTGTCTCAGTTGGTCCTGTTGGCCGCCTTGACGACGGTTGTCTCTCTCGTTGTCGTGGTCGTGGCTGTCACCGTGCAACTTTTCGCTGACCTTGTTTAATAAATTGGACATTTCTTGAATACTTTGAGGGTGTGGTTTGCCGGTCGTTTCTAGCAATACTTCTGTAATAACTGTGAGGAAGAACAACTTATACAAAGCCAGAAAGTATTGATATGGGATGTGGGATCTTGACCATCCTCTTGGTAGTTTGTATTTATATCGTTTTTTGGGTCTATCGATTGGACACTGCCCATAGTATGAATTGTTTAAGGAATATCCCTTCAATGGGCATCCACTCCCCTTCTGAGAAGCACGTTCGTTGATTAACTGAGAGATTAGTGGGTTCCCACATCTTGGTCCCTTGTTCGGCATGCGACAGAACAAGATTCTGGACCTCCGACCCTAATTTTTGGAACACCTTCCTCACTGTTGCGTTGAACGGATTGTATTACAGTGCGTGTGTTGATCGCATCTCTGTTGTTAATTTTAGACAGCAGCACATAAAAGCCGAGTCCGGCCACGTTTCCCCTAACTTGTGTCAAAGTAGCATTCCTGACGAATTACAAAGGCTTGTGACATGGATAAAGTGAGTTCACTGTCACCATGAACCATTTATGACCCCATTGAAGGGTGTGTGCTTGCCGTCTAGAACTATTCGTCCAGACAAAGCAGATTCCCTTTTCTGCCAAGATCCCTCACATCCTCTCATCACATACTAAAAAAAAATGGACACCCACAACGTCCCCAACGTGGTCCCAACGTGGTTCATTGCTTCTACTCCTTACATGTATTCCCTGCGTTCCTCTCCCTTTGCTCAGCCATTCCTCCCCTTATTGGCTGTATCTTTTCTTGTTGTACGGATGTGCAATCTCGATGAGTTTTTGTAGATGAATTTTAGGAACTGACTTTGCTTACTCCACAGTCCCTTTCACTTACAACCATCTCGTTACTTGTTAAACAGACCAAACTGCTGGATAACATACTCTTGCATCGCGGGTGCTTAAAAACACCACGAGATAACATGACAGAAAGGAAGACAATCTTGCAAACGATAAAGTTGACTGGGTCATCGAAAATACTGCAGAAGTTGACCCCTGATCAAAAAATCAACAGTCTACGCAAAGCTATAGACCTTTACCAACAGAACAACGAAAAGGCTTTGAAACTATTCCATACACCACATATAGTAACCAAGGGATCGCACTTCAGCTACAATATCCCTGAGCGGCGTGCCAACTACAAACCGTTGATAGTGTCTGAAAAGGCACTCTATGATCTCAATTTGCTTAGTGATGAGACTGGTATGAAATTGTTTAGTGGGCAAGAGGTGTACTGTTCAGTGGAAAAGAATATATTTCCGTATAGTCTTGCCTACGCTGGGTTCCAATTTGGTGAGTTTGCTGGACAACTCGGGGATGGCAGAGTTGTTAACCTGTTCCAACTGCAGGATCGGATGGACCAAACGCAAACTTTGCAACTCAAGGGGAGTGGGATGACCCCATTTTCAAGGTTTGCTGACGGGAAGGCCGTTCTGAGGTCAAGCATACGAGAGTTTATTATAAGCGAGTGTCTATACCACATTGGAATCCCATCGACAAGATCACTGCAGCTGACTTTGCTCCCGGGAACTAAAGCTATGAGGAGTAGCTTAGAGACATGTGCAGTGGTTTGTAGATTTGCTCCAAGCTGGATCCGCATTGGGAACTTTGATTTGTTCAGATGGAAGGCGGATTTGCCCGGATTGGTTAAACTGGCTGACTATTGTATAGAGGATGTGTTCCAAAATTTTATGAATTCAAGTAATGGCGTTTCCTTGACTGTATTTGGCAAGGACTTTTTTCCAGATGAGGATCAGCAAAAAAATATAACCCCAACGATAAAGCAATCAGACGACAATACCCCTCTGATAGAAGATCAGTCAAAATATGACCAGTTTTTCAGACACGTAGTAAATCTGAACGCAGAGTGTGTAGCACACTGGCAAGCATATGGATTTCTAAATGGTGTTTTAAACACGGACAACACTTCTATTTTGGGGTTATCCATCGATTTTGGACCCTTCAACTTTTTGGACAAGTTTCAACCAGACTTTACCCCCAACCATGACGATTACGCCAAGAGGTATTGTTTTGCGAATCAACCTGGTATTATGTGGTGGAATTTAGCGCAACTTGCTCAAGCGTTGGCTATTTTAATTGGACCTGGTGAAACTTTTTTACAAAAAGTATTGGAAGGTGGCTTCGAAGGTTTGGATAAGGATATGGAGGGGAAAATAATTCGAAGGGCGAATGAGATTATTAGATGTTGTGGGAACGAGTACAAGTTTCGATTTACAACAAAATATGCGGATATTATGGCGAAAAGACTGGGAATTGATCTGAATATTGATTTTAAAGACTGCAAGGATGCATCCAGTGTCGAACGAACTGCAGAAGTAGTTAGAGAATTTTGTTCTACTTTTGTTGAACCATTGCTTGAAATTTTACAGAGAACTCAAATTGACTACAACATGTTTTTCGTTCGTTTGCAGAATTTCACTGGATCTATTACATCATCCGATAGTGTAAACTCGATGAAGGGTCTGTCAACTGCCTACCTGGAACTATTTTTCGACGAAAAACAACTAGCCATATTGAAAGCGCAGAATTCATATCCTATAGATGCTGCAAAGGAGCACCTAGATGATACCCTGGATTTGGTTATAGAATGGACGGAAGCATATCAAGCACTAATCCCCAATCCGGAGGAAAAAATCAAGATTTCGGGAAAGGTCAATCCTCTCTTTACACCACGAAGCTGGATCTTTAATCAGGTAATTGATGATCTTGTAGTGCGGCAGAAAGATCTACTGGACGACCCTAAGGCGAAGCTGGATACATCCCTGTTACGGAAGCTCTGTTTGATGAGCAGTAATCCGTATGATGCTTCCCAATGGGAGCCCGAGGTCAGGCCTGATCTCGTTGAACAGTGGAGTTCAAATTCCCACCATAACCCTGAGACTACCTCACAATATATGCAGCAGGCTTCCTGCTCTAGTTAAGTGCCTTCGTGCTTGCCTGTTATACACGTATTTAGCATCGGAGTTTTTTTTTTCCTTTAAAAAAGATTGAATACTAGAGTGAGTTAAATAGAAGCGATATGTACTTTAAGGGCGATCTTCTTTTGCAAGAAATATACATAGCTGTCCTACTGAATTAATTTTATCCCGTTGACGGACTAATGCTGTTTTATAAAACACATCAAGATAAGACTTTCCATGAGTCCGGATTCCCCTGTTTGACACTATCGAGTATTCCAGCTTTAGTAGTATTACCAAGAGCCCGGTACGAGATAACTTTCAATAAGTATATTGCCCTGAAGATTCTACAGTTTTATAAAAAACCTTCCAAGTTTAGATTTAATAGTATTGTGGTGTCGGATGGGATTGATGCAGAAGAAGCCTCAAGTGATCAGGATAAGTATATTTGCTTAGTTCCAGCGAGAAGCCCTGACTGCGGCAATGGTTGTATAGCAAAAATCATGGACGTTGTAGAGAGCTCTTTCTCAACAACATTTTGGTTTAAAGGGATACGAAGAGCAAGTATCAAAACTCCTTTGTACAACTCTGGGAACAAAATTTGGGTGTCGGATATTGAAGTGCTGGATGAATATGGTAGCTTTAAAGCTCTATTTAGCGACAGTATGAAAAATAACGACATTGCGATCATAAAACAAGTTGAATCTGTCAATAAATGCATTACTAAATTTAATGACAAATACAGAGACACTTTGAAATCTAATAGTACAGAACATCTCCTGCTTTTGACGCCTTTGTCAAACACACTATTTTTCCAGTTGAACAAGGAGCAATTCAAAGAGCAATGGGTAAAGCTAATCGCGGATTTCGAAAAGTTAAAACAAAGCTCAAAATCAACATGGGATGCTGAACACTCTTATAAGCTAATTATTTTCCTAGACTACGTTGCAACTCTGTTGCCAACAACCACCATTAAAAAAATACAGTTCCTATCCTGTATCACACTGAGCTCGAGAATCGCAAAGTTTAAGGAAATTTTAAGCAGTTTTGAAGGCGTATTTGATCAACTGTATTCGTCCATTGACTATGTTCGGAGTTTCTACGATAACGCAAGTACTTTAGAGAAGGCAAGTTTGGTTGGTAGTCAATTGAGGTCGTTGAAATTTTTCATTGAAGATGTCAAACATTCAACCAGAGCCTCAATAGAAGAGGGAGTATCTGGACCAACTAATGAGCATGAGAAGGACAGTGACCTGGATAATGAAAATTCCAGTCCAGCACCTCGCTATGCTAATGACGGTATCGATCAGATCAAAAGATTTATTCGTAGACTACCGAAACTAAAGGTGCAAGAAGAGAGCATTAAGATGCTGACGAAGGATTTTAAAAGACTGCAACAAATGACACCGAATAGTCCAGAATATCAGTTGTTGAGAAACTACTTTGATATTTTGATTGATATCCCGTTTAATAAGTTTTCGAAATACAAGGAAATAGAAATACCCGTTTGTAAAAAGATGCTGGATGGCGACCATTTTGCCTTGTACAATGTAAAGAAAAGGTTAATTGAATATCTGTGCGTTTTGAAATTGGGTCACCAATTGAAAACTCGGGACAGGGCCCCAATTTTGCTTTTGGTTGGCCCACCGGGCGTGGGTAAAACTTCAATAGCCAAGTCAGTTGCTGCGGTACTGAACAGGAAATATGAAAGGCTGTCTCTTGGGGGTGTTTATAATGAATCAGAGTTAAGAGGTCATAGACGTACGTACGTTGGGTCTATGTGTGGAACAGTAATAAATGCACTGAGAAAAAGCGGGACAATGAATCCTTTGATTCTCTTGGATGAACTGGATAAAATAGCAAGCTCCTTTGCTGATGGTAATGTCCAGAATGGGAACGGTGATCCATCAGCGGCACTTCTAGAGATATTGGATCCCGAACAAAACTTTTCGTTTGTCGATCATTACGTTGGGTTCCCGGTGGATTTATCCCAGGTACTGTTTATGTGTACTGCTAATGACATAAATGGTATACCGAAGCCTCTTTTGGATCGCATGGAAGTGATACGTATTGCCGGATACACCTTAGAGGAGAAAATAGAAATTGGGAAGAACTTTCTTCTACCAAAGCAAATAAGGTTGAACGGCTTGGACAAGTGTGGAGGGGATTTCACACTGTCGAGCAAGGCTTGGCAGGTACTGGTGAGTGAGTACACAATGGAAGCTGGTGTTCGCAATTTAGAGAGACGTTTGGCTGCCCTGGTTAGAAGTAAGGTTGTGGAATATATTGAGCACGACAACACTTTTCACGATTCATCAATTATAATGGACGAGAAGCAGTTACGAAAAGTGTTAGGGCCCTCTCTGCAAAAAATACAGAAAAACTTATTGTCACCTACAAAGTTTTCTCACAGTTATGGGGTTGTAAACGGTCTTTCGTATAATTCAAATGGCACTGGGGGTGTTCTTGTCTTTGAAGTTATCAAGTTAGGAAACTGCAGGGACCAAAATGGACCCCACGTCAAAGCCACAGGAAATCTGGGGGCTGTGCTACAGGAATCAGTTGACATTGGCGTCAGTGTGGTAAAATCAATAATTTCGAGGCGCCTTTTGAACAGTGGTGGAATATCTGATGTTCGCGAGTTTTTGCGTAGTGAATACCATATACACGTTCCAATGGGGGCAATATCTAAGGATGGTTCGAGTGCAGGGGTGGCAATCACATTAGGTTTGTTGTCTGCAGCGATCCACGCCCCTATTGACCCTCATTCATGTATGACTGGAGAGATAACTTTGCGCGGGAAAGTGTTACCAATAGGCGGACTAAAGGAAAAATTACTGGGCGCTAGGTTATTTGAGATGAGAAAGGTGCTGGTACCCTTAGCAAACAGATGTGAAGTGCTAGATCTCGTCGAGCGAAGCGGAGAAATGCACGGTGACAAACCGGGCTGCGACAAAATTGCCGTAGTACAGAACAAGCTGCATCTCAGTATTATTTACGTTGACGATGTCTACGACGTCATCGAGGCGGTGTGGCCTGGCCTGCTGCAACCCGCTGGCTCAACAGTTAACGCGAACCACACCAGCCCGAGCCCCAGCCCCAGCTTCAACGGTAGCAGCAGCGGGCCACCCACCGTAGCACCGCGCAACGAACTCCAAAAGGGCAAACTCTGACTACTACTATTGTCTTCCAGCTTTAAACGGGCAAAAGACGCGTGGCACCGCTTCTTTTCGCGACTTCCCAAAGAGGAAATTGCCCGCCCAAAACGGCAGAAAAGAGGCGGAGCACCGGCCGTAATTTCCTATTCCGGTAGCGATGGCTTGTTTGTTTGGGTGTATTTTTCGTTCCAAAGAAGTCGCAAACGCCAAAAATGAAGAAAAATGAAAATTTTCCCCCTCTGTTAATAAAAGCGATGCGACTTCAAGAGAGGTACGTCGACTGTTCGTGTAAACGCGTTTATGTTTGCTTATTTTTGGATTTGATCTGTTTGAATCTTTGTTACTGTTTTTGTTCCTCGCATACATCCCTTTCTCGAGCAAAAGAGAAAAATAAAAAGAAAGTTGCCCCATAGTATATAGGCTAAAAGTTTGCTAAACTGAAGTTGAGTGTACAGACCCTCCAAGGCTCGCAATCCCCACCACGTTTTTCGCTAGCCCGCTGACAGTTTAAAGAGACAAATCATAAGTACAACAGACGCCGATTTCATAAAAGTTATCGTAGTCGAGGTTACTGTTCCACTCGTTTAAATCTCTTTCTTTCTCTTTGGTAGTTTGGCGCTCGTTTTTTTTATAGAGGCACTCCTCGAAATAGCAGAAGGTTATAAGTCTATCGTTTTAATTACCAGTTATTGTGGATTCCCACTGTCCAAGTTACTGTTAACTCTTTTTTCTTTTTTTGGTTCTAATTATATTCCCCATTATTACTACACATTTTTCTCCCGAGTTTCATTTAGCACATCATGATGAAGTTTAGAGGCACACAAGTAAGTTTTTACTTTGTTTTTGCACTGATATTACAGCTTGCGAATGCAAGAAGAAATCTAAGAGCCACATCGTTGGTCACTTGTATGGAAAATTCACAAGCTTCTGCTAACAGTTTCGATGTTGTGTTTGACCCGGATGACAGATCTTTACATTACACACTGGACATGGTTACCACTTTGAACACATACATTTACGCAGACGTTGACGTCTACGCTTACGGTTTCAAGATTATTACAAAATCACTGGATATGTGTGATATAGGCTGGAAACAATTTTGCCCAGTACACCCTGGTAACATTGAGATCGACTCCATCCAGTACATCTCCAAAGAGTACGTTGACATGATCCCCGGGATTGCGTACCAAGTTCCAGATATTGATGCCTACGTAAGGTTAAACGTGCGCGACAACATGTCCACACCACTAGCGTGTCTTGAGATTTTCTTTTCCAACGGGAAATCGGTCTCTCAGACTGGTGTAAAATGGGCCACTGCTGTTGTAGCAGGTATTGGTCTGTTGTTGTCTGCTGTTTTGTCCACTTTTGGTAACTCTACGGCAGCTTCTCACATCTCCGCTAACACCATGTCGTTGTTCCTGTATTTCCAGTCCGTTGCTGTCATTTCCATGCAGCACGTTCATTACGTTCCACCTATTGCTGCTGCATGGTCCGAAAACATGGCTTGGTCGATGGGGTTGATCAAGATCCATTTCATGCAGAGGATTTTCAGATGGTACGTTGAGGCAACTGGAGGTACTCCAACACTGTATTTGACGGCTACTACTATGTCGGTCCTTACACAAAGAAGTTTGGACTACCTCGACTCCTTCGAACTGACGAAAAGAGCCAAAAACGTTTTATACGGAAATCAAAACACTTTGATCTTTAGAGGTATCAAAAGACTGGCTTATAACATGGGTGTAGAAAATTCATCCGTTGTCTGCACAGGTTTTACATTTTTTGTGTTATGTGGTTACGTGCTTGCTGGGTTCATTATAATATGCAAATACGCGTTTGAGCTTTCTGCCAAGAATGGCTGGGTCAAACCAAATAGGTTCAGAGAATTCAGAGAAAATTGGAAAATTATTTTAAAGGGTTCACTTCTAAGGTACGTCTACATCGGATTCACGCAATTAACCATTTTGAGTTTTTGGGAATTTACAGAAGTTGATTCTGGTGCTGTTGTTGTCATTGCCTGTTTGTTTTTGATTTTGTCAGTTGGTTTGATGATTTGGGCAGCATACAGAACATGCTTCTTTGCGAAAAAATCCATTGAAAGTTATAACAATGCAGCTGCTTTACTCTATGGTGATGAACGTATCTTACACAAGTACGGGTTCTTCTATACCATGTTCAACGCGAAGCATTATTGGTGGAATCTAGTCTTGCTGTCATACATGTTCTTCAAAGCCCTATTCATTGGGTTTGCGCAAGGTTCTGGTAAAACGCAAGCTTTCGTTACCTGGATTGTAGATATGTTATACATGGGTGCCGTAATTCATTATCAACCATACTTGGACCGCCCAACCAACCTCGTGAACATTTGTATGTGTACAGTGACCACGATAAACTCCTTTCTATTCCTATTTTTCTCCGATTTATTTGGACAACCGTACCAAGTATCTGCTATTATGGCATGGGTCTACTTCATCATGAATGCCGCGTTTTCCTTCCTGTTGTTGTTGATGATTCTTACATTTACCGGTCTTGCCTTGTTTTCCAAGAACCCAGATTTGCGGTTTAGACCAGCTAAGGACGACAGAACTTCCTTCCAGAAACATCATGCTACTACGGACAGCGACATTCCATCCTCAGTAGCTCAAGAGTTATTAGCGTTAGGTAATGTTGCGAAGGACCACGAAGAAAACTGGGAGAAGCACGTTAACAGCTCAAGCCCGTCTGAAAACATTTTCTTGGGCTCTGATGAGGAGGACGAGAAGATCGAGTACAATGCGTCCAACAACGGTTCGTCGGCACAACTGGGTAGGAAACCCACATTGTCCGAGAGAATACTGGGTAAGCTAAGTGGGAGACATCCAACTTTAAAGGACAGTACAGATAAAGTGGGCGACATTACGAACATGACTTATGAATCGAGTGAGTCGTCACACAGAAGCAACAGCGCCCGTAAACCGTACCCAAATGTGGAAGGTGGAAGACCGGACTCTGCTATAAATAACGGCTTGATAGACTCATACGAGGCCGAGGATAGCTTTGGTCTGGATAAGCCGGCCACTAACCCATTCGAATCGAACAGGAATAGCGCACTTACAGACTCTTCTGCTATCCAGCGCGACTTGAGCATGGGAAGTTTGGGCCAAAATCAAGATCCCACCCGCTCCACTGACATTCTGAAAACAAATTACTTCTAAAGCTGAATGCAAACAAGCATCGTTTTTTACCTAGAATTATTCTCAATGTGATATATATATATATATCTATATAAGCATGAACACATCAATGGCAGCGCACGGTGACTGTCCATTTGTACGTTAATCAGATATAAAAGAACAACTGGGGCTTACATTGAACATACGGCATTTTACACCCAGACACTATGTGACTGGTTTTTGTGCTTTAAAACAAACTAAATTTTCAAGAATATAATTTCCTAATTTGGAAACTCTGGACTTTTCCTCTTTTTTCCTACCGACGCAGCTAATACTCGCCAACATTTTGAAAAGTTTGTTATAAGATATGGGATGGCCACTCTTTGGTGGTAATGCTATTTTAAATATTGAAGGTGCAAAAGACATTGTACTAGTCGAAAGCCTCACGGAACACCAAATCTTTTGGAAGACAAGTATTAACCAAGATGTCCAAGGTCTCGTCCTCTCAAATCAGAGAGCATGTCAAGGAATTGTTGAAGTATTCCACTGAAACCAAGAAGAGAAACTTCTTGGAAACCGTCGAGTTGCAAGTCGGTTTGAAGAACTACGACCCTCAAAGAGACAAGCGTTTCTCCGGTTCTTTGAAGTTGCCAGTCTGCCCAAGGCCAAACATGTCCCTTTGTATCTTCGGTGACGCCTTCGATGTCGACAGAGCTAAGTCTATCGGTGTTGACGCCATGTCTGTCGATGACTTGAAGAAGTTGAACAAGAACAAGAAGTTGATTAAGAAGTTGTCCAAGAAGTACAACGCCTTCGTTGCTTCCGAAGTCTTGATCAAGCAAGTTCCAAGACTTTTGGGTCCTCAGTTGTCCAAGGCCGGTAAGTTCCCAACCCCAGTCTCTCACAACGATGACTTGTACAGCAAGGTCACCGATGTCAGATCCACCATTAAGTTCCAATTGAAGAAGGTCTTGTGTTTGGCCGTTGCCGTCGGTAACGTCGAGATGGAAGAAGACGTCTTGGTCAACCAGATCTTGATGTCCATCAACTTCTTGGTCTCCTTGTTGAAGAAGCACTGGCAAAACGTCGGCTCCTTGGTCATTAAGTCGTCCATGGGTCCAGCTTACAGAGTCTACTAAGCGTGCTGTGTATTATATCTTTTTTTCAGTGTTAAAAGTGTTGCATGTTTTCTTCTGCTTCTATGTAAAGGGAATCTCAACACCAATAACTATATTAAATATATAAGCCCCCACCAAATGCATTAGCATAAACCTCTCTACTCTAAATATGAGATCGGACGCTACAGTGACAACCTCCTCCGGACTCGTCACCTCTTCTGCGCGTTTCCTCTCGCAGTTCGTCCTTTTTCATTGTTTCCAACAGAAGGAAGGAAATATTTTGAAACAAAAACAAAAGAGATGGTAACAGCCCCTCCTCCTTTCCTCCTCCCTCGAATACAGTTCTATACGTACATTGTGGTATAATACAAAGTGGTAGCAGCACTCTGGAGTGGTAGCAGACGATACTCCCAAACCACTCTACGGATCCCCTTACGTTTTCTGTGCTATTTACTAGTCTTTTATTGAGGGGTGTAATATTATCGCTTTTAGCTGCGTGTGTGTGAGCGTGTGTTTGAATACAAGTGACAAGTATATATCTCTCACCTGTGTGTTAGTTTCAAGATACTAATACTTGTTGTCAGTCAGTGTGTTTGTCTGCGTTTTTGCCCCCTTATCGGTTACCTTTTAACTTGATCTCAGTTCTCAAGAGCAAGGAAATACAACATGATTAATCGTAACTCTAAAGCTTCCAAAGGTCCGCTATACAATAACTCCGTTTTGTCAGATAGTATGTCTGAACTCTGTGATGACGAGGTGAGGAATTCTGGTCTGGGCGGAGCAGACACGCTTGATTTGCCCCTGAAATCAAGCCGTCTGATGCAGAATAGTAACTTCTCAGACCTTGATTGGGATTCCATCGGTGAGCACAGCAGTAACGACCATACAAAATCCGGCAGTGATACACCGACGAATCCAGGCCCAAGTAACAAGCGGGTACGGTTTGATGAAGAGGACGCGGCGCCCGCCAAATCAAGGGCTGACGTCGAAGAGTTACTGACTACTGCGTCCGAGGTGAACGATTTCGTTGGAGAAAATCTAGAGAAGGTTAATACATTGAGTGTGAATGGGACCCCCAATGGAAACACTTTGTACAAGCTAATGAGCGATGTCAACACGATGGGCACGACGAGAACGGAATCGCTTTCGAATTTTGACCTGAGTGACACAGCAGATGATGATCCGGACTTGTGTGCCCTGGATTCCGTGAAGAGTAATTTACTGGACAATGTGGAGACGAACATCGATAACATAATTCAAGACGAGGATCCGTCGCTTTCCAAGAAGAACGTTTACTGCAGCACAGAGTCCGAGAGCGAGCACAATAGATCTGGCGATTTGGATAAATCAGGTGAGTCCGGGAATAGTAACGATACCCTCGACGCTACACAGAAACTCTCTGAGATAAACCTGTCAGATTTCAGCGAGGAGCGTTGCATTGAAAGTGTCCGTGAGTACTTAGCAAAACTTAACAACGGCTCGGCGGAGAATGTCGATGGCAAGTTGGATGAAACTCCCTTATTGTACGACCCGGCGACCATCTCAGTGGAAGCAGGCAATATCCCCGTCGAAGAGGCGATTCGTAACTTTGACGAAACTCTCCAGTTGATTGAGGCATTCTCGCAGAGAGATGATATGGCGGATGCTCCATCTGAGGAAGGTGAATCGTCCATGTTCGACACTTTTGTAATGAAGAAAACTGCATCAATAGGGTACCACGATTTCCTGGAAAGGATCCAGTCCAAGTGCATGTTTGGGACGATTGTCTACGAGTCGGCCACGTATCTATGTGCCCTCCTACTGTTGAGAAGAGACAAGGAAACCGGGTCATTGAGACTGAAACACAAGCTTGTAGCGAACACAATCCACCGGATCATCATAGCCACGATACGAATAGGTGTCAAGTTAGTCGAGGATTTCGTCCACTCACACCAATACTTCTGCAAAGTTTGCGGCATTTCGAAGAAACTGCTCAGCCGTTTAGAAGTCGTCCTCCTGTTGTGCTTGAAGGACGACAGGATCGTGCTCACGTACGAACGGCTTGCATCATCGGTGGCCGTGCTCCATGAGCTGCGGACATACACCACATCGTAGCATATCTATTACTATTTTTATTATTACTATCATCATTTTTTGTGTAACAATAAAAGCCACGTCTTCATGATTGAAGCAAAACTGTACCTACTATCCCCACCTCATCCACATCCTGCTTCAGCCTCATCAGCATCGGCATCGCGGTCACGGATTGCGGTACGACCGGTCCACGGCACGCGTTACCCGCCCAAAAGACATCGAAACGGCCAACGCAGAAAAAAATAAATAAAACTGAAGAGTTGAGATTTGAACAGAATTTTAAGCTTCTGGGACTTGTAACGGGTGCTGGTTCTTGGGATCGTAGTGCTACTGGAATCAAGTATCGATCGATAATGCTGTCTTGGGACGTTTTTGGTTGGTGTATGTGATAAATATGGCTTTTCCCCTTTTGCACTTTCTTTCTCAAATTTTTTCTTTATTTGCCTGCTCAAGCAATTGACTACATTTGGATTGATATTGGTGTTGTTTCATCGTTTTTTTTACTAACAATATGCATTAATTGGTTGAACGGAATCAACACTTTTAGGCTTTGTCTATTGTGAGACAAGCTAGAAGGGCTGCTCCCGATTATAGCTTCCATCTTTTTCCCTTTGTTTTAACAGTTAGAGATGTATTGGCTTCTTTAGGTTTGTGGAACAAGCACGGTAAGCTGCTTTTCCTTGGGCTGGACAACGCCGGTAAGACCACTCTACTGCATATGCTGAAAAATGACAGGCTGGCTACGTTGCAGCCTACATGGCATCCAACCTCCGAGGAGTTGGCTATCGGTAACATTAAATTCACTACTTTTGACTTAGGTGGGCATATCCAGGCACGTCGTTTATGGAAGGACTATTTCCCTGAGGTGAACGGTATAGTGTTCCTAGTTGACGCCGCTGATCCAGACAGATTCAGCGAAGCCCGTGTTGAATTAGATGCTTTGTTCAACATCGCAGAGCTCAAGGACGTCCCCTTCGTTATTCTGGGTAACAAGATCGATGCTCCCAATGCCGTCTCCGAAGCGGAGCTTCGTTCCGCATTGGGTCTACTTAACACCACTGGTAACTCCAGAGTGGAAGGTCAAAGACCAGTCGAGTTGTTTATGTGTTCTGTTGTCATGAGAAACGGGTACTTGGAAGCCTTCCAGTGGTTGTCTCAATATATTTAATCACGCTACCCCAGGAGACAGAACAAAACTGCGTGATGTGGAGGACAAGGCCAGAGGAAGAGTGTATAGGCAAGATATACGTATAATTTATTGATTTTTCATCTTCGCTTAGTATTAAATTTATCATTACTACAATACCGTATACATAACAGCGTATACTTTTGATCCAATTGTTCCTCCTGGTCTGGAGTTCAGTTCGAAAGAACTAACATTGGAAAAGGCCATGAAATTGGGATATTAACATGAGGGACACAAGTCTTGCAAGTTTCGTTTGCAGTTCGAGCCGATAATTTTCAACAAGATTGTACAGCACGTGAAGTCGTCCCTCGTTAAGACATCATCGCCTGTTGTGTTTTCTGTGTTCAGAAAGTGTCAATCTCCGCAACAGGCCTTTTGCGTTTCCTAAACGAGCAGTTTCCGCATGCGGTAACTATCGTAAAATAAGACGCAAACCGGACGTCTTATAGTACAGTACATGTGGGGCAGCTAAGACTCTATGATGGGGATAAGAACTGGCATGCGTAGAGAGACACCGCTCGGGGAAAGTGCTATTTGGGCCAATCAAACCACCGTCATGAAATTGAAGTTGTGTAGTTAAATGTGTATGTGTGAAAACGTAAAACAGTCATTTGTTCTCCAGTTTTGACAGAGGAAGAATTGAAACGTAGTTTGACATCTTACATGTAGTCGGATACTGAGTTACTGAACAGTCGTTCTATTAAATAAAATGTGATTGTGTCTCGTTGTAAGAAACTTACGACCCCTCATTATAACTCCTACATACTAAAAAGTTTCTGTGGCCATGCAGAGATCGCATTGGTCAGAATGTAGATACGAATATATATAACAAATAGTAGGCATGTCGTTCACATAAAGGCCGGTCACAATCGACATTCTGCTCTCACAACAGAGTTACCGAATATTACTGTGAGGATCAAACGTGGCTCTTGTAACGAAAGGTGATAGGACTGTGGTGGCTCGATTACTTTGTCTTGATTGTAGATAAAAAAAGGACTGGCGTTCGATGATAGCCAAGGTTTAAGCGCAGCAAAAACAGTCGAGAAAAGAGAAGGAATTTCCCCTCTTATATATCCTGCAAAGTGTTTATTTTCCAAAGTGCATTATCTTGTAATTGTTCAGCAATGTAGCGCGGTATTTTGAAATCCCTTCATTTCAATATTTGTAGTAAATTGATTGGTTTCAAAAAAATGGACAAATGAATGCTGTATTATATTTCAGTAATTACTGTTAGGATAATTTGTGGGAGTTCCCGAATACAGTTGGCTGGCCACCAATTATACAACGGCACGGAACACTGCGAATCCGGATAAGGGACTTGTTTATAAGTGCACCTTACAGATACTTCCAAATCATATGTAACCAGGTCATGTAGGATTGTCTCAGGCCTTAAAGCTTCTCTGAAATTGAACCAAGGAATACAACGGACATTAACCAAGAATAACTGATCAACTAATAATCATCGCAAGGTACAACCAACGGGCCGACTAGAGTATATACTTAGATAATAACTAACCGTTGCTAACTTATATAACTAGCTAGTCTAACCCTAGTTCACATCAACAACCGAGTCTTACGCTAACAATTACCGTGAGGATAAATTGGGAACTCCCTTTGGGAATTGACTCATGACCCGTCACTCTCTCTAATACAGTACTGTGAACTATTATAAACCCGACATGTGAGTATACGAACTCGAGACATGCGGATGGCCCGTTATCCGGAACATACATAAACCCCAAGGTATCTAAACCGACATCTTTCAAGACCGTCTCTAAATCCAGGACCAAGGAAGGAACCAGTCTTAGACAAGCAAGCACAACTGGTATAACTAAATACTTATGTATACGGCGCAAATACACATTATCAGTGTCCTTACACAGTTTGATTAATCATAACCGACTTTAACTCTTACAATTACTATACAGGTCTCAACAGCGGTTACCTCTTTCTGCGCGATCCTTCATCGTTGTCATCGCGACTTCTCTTCTTCCCCGCATGTGCGAAATACTCTTTCTTTTTTCCTTGTCTTTTTGGGTCTTTTCCTCCTCTAATTTAGCCAATTTTTTTAACCTCTCCTTACGTTGATCAGCCTTCTTAGACTTCTTCTTATCGTCCTTTGCCTTGGATAAAGTTAGGACGTTTTGCATAAAAGCACGAGCCTTCTTCTCCTCTCCGCCGAGCACAACAGCCCTCTTAGCCATGTAAGTCTGCTTCTTTTGGGGCTTCATTTGGTGTATTTGAGAACCGAATGGTAGATCCTTTCGAACAGACTTTGGAACTTTCAACCCATGGAAGTGTCTATCAACACGCTCCACCTTTTTGTAAGAACTATCAGGGTTAGTTGGTGTAGTAAGGTTCATGGCGGCTCTGATTTGACCTGTTAATCTTACACCCTTCCATTCGGTCTTCTCCTTCAAAAGAAGAGAGGTTACAGGATTGTGGAATTTCTTAATCTCAACTGGATACCATGATCTCAAGATAACAATATCACTCATCAAAATCTTGTCCTCAAAAGCAGCTCTATAATGGCCCTCTGGTTTGGATAATGCCCTTTTGATTTCACCACGGATACCAGAGACAGTTTTTATCTGAGCTCCTTCAAATCTCGCTACTTCCATGGCACTGGAAAACATATCTTTAATGAATGCCGTGTTCTTGAAGATCTTGTAAGGATAACCGACCAATTTTAGTTTCTTGACAATTTCCACAGAAACGTCGATTTCCTCAATGACACCTGTTGCCGCAATTCTGAAACCGCCAGTAGTATCACTGTTCGCAACTATTTGGACACCACAAAAAGGCGTACTAGGGGAGCATAATGGGCCGTAAAAACTGGCATTACAGTAGGTATGCTCCGGTGTGTATTTCAACATCCTTGTTCTAGTTCTGGAATCTGTCGTTGTATAGATAGGCAGTGTTTGAAATCTTCTCCAACCCAAAGATAGAACCAACGGATCGTTGGTTTTTAGAATCTTCTTGTGCCAACGATGTCTTCTCAGTCTGGCATTTAAGATACCAAACTTCAGCTCTACTGGCAATAACCCACCCATGATGATAGGGAATTTTGGATTAAAGTTCTCAATAAACTCCATAGGGACATCCTCAAAAACGATTCTAACATACGAACCAGCTTTGTAGCCTTCAATTCTCTGACGTTGCTCTGGGGTCATCTCGTCTAGCTCTGTATTGTTAATCTCCAGCTGCTTAGCCATTTTGGCCTTTTGGAGTTCATACCAGGTACCATATTCGTTATCTGGATCGTCTTCCTTAAAATTTTCACCCTCTTCCAATTCAAATTGAGTAAGATACTTCTCCTTCTTCTCTGCGTTTAATGCTCTTTCTTCCTCAACAGTCAATGCCTTCTTCTCTTCCTCTTCAAAGTTGGCGAAAGAGTCATCGCTCTCATTACCATCCCTATCATCGACAGCATTATTTTGTAATTCTCCATCGTTTTCAGCCTCTAAGTCCTCGAAATCATCAAAGACTTCATCCTCGTTGCTGTCAGGATGGTCAACATCAGTAGCTTTACTAGAAGCTTTCCTTTCAACGGCAGACCTTATAAACCGGTTTTTAATCAAATCTACTGATGACCACTTAGCAGCAAGTTTTTCAAAAGTATCAAAATACGGAACAAACTGCTCCAAATCAATGGTTTGTTTTGGGTTTGATTCTTTCGAAGAATTTTCATCTTTCTTCTTGAAAAAGTCTTCTTCATTACTGTCATCAGAATCTGAATCACCACCCTCTTCATCATCAACGTCTTCATTTCTCCACCTTTTGATACAATCCTCAGCTGAAACATTCTCCATGTATATCAATTTACCGATATCCCATTTACGCTTGCGGTTGATATTGACATTTAACTTACCTGCCGCATTCCTTTCCCAGGAGCCTTCCTCTTGGCCATTTAACTCATTTTCGCTTTCGCTCTCACTGCCAAATTTTCCATTCTCTTCATCGCCAAAGGCGAAATCAATTTCCTCATGCTGCGGGATTTCGTCATCACTTGGCAAATTGTCCAAATCTTCGTCAGCTTCTTGAATTGATTTCCCATACACTCTAGGCTTTCTCATCTGGGATCTTCCGTGATCTTCATTCTCATCTTCTTCAGAGGACTCCTGTTGTTCATCTTCAACATCATGCAATTCAGCACTGTTACTGAAAATTTGTAACCCGACGTTGTCGAAATTCTCTCCAATGGTCTTGTCAACATTTTGTAAGGTAGTGACAAACTTCTCACCTTCCCCCTTTTCTTCACCGGGCACAAAGCTTGGACCTTCATTCTTTTTACCAACATCAATGTAAACTGCATCTTTATCCATCAAAATACCACCAACATCAGACATTGGAGCATATATCAATTTATCTTTGTCATTCAATCTTTTACGTCTTCTGGTAGTAGTGGCCGCAGTCGAGGTTGAAGATTCTTCTTTCATTTTCAACCTTTGATATTCATCCACCTTCTGTTGGAAATAAGGAGTTGGGCACGGATCTGGAAGTTTTTCCACTTGGCTTATAGGGAAATCGCCCACACCGGCGATATGAACTCTTGTTGCTGGGTTTGAAGCCAGCGGTGTGCCGTGTAAGTATCCGTACAAGGCAACTTTCCGGTCTATTTGTGCACCTTGAGTTTCAATTAATCCCGGGTGAGTTAAGTCTGTGATACGGTCTGCCAGCATATAAGGATGCTCATTTCTCCATTTCAAAGGTCTAAACTTCATTACGGATATGAACCTGGCTAAATTCAGAATTTCTCTGTCTGGGTATCTCCCGTTTATGACACCAGACAAGTAGAACAATTTGGCACCTTGATAGACCTCAGTCCAAAATCTGTGTTTTAAGCGTTTCTTAGAAGCTCTCAAAGTTGACTGTGACTTAAACAAATCCAAATGTGTAGCTACACCCAATACTCTAGGCATACCATGATGTTGAGCTAAATTCAGAAATTCCATGGTTTCCATTTCAAACCCGAAATTACCATCTATCATTAACAGCACTAAGTCGGCAATTTTGGCAACATCAATCATTGCATTTAAATCATCAGCAGGACATTCCAAAAATGTCAGTCTTCTATGTTTACCAGAGACTACTGTCACTGGCCCGTTGATCTCCGTTAGCGTTGATTTTGTCAATCTTCTGACTAGCGACTTGATTAATGTAGTCTTACCTGTCCCCGGAGGACCAACAACACATACAATAACCGGAGGAGGATCATCATCTGGGGTCCTGTCTACCATAGGAACGTGCAGCTTGCGTTCATTTTTATCACCGGTTCTTTGCATCTGCTTAGCCATTTTCCCAGGTGCAGCCACGGCAAAGGCCTTGGCATTGTGACCCTGGCTATGCAACTTCTTCTTGGCCGTGTTTTTCTCCTTCGTCTTCCTATGGGCTTTATTACTTTGTTCCATGATTACGAAGGGAGCGGAGTCAAAGCTGTACAGACACTGGCTTTCTACATAGTGAATACTACTTGCAAGCTCATCGCATCATTTGAACTAAAATTTTTCACCTCAAAAATTTTCAATTTTTTTCCATAGCGCCGAGAGTAAACAAATGTGAATCGTCTAGGACCTTTAATATAGAAATGCATTGTACCATTTGAACAAATAGTAGTGATCAGTATGGTGTTGCGACTTGGAAACATTTACAAACCGAGACGTACTGGATCATTGCCAGAGAAACCGCGGGGTGCGCTTTCATGGAATATTCAGTGCACAGGTGAGTGGTTTATAGATTATAAGGCATATAACGATGCATTAGCCCTCTACGACAGAAGGGAATTTAGCTCTGAATTTGACCCCGACAATGTTACAACTCTCTTTACTGCCAAGAATCATGAAAGAACAGCACTTGAATCTTTTTCGACCAGATTAAAACCGGCTCTGCAAAAGGGGATAGCGAAATTGGTATACACGCATATGCGCACGAGCAATTCTGTAATAAGCCCTGAACAGCTGTTTTCCATTGTTGAGAATGAATTTTTTATTGGCGAATTTGTCTGTCTAAATGAGGACGATCGACTGTTCATAATAAAGGCGAAATCTAAATTTGACGAAGTTACTGATCCTGTGAATGGAAAAGAGATATTCCCCAAATACTTCCGATATTTGATTACTAGTACTGATACCGAAAAAAGGTATATTGTTGATCAATCACAGATACACAGAACGCAAAATGTATTAACATTAGAGCTGATAACCAATTTTTTGAGATTGCTTGACTGTAGGGAATCTTCGGAGCTACTGGACATCGTTAAAATAAAAAACTTTGAACTGTATCGGTTGATTTCTGACTGGCATCTCAAAAGGGGTATAAACGATTTATTGGAAAATCGCTCTAAAACTCAGAATAACAAACCACTAAACCATCAAACAAGACGAACCAGTGAAAGCGACGCAACAAACCATCAAATACAAAACGGACAGCCTACTAAATTCCCAAGGCTATCTGAGACTGCTAGTTCAGCTTTAAATATGGCAGAGATAAGTACCATGGTGACCACCCCACTGTCAATACAAAACGATCTATTATTACCATTCCAAGGTGCACTCGACAGATTCAAAAATACATATTACTTCAACGACAAGCTAGAGTACCTACCGTGCATTGATGATACTTATAAAGAATCAATCGCTGTGTCAAGGTTATTAGAAATTCACCAATTTTGCACCACATTTGGTCAGTTACTTCAAATATCTTCTATTACTTTTGATGACCTGGTCACAACACTGAAATGTACGGATCCAATGGAACAAGTTGGTGAGATCGTCAACATTGTGAAGAAATCTGATGAAGTCCTAGATACCGAAAGGAGTACCTGGAGAAGAAATGTTAAAATACGCTCATTGATCAACAGCTTATCTAACCAAGAGCTAACTTACGAGATACTCCCAAATACAGAACCTTCTGAAAAAGATTTAAAACTCATGGATTTTGCTGGGAGTGGTCTTTTTTGTGAAATACTTTGTTCCTTACTGACCCTTGTTATAGACGAAAATGGAGATTGGAGATGCTTAATCATGGAGGAATGGATTGACAACAAGACTCTGGAAATACCGGAGATTGACGAACAGTTGGATAAAATATTGAACTATAATGACGTTAATTGGGCAGAAAGATTGTCCAAGAGACAATTTAAAAATAATTATTGGATCGTCTGCTTACTCGGGGTGTTACAAGACAGTATGCATATAGCAAAATATAACGAGATCGTTGCCAATTTTACAAAGAAAATTGTTCCAAAAGAAATTAAGAAGGATTTCACCAAACAGATGTTTCTGCAATTTTGTTGTGACTTGACGCTAGCAGAAAAAATTGATGTCCTCTGGGTTTTGGTAGATATTGTAATCAACTTTTCTATGGATTTAAGGAAATGGATTGATGAACTACCGAAGCTCTGCACAAATATTGAATACGAAATAAGCAGGCTCTCACACTTTCAGGCAAAAACATTGTCCCGCAAAACACAATCCAAGGCCGAGTTACTTCGATTACAGAAAGAAAGCAAATTAGAGGAGTCGTGGCAGACTGTAAAGAAAGACTTGGACCTTTTTGAAAGAATGTTCACCACCATGAAGCAGGACAAACTATTTCTATTTTCAAAACTTTCTGAATATTGTAATACAAGATCGCAGCCTTTGGGTAGGGATAAATTTGGAAACTGCTATTATTGGTTTGAAACTGTCTTTCCCGAAGAAATGGGCACGGGTAGTTATGAAAAACCACGACACTCGTCAGGAAGGTTATGGGTATGCGGTCCAGGTGACGAGGAATCGGAGGTGCTACTGAATGTGAAAAGAGAAATTAAGCACAAATGGATTACAATCGCTCGAAGCAAAGGTAAAGTGGCTGCCACTAAAGAAGTTTTCAAAATTTACAGAACAGATAATGGTTCATATTTTACTTGTGACGGCGACTTGGATATTGAAGTCGTTAATTGCAACGGATTAGTAGCTCAGAATTCTATGCTGACAACAATACAGGCAAAAATTGTAGATGAAACTCCTGAAAAATTACTCTTGTCGAACAAGGAATGGCTTTGCTTTGATGGTGTTGCAAATATAAGACGACTGCTACATATCTTGAATAAATGGGGACAGAAGGAAAGCGTATTACGTGCAAATATAGAGAAAATATTCTTACGGATTACACAAGGCGTGGACAAGACCTATATCTTGTCGCACAATCACTATTATGATAATGTTGAGCAGAAACTGCTCCATGAATTTGACATGAACTGCCGTCACAATGATATTGCAAAACTTACAGAAGAAAAGGGCAACAACCCCTTCGATCTTCATACTGAACCAGCGGTGTCACGTAGCGAAATAGTGGATTTGGCCAAACAATTGTTATCAGTGCGGAACAATAAACAGACAAGAAAAATATTCCATTTGCTGAAGAAGTGTGAAGATAAGAGGGTGAAGTTGATAGAAAGACAGATGGAACTACTTTCCCGCAAATCGCTGGGTTTGGGACCTAACATATACATGGAGAAAACTCGTAGATCCAAGATTACAGACATTAGTTTGAGGAGACAAATGCAGATTTTGACGGATCTATTGAACCACAGACATTTCCGCGCAATCAAAGATGTCTCGCAGTGGAAAAACAGTTATCCGACGGATACTTCGGATGTGCATACTAGGCTGGTCACTATCTTGCACAATATCATCGCGAAAACAAAATCTGACGGATATATAAAGTACCTGTCAGGTGTTATCGCCCGTGAGAAGACAGCGATAGAAGCGGCAAAGCAAGCAGCACAGCAAGCAGCTCAGCAAGCAGCTCAGCAAGCAGTTCAGCAAGCAGCACAACGTCAAGCCGACACGGCCAAGGTATTGAGAGTAGAAACGCCTCCAGCGTCATCTTCAGCCTTGCCAGCGGCATCGGAACAATAAGCCTTGCAACTCCGTATCGTTTCTTCTGCAGCAAAAATTAGTTACGATTTTCAGAAAGAATTAAAAAAATATCTTACGACATGAAAAGTCGGACGTTGTTGCGTCTAAGAGAGATAAATATCTCGTAAGGGAGTCATCCTTGCTATATTCACTAACCATTGATTTGGAAAGAGGACACTGTATATATATTTATCATCAAGGCTTCAAATTTTGCTATCTTGTTCAAATACAATACCATATAACGATAAGATATGTCTCTCCTGAATAGATCATATCCTCTATTGAGGAATAACATGGCAAATGTCCGGTTGAGTGCCCCGTCTAGATGTTTGATGAATACCGTTAATAGACTTTATACGAAGGAGGCTGATAGTGCGGAAAAGACGGTATTCCCACTAGCCCATTCAAAATACGAGTCCAAACAGTACAAATTACCAAAATGGAAAGAGTCCCTTGGTGAGTTCGTTATCGGCACCTTCCGTATGGATATGGATAAGATACGGGCTGGTCCAATTGCCGGCTCTTACTACTATTCCATCTGTAAGGAACAAGGTCTGCAATACGAGAACGAACCACTATCAGAGTCAGCAAAGTTTTTCTATGAACAATTAAACTTGCCGAGAACGTTCTCAGAATGGTTCCAAATCACCTTATTACATGAATGGATGCTATTTGTAAGAATGAGAGCCATGCCGTTCAAATATGGTAGAAACTACCAGCAAAAATTGGTCGATAAAACGTTTACAGACATCGAGCTGCGACTATTTGAAGAGATGAACGTAAAATCCGGCAGCATAGTTGATCGTTACCTGAAGGACTTTAACACACAGATGAAGGGGGCCATTTTTGCTTACGATGAGGGATTCTTTTCCGATGACGCCACTCTCGCAACCGCTGTCTGGAGAAATTTATTTGGAGGCAGGAAGAACATTGATATTTCCGATTTGGAAGCGGTGGTTAAATACATCAGATCTCAACTCTACGTCATGAGCAGAATGTCCGATAGAGAGTTTGCTCTAGGAAAATTCAAATTTGTCCCTGCCAACGAAAGCGTTAAAAGACTATCTGCAGAAGAAGAGAAGATTTTGAAGGAACAAGTCATCAAGAAGTATGAAAACTTAGAAAAGAGCGGAGTACTTTTGCCCAGTGAAAAGAGCAATCTTTCCTACACTAACTGACATTCCCCTACCACCATGTCTTATTCTCACGAGGAGCTACTTTACACTTGTTAATATATGACTCACTCCTTGAAAGCTGAGATCCAGCTTATCGTGCCCCTTTACCAAGCTCGATAGCAACGGAAAACAGAACACAGTAGATTGTGTACGCTTATTTATTCATTGCTACGTATATGTACTCCAAAATGGATGTTCATTTATCATGTAGTTACTATTCGATGAAGCCCTCGTACTCCTTTGTCAACTGGGCGGTCCATGTTTCAGGTTTGTTTTCTCGAACTAACTGGTACAGCGCATCAATTAGTTCAACATGGAAACTCCCACTACCCTTACACTTCAGGGAAGCCAATTTCCCAGCCGACTTGAAAAGTAGTACTGCAGATACAACAGCATCAAACGCGCTTCCCTCCGTATCCAACCCCCCTAGTAGGCAAGCTATGGTAGAGCCCAAAGAGCAGCCACTAGCTGTGATCTCCCCCATAATCGGTATACTACCATTTTTCACAACGATGTAAGGAATGGATTTAGCATCGTAACCTTCCGTACCTTTAGACAGTGCGTATTCGCCCCCAAAAGTACCATCCGCGATAAAGTCGAGTTCACCAGTACATACACAGATGGTCTTAAACTTGTACGCAACAGTTTGCGTGGCAGAAAGCAGCAAAGAGCTGTCTACATCTGTGTTTCCAGCATCAACACCTTTCATTTTAGAAGTACTAAACCGAGCCAAGGACAATATTTCACTAGAATTACCCTTAATACACGAGAATTGCCCATAAGTCAACAATGTGTCGTTCAAAACATGCCTTGTCTCTGTAGCAGAATAGCCAACTGGGTCAAAAACAATTGGCCTTTTGAATTCGTTGTAAGCCTCGATCGCTGTCTTGACCGTTTCTATCGGAGCCACCGATCCGGTATTTACCAACAAACTAGCGTTTGGAATTTGAGCGAGATCTCTTGCCTCAGATTGAATTTCGGACATAATTGGAGACCCATTCAAAGCGAGAGTGACATTCGCACCAAAGTTCTGATGAACTTTATTCGTCATATGCTGAACTAGGGGACGGTTCTTTGTCACTTGGTTGAGCACGGATTTAACGTTTATGGCCGCGGCGCTCTTTTTTAGTTGGACATCAACGTAGTTGTAGTAGTTCTTCAAAATTAGTTCTCGAAGAATCCTAGTAGACCTCGCTGCATCAGGCGAGGCCATGATGTCGCTAACAAGAGAAATCCCATCAATGGATCTCTTACCGTTAAGAGACCCACACTGCAATAGAACTCTTTCAATACAATCTGGGTGTAACCCACCTATGGCTACTGTTCTGCACCAATCGGCGCCGTTGGTCTCTAATGCATCCAGAATTCTGCAAACACCTTGTGGTCCCATTGGCGACTTTTTAGGGTTTTTCTTCGTCTTCGTTGGGAAGACCATGCCGATACCAATGTAATCGATCATGTCTGGCCCCCATTCTGCCAAAGTTTCCACTTCAGACACCTTCCCGACGGACCAACCGAGGATTTTGTCCGGACCCAGGAGTTTTCTGACCATTGGAATTGGCATATCATCTTGACCGACATGCACACCATCGGCATCAATTGCCAATGCCACATCTACACGATCGTTTATAATTAGTGGGACTCTGAACTGGTCGCAGAGTTTCTTAACTTCCATAGCCTCCGCAATAAACGTTTTGGTGTCTGTATCCTTTTCACGCAATTGAACCAGCGTAACACCATTCCGTAAACCAGCCAGCACTTGAGAACTCAACGTCGTGCCCTCGGGCAGCATTGTTGAGTCTGTCACTAAATAGAGCGAATAGTCGACATCTTTCTTGGAAACCTTCTCCTTCGTATCCAGCTTAATTTCGTTGGAGCTGTACATGTGTGCTGTTTTGGTCCTCACCGCGAAAAGAAACTGTTTAACGATACTTTGTCCTTTTGGTAAGTGGAAATAGCTTTATATACACCACTGAAGGTCAAACGAGGGCTCTAACAGTTTCTTCGTAACGTGAAAGTTGGCGAAAATTTTCACAAGTCATCGAATTCAGTGACACTCTGTATATGAGTTTGAATGGAATTCCGTTAGTATCGAGCTCTTGCTTCCGGTGCTTGTTCTTTGAGCGAGTGTTAGGAACAAGAGCAAAATATGCAGTTAACGCCAAGTATCGTAACTGATGCCCCCAGTTATTATGTGAACCATCTGCAACGCCAGTATAATTTAGACAAAGTGGTCATTTTAAGAGATTTAGGGTTAGAGAATGACTCGATATCGATGCCGACGAGTCTGAAACGGCTCGCATTTCCGACACACATTATAGACTTGACAAATAATGAGCTAACGAGTATACCGAATTTATCGCCGCGTCAGGATATACATACTTTGCTGCTTGCGCGGAATAGAATCTCGTTAGTGGACGGCAGGGCGTTGCCCTGTAAGTTGAGAAATTTGGTGCTGACGAGCAACAAGATCGACAGGTTTGAGCTGCTGTCGAGTCTGCGATTTGCCCCTCGTACACTAAAAGTTTTATCGTTGCGCGGGAACCCAATATGCCATCTCGAAGATTATAGAATCAACGTAATAAGATACCTGCCATATTTACAGTCATTGGATTTTACAACTGTGACAAAAGATGAACGGCTCGCCGCCAGGAAGCTAAAAAAGTTGAATCCAGTAGCAGAGGAGAGCGTCAGCTTGAGTTCCATTGTGACTACTAGTACGAATAAGGATAAAGAGACCGAGTTAATGGACCTCGTCGTTAGCAAAATGTCGGAGGAGCAAAGAAAGAACCTGGTGGACCAATTGAACAAAGCAACATCTTTGGAAGAGATTAGCAGATTGGAAAAAATCCTTTCGGGAGGTGCATAATGTAGTCATAGAAGTTACCACTACAACATAACTTAATATACAACGAATTAGGACAGAATATATGCTACAGTATTTAGTCTAAACCATATGTGTAGTTTTCTTAAAAGTGCAGATGCAGATGCCCACCTGTGGGGAAAACCCATTTTATCATGTAGCGGCCCTGTAAAATTTCGGTACTTGCCTTTTCAATGTTCAAGCTCCTTCAACTGTAGCGTTATCCACGGCGGCTGCTTCAGCAGGCGCTTCACCGGAATTTTCCTGGCTGGTTGCACCTGTTGCTGTAGATGGAGATGCAGTGTTTGTAGCTTCCTTAAGATCGCCCTTTTCTGATTTAACACCATCAGAATCGATGCCGGGGATCCCATGTGCAGTCAGGAACTCGAATATACTTTTTTGGACGTTATTCCCCTTCTTCGTTTCGTTCTCTTCACCAACGGCTCCTGTCACTTTATTGAAGCTGTCAATGTATGTAAAGAACGCGTTGAACACGTTGTCGTCGACTTCTTCCTTGTAAATCTTATCGTAGATATGCTTCATCTTGAAAGCGTCGATTTCATTTTGGTATTTGCTGAAGTCGATCGGGTCATAACCAAACTTCTCCAATCTTGAGTTGTACCCCTCGTATACGGGAGATTCCAGCAGAAGCCCGAGAGCTGGGGCTTTAGGGATATTTATTTTTTGTGGACCGTACGCTTGGGATATTCTTTCCACTGGAGTACCGCACCGAGTAATTAGAGTAGCCATGGAGATCATTTTCCGGATTTGATGCAGCATGAAAGATTGACCGTGGATCTTAATGGAAACCCACTCCGTTTGAGCGTCCCCGATGACGAATGGTTCAGAGACCTTGATTTCCTTCATAAACCTGATCGCACTTGGATCTTTGAAATCTTTACCCAGGGTGAAGTTGTGGAAATTGTGCGCGTTGATGTATTGTTTCATCGCACTGCGGAACTTGGTCAATTTCTCCTTGGAGATACGATACTTTCTGCGCAACTTGTTTTCTAGTTGTTTGTATTGCTTGACTTTCAAGTATAATTCTTCGGAGTCAGAAAATTCTTCCTTTGGTGGAGGTGTATACGCTCTAATCTGTTTAATTTCGTCGTCCGAGAAAGTTTCCCCTGACAGCTTTTCAAATTCAGCCCAGAACTGTTGAGATTCCGTGTCCTCGTCAAGAACACCTGGCAAGTCTTTCTTGCTCTGTTCGATGTCGTTGTAAAGGATGGACCCCGGTTTTGGACCGATCAGTGAGTACGTTGGGAGCAAATATTCGTACCAACGGGATGAGCACATCTTCCTACAGTCGAAGGCCTTGTTCACCCTGTTGATATCCCACACTCTGATACCTTCAGGTAAACACTCGTTGATCTTCTGTTTGATCGTGGGATCCTCGATAATCAGTTTCACCGAGATCAGATTACCCCCAGCATGGACACCTTTATCCGTCCGCGCGGCCCTCATGAACCCGTTCTTCTTCAAATCATTGGCATTATCCTGTGAGATTGCACCGGAGTCACAAAAAGCTTTGAACAGCGTCGCCTCAATGGTTGGGTTTGGTGGATTGTACTGCATACCACAGTACCCTGTACCACAGTACCCAACCATGACGGCCACTTTCCGCTTGGGCAGTCTTACTGGCTTGGGAACCACATTGCCCTCCGCATCCACCTCCGCGGGCTTCCCGACACGTTGCTTCTTCTCAACGGGCCACTCATCTTTCTTACCCTCGAAAGATCCCGCGATATCAGCTTTACGAGCCCTCGTCTGCTTGTATATACTGCCTCTTTTCAACTCGTCCCCATTACTCTCATCGTCGTACGCGGGCCTCAATTCCTGTTCAGACATATCTAACTGAACTGCTCTCACTCTGGATTGGTTACACACAACGGGCTCAATCCACAAAACACCACGGGAAGAAACGAGTGTCAAGACCTACCGGGTCATCGCTGCTTTATTCGTTTTGCAGCTGAAATTTTTCACCGATGAGGCTGTTTTCTTAGTTTTTGCCGGAGATCTGAACGGAGGCAGCTTGTTTTCTGTGCGTGGGCAGTGAACACATCCCTGTAATAAACAGGGCACCGTAATTTTATTTACATGAAATCGAGTGAACGGACTAGGGGCAGATTGCGAGTGAATAAGGCTTCCCTCATGTACTCTAGCACTCACCAAAGTGCTTAGAACAGACGATATTATCGTTCTTCACGACGAGATACAAAATTTTTCACTTTTTTTGCGTTGAATTTTTTTTGTATTGCGATGAGATGATCTTTTGGTTGGTAGTGGCGCGGTAGCAGTGAGTAGTTTCAAGCTGGCTGTAGGAGCAGACTCGCATTCATATCCTAACATCCTATAGCTGACAATGAGACAACTTACAGAGGAGGAAACGAAAGTGGTTTTTGAGAAGCTGGCGGGGTACATCGGTAGGAATATATCGTATCTGGTGGACAACAAAGAGAATCCACATGTATTCAGGTTGCAGAAAGACAGGGTTTATTACGTCCCAGAGAATGTGGCGAAGCTGGCAACCTCTGTTGCGAGGCCCAACCTGATGTCGGTGGGGATCTGTCTCGGGAAGTTCACCAAGACGGGGAAGTTCAGAATGCACGTGACCTCTCTGACTGTGCTTGCCAAGTATGCCAAGTACAAAGTGTGGATCAAACCCAACGGTGAAATGCCTTTCCTGTATGGTAACCATGTTTTGAAGGCACACGTTGGGAAAATGTCCGATGATATTCCAGAGCACGCCGGTGTCATGGTGTTTTCGATGCGGGACTCGCCGTTAGGGTTCGGTGTCTCAGCTAAGAGTACCTCGGAGTCTAGGAACTTGCCGCCAACGGCAATTGTAGCATTCAGACAGGCCGATATTGGGGAGTACCTAAGAGACGAGGATACTCTGTTCACGTAGAGTTCTTTCTCAGATGAAAGAACGAATCGGCGGCGCGCATATAACTTTACGTAGAAGTTCCACCAGAAGTATATATAAAAAAAAACTGTACATTATTCCATTCTGAACAAGAAACAAGTCTTTCAAGTAAATTCGTTCTGGATAATTTCCATTGATTAGCCTTTTTTACATATTCATTTGTGAAATGATTCGTTTACAAAAAACAAATACAGACTATTTGCGACCTTTCTTCTTGGCCTTCTTAACAGATTTGCCCTTGGCCGACGAGTTGACCTTCTTGGAGATATCCAGCGACTGCTCAGCCTTTTTGCTCATAGCACCACCTTGTGTCTGCTTTGCCAGTTGCTTTTTCTTTGGTCTGTAAGTTGACCTGTCTCTTAGAGGCAACCACCTTTCAGCGTTTGGACCAGATGCAGTATTTATATTGTGAGAGGCAATAAACTTCTTCAATTTATACTCCTTTCTCTTCTGTTTCCTGTTTTCAATTCTAACCTTCTTGATCTTGTTTGCCTTCATGACAGCATTGTTGCTGTTCTTCTCCCTGGAACTCGATTCGAAGGGGCTAACTTTACACGATTTCAAAAGCTCAGCATCAACATTCTGTACCAAGAGAGCAGCTTTACTCAAATCAAATTCATCTTTCTGTTGTTCGTTTTCTGTTCCTAGCAAGGTATTAATCAAAGGATCTCTTTCAGAGTTCTCGATTTTGGTTTCAAACACGTTTTTCGCGTTGTCGACCTCCCCTGATCTCAAATATTGGAAACCAATATGTTTCCAGAACTCGGTACTACCAGCAGCTGTTTCACATCTAGCAACTCTGTCCAGCAATATTCCCCGCGACTTGTTTCTGTTAGTGATAGAATATAGCTCCAGGAGAATGTAAATAACAACAATAGTAGTTTGAGGGTTCAATTCTAAGATTTCAAAACGGTTCAGATATGCTTCACCCAGCCTGATGGCATTATCGTATTCCTTTTCAACAGATAGTAGCTCGATGGCAACTAGAAGAGTACCAATTGCCCCTTTATTTGTTTGGATATCTGGACAACTTTTCACTAACTTCGCACAGTCGTTGTATAGTTTCTTAGCTTGAGTTTTGTATGGTTCGTTCAAGACATCGTTCACCAGTTCGCTATATTTGGCTACTGCTTTAGCCCAGATAGAGTTCGTAGGTGACAACTTCACCCCATTATACAACCTAATGGAATGTAGATTTTTCTGCAAAGTGTCCCATTGCTGATAATTGAAGTTCTTCAAATTCAAAGAATTGATCTTTTCCAAATTTAATTCTCTCAGTAGCAAGTTCATGTTACTCTTCTTTTTTGAGATATCCTTGAATGACTCTAAATTGTTCTGCGCTACCAGATACAATGGCGTACCTGGTTTACTCTTCTCTAGAAGCTGCTTTAATATAGCCTTAGCCTTCTCAGTGTCAATACCGGAGACCTGCAAAACGTAAGACAGCTGTAATTCAATTGTATTGATATCCATTTCAAACCCTTCAGCAACAGCCAAAGATAAAGCTTTTTCTAAAAGGTTGATAGCTTCTTCGTATTGCTCCCTCATTAAAAAAATAAAGGATTCGTTAAACATCAAGTCGTACGACTCCTGTTTGAGATCCGTTATAATGGGATGCAACCCATGCGATTCGGCGCTAAATGTTAGGGGAACCCTTTCGTTACAGGCCAATTCCAACAAATTGTCCTTTTCATTGTTATTGGTGGTGGCCAAGTATGCGTACAATTTTGAGGCCTCCTTCGATTTCCCGTTCTTTAGACAAAACTGGGCCCTGACATGCAAGACCCCTCTTTTTTCGTACGAGACCTGTGAATCTCCAGAACCCAATGCGTCTACATCCACGCCCACCGTTTTGTACAGTTTCTCGAATGCAGCCCTGTTGTTCAACTTGTAGTAGATGTATAAAACCTCTAATCTTAAAATGCTGCTGGATTGGTCAGCAATATCGCTATACTTATTTAACAAGCTCAATGCTCTCTGGTATTTATCCTGCTTAATAAGCGAAATCAGACATTTCTTCAACATAACTTCTGGCTCCTGACAGTTGGCATCACCAAGTAGCTCGATGCATGTTTTCTCGACACGGGAATGTTCGTTGTGAGCCGATTGGACATCCAATTGCTTCAACAAGTCGGTCAACGTATTTTTGACCATTGTAAAGGATAATGAGTGTCCAACGTCGTCTCTAGTTCACCCTGATTCGACGTCTCAAGCAAGTATTGTGCTGTCAAAGTGAACTCTCGAAATGGACGAATTTTCTGCTTTCAAAAGACAGAAAAAAAAAATTAGCAAAATCAACAACAGCAACAGCATAAAAAAATTATGGCAGGAGGGTACATGACAAGGGACTTCCAATTCTACATATCGCAATCCTGGTGTCTCCTATTAGCATGTGTTAGTGCATTCGATGCAATAAAGGTCTATTCTCATTGCCATTGTGACTTGTACTTGAGTATCCAGGGATGGGACATAATCTCTTTCAATGTCATTCTTTTTTTCGGTTCCAGCACCAGAATTCTTTCGATAAAATCTCTTGCCTCTGGTGTGACCTGTTTCGGGAACACGATATCGCCACGTCTTATTCTTTCGTAGGTCAAGTCTTTGGTGTTTTCTTCGAACGGTGGGGAGCCCACTAGCAGTTCGTATGCAACGATACCCAGCGCCCAGATATCAACGTTGTGGTCGTATTCCTTATAGTCGACAATTTCTGGAGAGAGGTAGTCAATAGTGCCGCAAAACGTCCTCCGTCTTAATCCTTTTGGGTTTATTATGCTCCAGCCAAAGTCCGTCAGCTTCAGTTGGTTGTGAGGGCCTATTAGGATATTTTCAGGCTTGATGTCTCTGTGAATGATATGCCTCTGGTGTAAATACAATATGGCGCTTGCAATTTGATACACGTAGTTCGTAGCGACAGCATTTTCAAAAGGGCCATGTATTTCCAAAGTCTTATATAGCTCTCCGTAAAGCATATATTCCATGATAAGATATACCCTTTTCTCATCGTGGAAATAACCGTATAGTTTCGCGATATTCGGGTGGTTCAACGATGATTGGATCTCCACTTCTCTAATAAATTGCCTTTCTAGCTTGTATTGCAATATGTCTGTCTTCTGCATAACTTTCAGCGCGCATATAAACCCGCTTTCTTTGTGTCTGACGCAGAATACCTTCCCGAATTTGCCCTTCCCCAGTTTCAGCCCAATATCGAAATCATCCTTTGTAAAACTTTTGATCCTTAAATTGGAGTTGAAAGAATCCAGCGCGTTTGTTTTCATAAGTTTGGATCCCGATTGTGTGATAATATTGCTTAAGTTTTTATTCTTGGACGGAGACAGTACATTGACAGGTTGAATCTTGTTATGAGGCCCCACCGGAGACTTCGATATTCTTGAAGATTTATTCGTTTCCGCCCCCCCTTTGGATATTTGATTTGGAGACACTTTCTTGTTTGATGACGGTACGTACATTGACAGCAATGCTTTATGCTGTTTGGCAATGTCCTTTTTGCTCCCTTGTGTCGACGAAAGATACGAAGAGGTACGCATTGTGCAATGGTATCGTTGTAAATAGGGTGAACTTCACAGATAGTGGTGGCTCTACAGTGCCCAAACGCCTTAACTTTTCAGAAATAGCAATGTTTTGATGTGAAAGTTTCCTACAATATTGGCGCGTAATTTACAAAATCGTAACTTTACGGAAATTTATGTATATATGATATGGAAGGAATGTGAAATAAAGATTAGACCACAGAAGCAAAGAGTCCATATAGTTTATGGAGCAGATCAATTGTCTATTGGATTGGGGAAAGAATGTTGGTATTACTTACTCTGATGAGCTGAAGTTTCGTTCCGATCAGGAGAGAGGAGTCTACGGCATCTATGAAGGAGATAATACGCCGAGGCGGGGAAACCTGAGCATAGAAGTTCCGAATCATGCAATCATTTCGAATAACTTGGCTGAAAGAGTTTTTGGCTGGCGTGATAACGGTCTTCTTAAAATTGTGGTGTCGCTTTTCAAGTTTGGTGCTGGCGACGAGACAATTTTCAAGGACCCTGCCATTCGTGATCTGCGTGAAAAGTTTTCACCTTACCTAAAATCACTACCGGATGTCGTCAATTCACCGCTACTATGGAATCCGTTGGAAATCACACTCTTAGAACATACGAACCTAGCTAATGGTTACAAAGAGAAACTGTTTGATCTCTTCGGGCAATGGATACGTTTGTTAGATGAGACCCCAACGTTGTCGGACTACAAAGATTCTGTTGCACAAGACATTAAATACTTTAAAGAGTTTCAGCAGTTAGATGATGATACCATCTATAATAAATTGCTTTTACCTGTTGTTGAGGGTACATTTCATCACTGGTGCTCTTTTTCGTCGTTTTTATGGTCTCATCTTATTTTTACATCCAGAGCATTTCCAGAATATATTATCAATAAAGGTAACTGCGAGCCCCATGAGGTGATCTTGCTCCCCATTTTGGATCTTCTGAATCATGACTACGAATCGAAGGTTTTATGGTCCACTGACCGTGGGTCTGCTTTCATTTATCAGAACTTGGAGGATATTGAAACATTGAAGCAAGGCCAAGAGATTTTTAACAACTATGGACCCAAAGGTAATGAGGAGCTACTTACCAGTTATGGATTTGTTTTGGAAGATAACGTAAATGACATTGTGCTTTTAAAGATTAAATTGCCCCTACCTTTAATCGCCGAAATTTTAGCTAAAGAGCCATCAATCAAACTACCCACTCTTGACGACTACACTACGTATGCATTCGATGACAACTCTACGAAGATACCGAACTCTGTGTCTGACATTGAAAAGTACAAAGACGGGATCATTTACGTGTTAAACAGCTCAAATAACGAAGCTTGTCTGGAGCCACTGTTACAGCTTTTTACGTTTATTTCGCAGCGCCCTTCAGAGTCGTCGGCAGATTGCGTAAGACCAAAGTTCCAAGGATTGCAGTCGTTGAGAGTTGCCATTCAACACAAGTTGAATCCACTAAGCAAGAAAACACTTCCAGATTGTAAGCTGAAAGGTATGTACAGAATGAGTCCATACCGCGAAAAATGTGCCGCCGTGTACAAGAATGGACAAATCAGCATTCTAAAACAGTCAATCTCAACTCTTAAAAAGGTAGAGGTAGCATGGTTAAGTCAGTGCAAATCTTCATTACTCACGGTGTCCAAGATCATGAAGAATGATCCAAAGTTTTTTGAAGCAGAACTGGCATCATATATGAGCGACACAAACTCAAAAGATATAACGTTCGACTCAACATTTGATCTGCTTGTATTGTGGATCGTGATCAAAATAAAAAGCAATACATTCACAACAAAGCATTCTTGGGTCAAAGCTCAATATCAAAGTTATGTTGAACCCCTGGAGAATTCGGATACAATCGACGAGGATATTGTGGCGTTTCACAACACCTACTTCACAGACACCAGTGCAGTCGATATCTCAGATTTGAATAAGGCATTCAATTTTGTATCCGATAACACCTTTACAAGGTCCTCAAGCTCGCAAGAAACCATCTTGGTGCGGGCATCTCATTGAAGCGAATCACCGAATCAGCCTTCCCCATTGAAAACATTATATAAGCCGTTCGAAAAAAAATTTTAAGCTGAGTAAAGCAAATTATAGGTCACGGCACACAGTAATCTCGAGAACTCTACTTCGGAAAGGCACCAAAGCGGCTCAGTTCACGATGGTATCCGTTGGGATTAGTGCAGTTTTAGCTGCTGCAGTTGGTGTATATCTGTATTTTGGGGGTAGGATATCCATAGCTATCGTAATTATAGTGTCCTATGCCGTTTTCTGCAGTGAACAAAATAAACAGGTTGAAGACTCTGGGGATAAGCCTAGCGATGTGCCACCAGTGGTACAGAAACGAAAGGAGAAACATGTGTGCGCCTGTAAAAGTGGTGGAGGTGGAGGTGGAGGCAGTTGCTGTTCATCGAAGGGCGGTAAATCTGGAGGAGGAAGTTGCTGCTCTTCGAAAGGCGCTAAATCTGGTGATTTATCTGGCAAAAAGGTATCAATCGCAGATGAGCTTGAGATTGAGAGTTTAGGGGAGCAGATATCTGAGGAAAATAAGAAGCAGCTGGAAGAGTTAACCATTGATTTCACCGATATGTTTACGAAGGAAAAAAAATCAACTCCAAAGCCGCTTAGTTCAACTAAATCCACTAAAAGATTCACAAAAGGGAAGAGAACATTGAAGAAGGAAGCAAAACAACAGACGGTAGAATTTGCCAATATTGCTGATGACGGTCTGATAAAAAGCGCATTCACAGTTTCCAATGAGAAATTAATGAGTTCTGACATTTATGTTTTCTACAGCTCGTTGCAAGGTGCGTCAGTAAGTGCTGCTGAGAAAGTGGTCAAAGAACTGAGTAGTATAAAAGAGTTGCAGAACTCCCCTACATTGATTAATTTAGACGAGTTGGATGATGTAGACCAGTATTTTCTCGACGTCCCCACAGAGCAGTCTTTCTATATCTTGGTCCTTCCCTCGTACGATGTTGACTGCCCCTTGGATTATTTTTTACAGATATTGGAGGAAACGTACAATGATTTTCGTGTTGACAGATATCCATTGCGCAAACTTGTCGGTTACACTGTTTTAGGGTTAGGTGATAGGGAGTCGTATCCGGAGAAGTTTTGCTACCAGGCGAAAAAGGCGGACTTCTGGTTATCCAGACTTGGTGCTAGAAGAATGTTCCCACTAGGTGAGATATGTGTTAAGTTTTCGGGACTTGAAAAGGTAGATAAGTGGTCCCGATTACTAGGGAAGATGATGTTGGATGATGAACCGATTTTATACGAATATGACGAAACTGTGGATAATTCGGATGACGAGGAAGAGGAAGATAACGGGAATGTTAGCGATGAAGGTGTTGTAGATGTTGAAGATCTGACAGGGAAAACTGACGATGATCTTGCAAAAAACTCTACGGAAGTAAAACAAATGATTGCAAAGAACAGCCCAACTTACAAAAATCTGACCAAGCAGGGCTACAAAATTGTTGGTTCTCATTCTGGTGTGAAAGTTTGCAGGTGGACCAAAAATGAACTAAGAGGCAAAGGTTCATGTTACAAGAAATCGTTGTTCAACATTGCTTCAAGTAGGTGTATGGAATTGACTCCATCTTTGGCATGTTCTTCGAAATGTGTGTTTTGTTGGAGGCATGGTACCAACCCAGTATCCAAGAATTGGAGGTGGGAAACAGACGACCCTCAGTTTATTCTTGAAAATGCTTTGGAAGCTCATTATTCTATGATCAAGCAAATGAGAGGTGTTCCTGGTATCATTGCAGACCGGTTTGCTAAAGCATTCCAGGTGGCTCATTGTGCTCTCTCGTTAGTCGGTGAACCAATTTTGTACCCACACATCACGAGGTTTATTGAACTACTCCATCAAAAACATATCACTAGTTTCCTTGTCTGTAACGCTCAGCATCCAGAGTCTCTGAGAACGATCGGGAAGGTAACTCAACTGTACGTATCCATTGATGCACCAACGAAGGGAGAGCTACAGAAGGTTGATAGACCCTTGTACAAAGACTTTTGGGAGCGGATGATGGAGTGTTTGGACATTATAAAGACCGTGCAATCGCATCAACGAACAGTCTATAGACTAACCCTGGTGAAGGGGTTCAATATGGGGGACATAATATCCTATGCTGATTTAGTGGAACGAGGGTTGCCGTGTTTCATTGAGGTGAAGGGTGCCACTTTCAGTGGTACAGCGAAGGATAGTGTGAATGCGTTGACGATGCAGAACATTCCGTATCTGGAAGAGTGTAAGAAATTTGTGGAAAGTTTCGTTGCCTTATTGCAATCCCGTGGGTTAAAGTATGAGATAGCTGCAGAACACTCGCACTCCAATTGCGTTTTGATAGCACATGAAAAGTTTAAAATCGATGGTGAATGGCATACGCATATTGACTTTGATAAATTCTTTGAGAAATTGGAAAGTGGGGAGCCATTCACATATATGGATTACTTATCCAAGACGCCCGAGTGGGCACTTTACGGTAATGGTGGGTTTGCACCTGGGAATGTGAGAGTGATCCGCAAGGATAAGAAGTTGGAGAACAAACTACTGAGAGAGCAGCAGGCGGTGACTGCACAGGGTGTCACGTCCACCGCTTAGTAAGTATGTATTTATTTTGTCATCAAACACATGTATATTGGACGCACTATAAGCGTTAAGCTATTTATAAGCGCGCTTTATAATTTATATACTTCAAAAGCAGGGAGAAGCTAGACATTGATTGCCCTTTATTAGCTCAAAAGAAATGGACCATTCTAAGTAGCAAGCCCAGTAAATAGGCAAAGGATAGTCCTCCGACTTTGACGTGAGCCCAGCTAGAGTACAGGAAAAAGCAAATTATGGCGTACAGTTTTGTGAAAGCATGGAATCTCATACCGGCTACTGAGGTCAAACTAGGCACCGCGAACTTTGCATCCCCCCTGCTATCGTTTGTCTTCAGATACGTACGAGCTTGGATAGGGTTGTCGACTATGGCACCGTAAATTGGCAACCCTACAAAGTAATTAAAGTCGATCTGTTTGTTAACAGTCCAAAGGAACACTTTGACGTCATATTTGAGCAGCAATGGTATGATTTCCTCTCTAAAACGGTCCGTCCAGCTCGAAACGTAGTGGATACTAACACCGAACAGTTTGAACCCATCCAGTCCCTGTTCCAAAGATTTCTGGATGAACTGTTCGACGAGGTCAAGCGACATTGTAATCACAATAATTTTAAACCCGTGCAGTACGCCCACTTCGATACCGTACTGGTACCAATCCAACATCCATAACCCCCATATGATTTTCTCCTGCCAGTACGCTAGGTCGTTCTTGACCTTCATCATGTCGCCGAAAGTCTTAATCAGGATGATCTTTTTGTTTGTGAACTTGATATCGAGCATGATTTGCACCTCTGGGTGGTCCAGACTCCACGTCAGCAACTCTACGAGCGTCAACATCTTGAGGCTCGGGTCCTCTTTGCATCGCAAAGTGGTGATGGTGTCGTAGTCGACGTCTCGCACGACGACATCGCGGTCCCACATCCTCCCCGTGTTCGAATCGTGGTTGACCACAACGACTCCGTCTTTGGTCATCTGCAAGTCAGTCTCGATGATGTCCACTTTCCCCTCGACAGCTTTATTGAACGCCAGCAGCGTGTTCTCTGGGTACAACGCCTTAAAGGCCCTGTGTCCGACCACTTTGACCATGATCTCACGCTGTATTACTGGTCTCTCCTCTCAGAAAGGAACCGTGAAACCTGTCTCTGCGTTCCCTCCCTCTCTCTATATATATATATGCGTGTATGTACGCTATAGTCAATAGGAGGTTCGTCGACGTTCCCGTGTTTGGCCCATGTGGGTCCCTCGAGTTTTGTCAAATTGACTCACGTTTTGATACCGCCACGCCATGTGTTCTACGAGGGAAAGTGTAAGGTTTCTACAAGAGAGTTGCAAACACAGGTCTATCCAGCACCACTCCCCCACGTGCGTAGGATTGGCGTGTCTACCTTTGTACTACAGTGTGTTCCGTCCGCGATCGGTTATAGCTAGTGCAAGCGTAGGCTACTGTGTGTTATTTTCCCGCTTTGGAAGCAGTTGTAGATCGTTTAAACGCTTTTGGGTGTTTGAAGAACGATTCTGTGACGGGTGTGTGCGCTAGACTAAGACTGGCGAGGCAGCGAGTGAGGTGGTGTACCGCACTGTGGAGAGATGGATTTGAGGGTTGGAAGGAAGTTTCGGATTGGGAGAAAGATCGGGAGTGGGTCGTTTGGGGATATATACCACGGGACGAACCTGCTGAGTGGCGAGGAAGTGGCGATCAAGCTGGAGTCGATCCGGTCGCGGCACCCGCAGCTGGAGTACGAGTCCCGCGTGTACCGGTACCTGTCTGGTGGTGTTGGGATCCCCTTTATCAAGTGGTTTGGGCGCGAGGGGGAGTACAATGCAATGGTGATTGACCTGTTGGGCCCCTCGTTGGAGGATTTGTTTAATTACTGCCACCGGAAGTTCTCCTTCAAGACGGTGATTATGTTGGCGTTGCAGATGATCTTCCGGATACAGTACGTGCATGGACGGTCGTTTATCCACAGGGATATCAAGCCTGACAATTTCTTGATGGGTACTGGGAGACGTGGGTCCACGGTTCACTTGATCGATTTCGGTCTGTCGAAGAAGTACAGGGACTTCAACACGCACAAGCATATCCCCTACAGGGAGAATAAGTCCCTGACGGGGACAGCCCGGTACGCGTCTGTGAACACGCATCTTGGGATCGAACAGTGCAGAAGGGACGATTTGGAATCCCTAGGTTACATCTTTGTGTACTTCTGCAAGGGGTCCCTCCCCTGGCAGGGACTCAAAGCTACTACGAAGAAACAGAAGTACGACCGGATCCTGGAGAAGAAATTGAGTGTTGACGTGGACACACTGTGCCAGGGCCTCCCCGCGGAGTTCGGAGAGTACCTCAAATACTGCAAGAACTTAAAATTCGATGAAAGACCGGACTACTTGTACGTGGCTCGGCTGTTCAAGGATCTGAGCATCAAGCTGGAGTACCACAACGACCACCTGTTTGACTGGACGATGCTGCGGTACACGAAGGCGCTGATCGAGAAGCACTGCGCTGCGTTGAATCTCGACTTGGAGCATCCGGAGATGGACGCCGCCGAAAACAAATTGCACCGGTTCCACCAAACGCGGCTGCTCACAATGAAGAAATTTTCCTCGCACTTCCACTACTTCATAGTCGACGACAGACACACGCCCACGCCCGAGGAGGTGAAACGGCAGACCGCGGAGAACAACAAGATGCAATCGTCGCTCCCAGAGGATTTGCTGATTGCGATTGACAAGGGAATGGAGAGTATGAAGAACAATCAACCGACGTCCCCGCTGGTCACTGACCAACACAACACCCAGCAGCAGTACCAGCAGCCTCAGCTGCAACGGGACCCTCGGGGCCCTCGGGACCCGGCGAGCAACGGCCGTGTCTGGGTGTAGCAGTGGTCGTGGTCGTGGTAATGGTCGTCCACGTGACCGTGAAGTTAAGGGGGTCTTTTCTCGTGAAGCCTTCGAGAATCTGAACGCGGAGGGACTCTGCTTCTTGTGACGGTGACGGTGACGGTGACGGTGCCGGGTTGGTTCGAGAGCTTGGTGGGGTTGCTGGTTGCTTGTTGGAAGTTAGAGTTGCAGAGAAAGAGAAAGGTGGCATCCGCAGTTCCTGTTCAGTGAAGAGTTGTGAGCCGGGAGGAATCAGGGAAAGAGAGAAGTGAGAGAGCAAGCAAACGAGGTAAGGGGGGAAGAGAATACTGAAGGGAATTCAGTGTTGAAACTTAGCAAAATAGAGTAAAGAGAGTAATAATGCAGACAAACGCTGTTCCTAAACAGTTTGCTAACACGTCGGAACCGTCGCAATCGCCACCGCAACCGCAGGGGGGTGAGCGCCACGGTGCTGAGGGTTTAGGGAAACAGGAGCAAGAACATCAACATCAACAACAGCCCATGAGTAAAGCTGCTGTGGAGACCGCTGCCGCTGCAGGAAACGCTGTGCAGCAGTCACTCCTGCCCCAGCGGTCTACCGTATCCAAGGGGAAGTACACGCTGAACGATTTTCAAATCATGCGGACACTTGGGACAGGCTCGTTTGGGAGGGTGCATCTGGTACGGTCCGTGCACAACGGGAGGTACTATGCGATCAAAGTGTTAAAGAAGACACAGGTCGTGCGGATGAAACAGATCGAGCACACGAACGACGAGCGCAGAATGCTAAAATTGGTCGAACACCCGTTCCTGATCAGGATGTGGGGGACTTTCCAGGACGCTCACAACTTGTTCATGGTCATGGATTACATTGAGGGTGGTGAATTGTTCAGTTTGCTGCGTAAATCGCAGCGGTTCCCCAACCCGGTGGCCAAGTTCTATGCCGCAGAAGTCGTTCTTGCATTGGAGTACCTACACTTCCACAACATCATCTATCGTGACTTGAAGCCGGAAAACATCCTGTTGGACAGAAACGGGCACATCAAGATTACAGATTTCGGGTTCGCCAAGGAGGTCGAGTCCGTGACGTGGACGCTGTGCGGTACCCCGGACTATATCGCACCGGAGGTCATCGCCACAAAGCCGTACAACAAATCCGTCGACTGGTGGTCCCTCGGGATACTCATCTTCGAGATGCTTGCCGGGTACACGCCCTTCTACGACTCGACGCCGATGAAGACGTACGAGAAGATCCTGCAGGGGAAAGTGATCTACCCGCCATTTTTCCACCCGGACGTCGTCGACTTGCTTTCAAAACTCATCACAGCAGACTTGACAAGAAGAATCGGGAACTTGCAAAGCGGATCGCAGGACATCAAGCAGCACCCATGGTTCACAGAGGTTATCTGGGAAAAATTGTTGAACAAGGATATCGAGACCCCCTATGAACCACCAATCACCGCAGGCGTCGGGGACACGTCCCTCTTCGACCAGTACCCTGAAGAACGCTTCCACTACGGTATCGAGGACGCGGACGATCCCTACCATGAGTACTTTCTCGATTTCTAATCGTTGGAGTGGGTGCATTGTGGGGTTCTTTATTTTTCCTACGGATCTTTGTATTTTGACGATGTTGATGATGATGATGATGATGTGGAGCGTCTTGTAACTGAAAAATGAGAGTTACAAGAACGAAAACTGCTACAGCTAGTAAAGAGATGATGAAGTACGTAAATAGTAATTGTCTAATTAGAAAAAAAAGGAAGAGAGGTATATATCAATACCGAGTATAATATCTATTCTGATTCATGTATATATGTACGTGAAATGATATAACTTTCATCTTCTCTCCTAAGAAGAGCATACAACCGGGTGCTCCCGGTCTTAGTTCATTGCTCTGTAATGGTGGTGATGGTGGTAGTGAAATCACACTTTCTGTAAACAAACTTGGTTCTCGCTTCACGCCTTCTTCTTCTCGCTGACGTAGTCCAATGCGGTCAGTCTCTCTGCCAAAGTTGGATGCGAGAAGTGGTAGGAGGAGTACCACGTGTCGACGCTCATGGTGGAGAGGTTCTTGATCTGTAGGTCGATGAGCGCGCGGCACAGATTCTTTGCGTACCCTAGCGTCTTGGCGTACGCGTCCGCTTGGTACTCCTGTGCCCTCTGCATCAGCGAAAGGAAGAATTGCAAAGTACACTCAAAAGGTGTGAGCAGATCGTTGTAGAGCATAAACCCAATGATAATCGGGAAACTCTGGGTGACGACTTGTGTGCTGGCCAGTTGTTGCCCTGGAGCGGTGCCTCCCGAGACAAAGAACCCGAAGGCGTTGTAAAGGGATTCGTTGCGGTACACTGACGTAAACAGTTTGAAAATGAACAGCAAATTCAGTTGGTTGATGACGAGCAGGTTAAGGACGTGGTTTTTCTGCCAGTGGCCGATTTCGTGCGCGAGAACGGCGGTGATCTCGTCTACGGAGGACCCGTTGACCAAAGTGTCGAAGAGCACGATACGCTTCGAAGTGAAGGGCAACCCTGTGAAGTATGCGTTGGAGTGGGAGGATCTCTTGGATCCGTCGATGATGAAGATCTTGTCTAGTGGGAAGTGAACGTTCTTGGCAAGTTTCTCAATCGACTGTTTCAATTCACCGTCCTCCAAGGGGGTGAATTTGTTGAACAGGGGCATGATGAACACCGGGACGAGAGTCATTGCGAGAACTTGCATTACAAGGAAAAACAGGCAAATGTACCATAGGAAATCTGTTTCAAAATGGTCGAAGATCTTCAAGAACACGTACAGGATGGGCCCGCCCAGCGCGTACCCTAGCAGGTTCCCCTTGACCATATCCATGACCCACAGTTTGATCGTCAGCTTGTTGAAGTTGAATTTTTCCTCTAGGACGAAGTGACTGTAGTACGAGACGGGCAACCCTAGCAAAGTGGACAAGTTAGACAGGGCGAAAAGAAACCACAGACTTTGCGCGACGGGCGACACGGCCATGTACTTTGCTGGGAGCAACTTACGGGCGACTGCCTGCCCGGCATGCCATAATCTGGGCAGCATGTTGAACTTGACGAGCGCGTAGTTCTGCAACAGTGAAAATACATCCGATACAACGGAAAACTTGATCTTCGCCTTAGAGTACTCTTGCGATTTTTCAAACGTCTCCTTGTCGATCTCGTCGACAAGCACATCTGGCAATTGCTTCCGCGCAAGCACTCTGTACTGTCTAAATGACAGGTACGTCTCAAACGCAAACTGTGCCACTGTGACGCCAATAACGACGGACTTCCAGGGGAAAGCTGGGGACACCAACGCCTCAGAAATAGCTTGCAACACGGTCATCGCTCTCTCTCTTTTGAACAACAGTAAAACAGTACCCACAAAAAAGAAATAAGGATAACCCGTAGTTCAGTTGTTACCTGCGTACGTGTGTATATTTGTACTAGATAGAAGAACACAGACGGGTCTTCTAGCGTGCCAATTGCAATCACGCACGGTGAACCGCAGAGCAGACACCCAAAATCTTAAAATCGTGAAACTTTTCGTCAAAAAGTTGCGTCTCGCACGTGACGGCGAAGAGGACAGCGATGAGGGTTCCATGAGAGTCCCATGAGGGCTCTATTAGTCTGTTCTGTACACAATTGATACTATATAACGTTGTAAACTTGTAGTTATGTTCCTAGTCGAGTCTTTTGGCGGGTCCCGCGTTCAGTTTGCGGGCGATCTTGACCATCTTGGAGAACCAGAGGATGTTGAGTAAGTTGAGCACGATGGTGAGTAGACCCAAGACGAACGCGCGTTTCTGGGGTAGTTCGTGCCATTGGTCCCACATCTGGAACAGGTAGATAAACTGTGCGATGTGTCCCCATACGATGCGGACGGAGAAGAACACGGCCATGAGGCAAAGTCCGTTGAGGGCGTTGAGCCACATGGGCACGACTGTGCGTTTCCTGTCCTTGCTGAGTGTCATGATGAACCAGTTGACGTTGACGAAGGGAGTACTGGCCTCGTACAGTAAAAACTTGGGGACCCAGACCTGCGCCATGGGGGAGAGCGGGACGAGGGACCCGTACAGTGCCACTGCTGCGTGCAAAACGAACTGCCACCCGTACAGCGAGTAGTTAGTGCAGCAGACGATCATGTCCCAGATGAAGTACCCTGCGCTGACTGAAGTAAGCATGCTGCAGTACTCGTTCGTGTACGACGCGATGCTGACGGTGTGTGGGAGGAAGAGGACTGGCCAGAGCAGGTAGCAGGAAATGAGACACTGTACCATGGACACGGTATGGATGTCGAAATCCAGCTTTAACTTGGCATCTTTGATCCCCGTGTAGTGTTTCCCAAACACAACCCTGTTGAGCCTTGGTGCAATGTACGACGCAAGCACCTGGTAGAACACGAACGAGTACACGATCTCGTGTAGGTGTCTTGCGTAGAGACTCTCGCTCTCGGGGAACCACGAGAATTTAGCCAGCGGATCAGGGTTCATCGGTACGTATTTGACGAAGAGCTACAACACCGCGAGCTACAACAACACCGCAAGTTACAGCAACAGCACAAGCTACAACCTTCTTAAATACACAAGAAAACGGCAACAACCCCTGGGCACGCCAACATCAACAACAACAAAACACTCAACAAACGAAACAGGCGACGACGACGACGATCTGCAACGAACGACGAACAGTTGAAACAGACGCAGAAGAAGAGTGAAAATTTTTGCAGTTGAAGAAACTTCGACTCAACGCATCGCTCAAATGATCAACAACTGATTGCCCAAGCCAAGACTCATACTCTATAACTCTGGAAGAATGCAAGTGATCTGTCTGTGTAACCCGCTGCTGGACATCCAAGCGACTGTCGAACCGGCGTACCTCGAGAAGTACGCTCTGAAGAGCAACGATGCCGTGCTCGTGGATTCTGCCGACGACCCGTTGAACAGGATGGCCATCTACGACGAGTTGCTTGCCAAGGACGGCGTAGTGCTCGTCGCTGGTGGTGCAGGTCAGAACACTGCCCGTGGTGCCGCGTATGTGCTCGGTGAGGGCCAAGTCGGTTACTTCGGTTGCGTTGGGCAGGACAAGTATGCTCAATTGCTTCTAAAGGAGAACGAGGCTGCTGGTGTCAAGTCTCTGTACCAAGTGGAACCCGCTTACGGGACAGGTAAATGTGCCGCGTTGATTACGGGGCATGACCGTTCGCTTGTCACGGATCTTGGCGCTGCGAACCACTTCAAGGCGGAACATATCGACGCCCACTGGGACGCAGTCAAGCAAGCGAAGTTGTTCTACGTTGGTGGGTTCCACTTAACCGTGTCTTCCGATGCGATTGTGAAACTTGGTGAACACGCCAAGGCGGAGGGGAAACCTCTCGTGTTGAACTTCAGCGCGCCGTTCATCCCACAGTTCTTCCATGACGCATTGAAGCAAGTGCTTCCCTACGCGACGCACGTCATTGCCAATGAGACCGAGGCACAGGCCTTTGCAGAGGCGTTCAAGTTGCCAGTCGTAGACACAACGGACCTTCAAGCGATCGCCGCAGAGATCATCAAGGAAGACCCTCGCAAGACGGTTATCTTCACCCACGGGTTGGAACCCACGGTCGTCGCTACAGCAGAGGGTACCGCACTGCACAAAGTGCAACCTGTCGACTCGAGCAAGATTGTGGACACTAATGGTGCTGGGGACGCCTTCGCTGCCGGGTTCGTCGCGGGGACCGCCCGTGGTGAACCACTAGACACTTGCATCGACATGGGGTCCTGGCTAGCTGCTCTGTCCATCCAAGAGGTCGGACCATCGTACCCAAAGACCAAGCTGACCTACTCCAACTGAACCGTCTCTTGAACTGTAAGAACTGTGTATATATGATATAGTGTATATTTAAGTCTAACTAAACCAATAATCAACTTAGCTGTGACCTTCGCAACAGAAGTTGTCCCTCTGATAGGGCGGTGCCTTGGTGTTCCCCATAGACATACACACACTGCACGCACAGCCATGGACCTGTTGCTCAGATTGACACACCCAAGTCTGCTGTACACACAGGACGCACTCTCACCCACTTTTGTGCTCACAAGTTTGGTCCACTTGTCACTGGGGTTCGTGCTCCTCGGGATCTGTGCCTCGGAGTACCTATGTCCGAACGTCGCTAAGATAGTGGAGATAGGAAGCACGGGCAGTGCTACAGGTGCAAGTACAGGCGCTGCCGCTTCGTCCGCAGTCTCCTCCGGTGTGCTGATGGCTATCCTGCTCTCCTGGTGCAACTCCGCCCCAGACCTGTTCTCAAACCTTATGGGGTGGACATCCACACACTACCTGACCACCGTGTCGCTGTCTCTCGGGGAGGTGCTCGGCGCTTGTGGGATCATACTCTGCATAGTGATGGGCGTGCTCTTCCTCAGCATGGCCATCGGCCCACGCTTGCAGTTCTCCGCACTGCAAGTCGCAAACATCGAACGAGACCTCCGATTCGTGTTACTCGCAATGGCATACCTCACATACGTGACAGTTCGCAACAAAATCACAGTCCTCGATTGCGTCCTAATGACAGCTGTCTACATGGGCTACGTCTACGTCAAGTTTAGAAAGTGGGGGAAGTTGCGAGCGCAGGAACAGGATACGGCTACAGGTAACGACATCGACACACTAACGATCAAACCCAGTCTCATCTCTGCGATGGACTTTACGTCCTTGCTCGTAATGCTAGAAAGATCTAGCAGCGTCTCCCCTGAGAACGCAGAGCAGGAACTCATCTCGATGACAGGCGACCCACTAGCGATGAACATGCACCAATTCGCTGTGAGGCCAAGCTCAGAGCCCGCAATTGGGTCTGAGAGGATGATGGACGATACGGATCCTCGGTTAACGAGCACGGCCCCAGGTGGGTTCGTTCCCTACCACGATGACCCTGACGCAGTGGATGATGAGACTGCGCCCAAGGATAACACGGCATTGTTCCTGCGGGGCAGGACAACACCGAGAATATTCTTCACGCGATTGCTGGCACCGCATCTGTTCCATTTCAGAAGGAAATCAACCGTCGATGCTATACTATCGATCCTCACGACACCATTCGTCGTGATCCTACAACTATCGTGCCCGAAACACGCAGATATAGTAGACCACGATACGAGTACCGTGCACGTCAGGTATTCAGAGATGTTCGTGCTATGGACGCAGTGTATTCTGAGCCCACTGGTGACCACATTGCTGCTCGCATGCCTGCTGTATTTGGAAAGTGTTCCCTGGTACCTGTGGGTGCTCACCTTCTTGGCGTCTGGTGGGCTCGCTGGCTTGCTTATATACTTCCAAACCATTGCTAAGGAGATCAGCACTTTCTCACTAAGCTCGCCCATAGACGACGTGGAAACGGAGAATAAAAGACGAAGGAGACTCGACTTCACTCAGGGTTTAGTCTCGGTCGTGTTTCTACTCATCGGCATCGTCAACTCCATCATGTTCATCTCGCTTATTGCCAACGCACTGGTAGAACTCATGGAGTTGTACCAGCGCTTGACAGATATATCGAAAGCCATCCTCGGGCTGACCGTGTTCGCGTGGGGGAATTCGATAGGGGATCTATTGACAAATATCGCAATGTGCAGACTGTATCTGAAGACCCCAGCGGAAAGCGGTGAAATTGCGTCTCAGGCAACCAGATTCTTTGTCATATCCATACAGTCGTGTCTGGGGGGTGTCATGTTGAACTCCATGATCAGTATAGGCATTAGTGGCATCATATCGCTCGTGTTTGTCCATAGAGACCCTCTGCACTGGTGGTTTCTACGCTACGTGGAACTACGCGATGGGGATGGCTTGCCAGCTACTGCGATCAACTACAAGTTCCTTTTGTCGTGCATCGCCATTCTAGTGCAGGTGATACTTCTTCTCATACTCTTCAAGAGCAACAAAATAATAGAAAAATGGTCTTCTCCTCGGTATATGAGGATATTTGGCATCTCGATGTGTACAATCTGGGGGTTAACAACGCTCTCCAACGTTCTGATAGAAATATTTGCATGAGAACCATTTATTCGTATATACATTTGCATTCTTCATCCTCTTCTTCTCCATCATCTTCTTTTTTATTATTGACTCGTGATAATTTTGTGTTATTATATAACTTCAATAGACCTGGTATACCACTTCTTGTACAAGCTCCGAGCTGAAGCGAGTGACGTGGAGAAAAGGATGGTAGTGTGTTTTGGCGTAGTGTGGGTGGTTTGCATTCTCGTCGGCTGTGTTCTTTCGTATCCGGCCGCTGACAAAAGACCCTTTTTTACACCCGAGATCTACGATAGATTGGTGTATTTCAGCAAAGCCTGTGCGCTGACAAGTTGCATAACACGCGATCAGCTCAGCACGGGGAAAACATTATACGATAACGGATGTCCCAAACATATTAGGTTTTGTAATGATTTGGAGGAAAACCCAACAGCAGATAGGACAAAGATATCTATGGTGTTAGCCGCCCAAAGAGGAGAGTTGGGCACAGGGTACGTAATCGTTGACTATGTGAGAGAGGTCGTTATCATGGCGTTTCGGAGCTCTACCACTACCCAAGATTGGATCAGCGACTTCACCACCTTGCCAATCGACTACGAGCCTGTTTCAAAGGAGGACTACGAAGAGTTGATTGAAAAGGGAGAGATAAGGGAATGTGCAAATTGTAAATTGCACCGTGGTTTCCATAGGTTCACTGAGACGCTGAGCAGGGAGTTCTTGGATAGAATGGAGCAGATACTTGAAAGGTATCCAAATTATAAAACTGTTGTCATAGGGCATTCGTTAGGTGGAGCAATGGCAAGTATTGCAGCCATCGAGCTCAGATTGAAAGGTTACCATCCAATGGTGCTAATGTACGCACCTCCAAAAATCTTCAACTCCGAAATGAAGGAATGGGTAGACGAACTATTCGAAACACGAGAGATTCATGAACAGATTATGGAGTCCGGGGTAATGAAGTTCAACAAGGGTTTCTTCAGAGTGGTCCATGCCCAGGATTATATTCCTATGATTCCGCCTTTTTTCGAGTCTGCAGGTGTCGAGATCTTCATCAACAAAAGAGAAATTCCGCACACGATCGATGACTTGGAGTATCGAGGGATATATAACATCCCGGTAGCAGAAATGACGATAAGGGATAATATGAATAAGTTGGCGAGAAAGTGGTTGCACACTTATGAACATCAAAACTACTTCATAACACTGATGGGATGTAAGGGCTTTTAGAACTCCATCACTTTGATGGTTGTTGGCCTCATCTTTGCCTCTTGTTGCTATTATTCAAAGTTTCCCCTTCACGGCCCCTTACAACACCCCTTGTATTTGTATCTTTAGATATAGGTTGTAGTGCCGGTATTTTCTCAACCAAGCTTCTGAAATAAATGTCTTGTTGTTGAGACTTTAATAATTCTTCGTCTAATGCCAGTCTTTCAGTTTTACTTTGTTCGTTCGCGTAGTACTCCTCGTAGGGATCATAATTCTCATCTGCCATCAGTACAGTGACTAGCAGTCTCACACAGGTATTTCTCAGGTTCTCATGCTCTTAGAGTCTGTTAGCAAGATCCAGGCTCTTGTAGTTTTACGAACGCAGATTACTTAATACTTGAAAAAATAAATAGTTGAATGCTAAAAAAGTTTGGTTTAAAACTCGCTAAAGTCTTTAACAAATGCAGTTAGGACTTTAGTGGTGTTTCTGCAAACAGGATACTTATATAGGGAGTGAAATAACAAGGTTTAATTTGACTCTATGATGATTTATTAAATATACAGAATTTGTCGCTTTTCCCTTTTTTGATATTAAGGTGTCGACAAAGAAAATAGAAGGATTAATCAGCTTTGAAACCAAGGAAGTCTTCCCAAGTTTGAACCTCAGGTGGAATAATAGTCTCCTTTGAGTTCAAAATTCTGACTTTTTCGGGGATTTTGGCCTTCAATGCCTCGGCGAATCTCAAAGAGGTGTTTGGTTCATTGAACAGAGGGATGGCAAAGTCGATAGCATTTCTTCTAGCTATGTAATCTTCATCTTGAGTGCTTTCGGCCCTTTTAGAAGCTAAGTTGAAAACTGCTTTGATGTCATACTTTTGGAATAGTTCACGAAGCTTTCTCTTATCGTTCTTTGGAAATTCAATAATTTGAATTTCGGCCTTCTCGGCTATATGTTTTTCTAGGTACCGTTTAGCTTCCTCGCTGGTGACATAAAGCTTGTAGCCTAGTGGGGAAATAATGTTGGCTACTTTGCCTAATTTATCCTTCGTCAAATCACCGCCAAAAAGAATACCTGATGGTGGTAGGGGGACCTCGAAGTTCATGGTGCTTTGGATAGCAGTCCAGTAACTTTCGACTTCGTCCCTACCGAAAGAAGCAACTTCACCGGTAGAGGCCATTTCAACACCCAAAAATGGGTCAGCACCAGCCAATCTTGTGAAAGAGAATTGTGGGATCTTTGTGGCAACGTAGTTGTACTTTTTGCCCATGATCAAATCCACTGGTTCAGGGACTCGGTCACCACCAAGGAATGCTTTTACTGCAATCTCGATGAAATTAACACCAAGTACCTTAGAAACAAATGGAAACGATCTAGAAGCTCTGATGTTACATTCGATGACTTTCAATGGCTTGTCACCGTCCTTGATTATTTGCATGTTGAATGGACCTGTAATCTTCCATGCCTCGGCAACTCTGTCGGCAATATCCTTCAGGTTCTTTTTGACGGCATCAGATAAATGTTGTGGAGGTAACACTAGTGAGGCATCACCAGAATGAACACCAGCGTTTTCAATATGTTCAGAGATGGCGTGGACTAGAACCTTACCGTTATAGGCCACGGCATCTACATCAATTTCTTGGGCACCTAGAATGAACTTCGACATGACAACTGGGTGATCTGGAGACACATCGGAGGCTAAAGTAAGTTTGGTTTCCAACTCACTTTCGTTTGTTACAACACTCATAGCAGCACCAGACAACACATATGATGGTCTGATCAAAACAGGATAATCGACCTTCGCGGCGAATTTTTTGGCTTCTTGAACGGAAGTCAATTCACTCCATTCTGGTTGACTGATATCGATGGAATCCAAAATGGTGGAGAATTTATGTCTGTTTTCGGCTCTATCGATATCGACTGGACTGGTACCCAAAATGTTACAGCCGTTTTCAAGTAGAGGCAACGCAATATTTTGAGGTAGTTGGCCACCCACAGAGATAATACAACCTTCCGCGTTTTCAAGTTCGTAGATATCCATGACTCTCTCGTACGATAGTTCTTCGAAATACAATCTGTCCACTTCATCGAAATCTGTAGAAACGGTCTCTGGGTTGTAATTGATCATGATAGTTTTCTTACCCTCCTTTCTCAAGGTTTGGGCTGTGTTGACAGCGCACCAGTCGAATTCGACAGAAGAGCCAATACGATAGACACCGGAACCCAAGACCAGCATACCATGTTCATCAAACTGGACGTCGTTCTTAGTAGCGTTGTACGTTGTGTACAGGTAGTTTGTAGACGCTGGAAATTCTGCAGCCAAAGTATCGATTCTTTTAACAAATGGCACGATACCGAAGGATTTTCTGACTTTCCGCACATCAAATTCGTTGATCTTAGCAGAATCAATGGATACGGCGATCTGCTTATCAGAGAACCCGACTTTCTTGGCTCTTTGTAGTAGGTCCTTACTCAACTGTTTCAACTCGGTTAGTTTTTCCAGTTCCTTATACATGTTGACAATGTTCATACATTTGAACAGGAACCATCTGTCCACTTTGGTCAATTCGTGAACTCTGTCGACCGTGTAGTTTTCATGCATCAATGCTTGGCCGATTGCGAAAACTCTTCTGTCAGTAGGTTCAGCAAGTGCTTCGTCCAAGTTGTCACCAAACTCGTCAGAGCCTTGGAACCCCAAGATCGTTGGGTCGATTTGTCTCAAAGCCTTCTGGAATGCCTCCTCGTAGTTTCTACCAATAGCCATGACTTCACCGACGGATTTCATAGAAGACCCGATGGACCTGTTGACGTGCTGGAACTTGGATAGATCCCATTTGGGTACCTTAGCAACGATGTAATCCAAGGAGGGTTCGAAGTTTGCCACGGCGGTCTTTGTGATTGGGTTTGGTAGTTCTGGTAGAGTGTATCCTAAGGCTAGCTTTGCGGCAGTGTACGCCAATGGGTATCCCGTGGCCTTGGAGGCCAACGCAGAGGAACGAGACAGACGGGCATTGACCTCGATGACTCTGTAGTCTAGTCCGTCTGGCTGAAGCGAGTACTGAACGTTACATTCACCGACGACACCCAAGTGTCTGATAATTTTGATGGCGGCTGATCTCAACATGTGGTACTCCTCGTCTGACAAAGTTTGAGATGGGGCAAACACCATTGAGTCCCCCGTGTGAACACCTAGAGGGTCGAAATTTTCCATGTTACAGACGGTGATACAGTTATCGACCCTGTCTCTAACGACTTCGTATTCAATCTCCTTCCATCCCTTCAAAGATTTTTCCACGAGGATCTGTGGTGCAAGAGACAGCGACTGGGAGGCCAATTGCTTCATCTCTTCAGCGTTGTTGGCAAACCCAGAACCCAGCCCACCGAGAGCGTATGCGGATCTGACAATTACAGGATACTTGACAGTCTCAGCAGCGTCCAACGCAGCGTCGATAGTTTCACAAGCAATGGATTCCGCAATTGGTATGTTGATCTCTTTCAAAGCGGAAGAAAACAAGTCTCTGTCCTCTGAAGTGATCAAAGTTTGGATCGGAGTACCCAGCACTTTGACGTTGTATTTGGCAAGCACGCCGGACCTGTCCAAAGCGACACCACAGTTCAAACCCGTCTGGCCACCGAAAGTGAGCAGGATACCATCTGGTCTTTCCCTTTCAATGATGTAGGTGATATATTCTGGTGTTACTGGCAGGTAGTATATCTTATCCGCCAACGAATGGGATGTTTGGTTGGTAGCAATGTTTGGATTGATCAAGATAGTCTTCTTGTTAGCCTCCTTCAATGCCTTGATGGCTTGCGACCCGGAGTAATCGAACTCACCAGCTTGGCCAATAGACAGTCCACCGGACCCGATGATCAGAACGGTGGCGACACCCTCGATCAATTGCGGGTTGTACTTAGAACTCTGGAAAGTCGAAGTGGTTGGTGTAGTCGACTTATAGATAGATGTCATTGTTCCCCTTCTTTCCTATCTGATACTCCAAAAACAACAAAAACAGCAACAGCAAGCCCGACTGTGTTCTCTTCAAAGGATACGACGTGACAGATATATAGTGAACAAGATGTGAACGTGAAAACAGCAATTGAATAACGACACGGTATGACATCAGTATAGCCATCATCACCATCGAGAACAAAGCGGGCAGCGAGAAAGTGAAAAATTTTTGTTCACCAACTCAGTGTCCCAAAGGGGAAATCGCGATGACCCAATCCTGCTTTGACTCATCTCAGCGAGATGCGTTTCCTAAAACGGAAGAGTCATGTGACAGCAAAAACACCCAGAAACCCACGTACATCTACTGCAGGCGTAATACACACACACACACATGCAATGCACACCTTTAAGAGGGATCCGTAGGCAAGACAAAGCCACACGACAGTCGGTTCTACTCCCCACTTAGAGAGAGGGTCTCAATGTCTTCTTTTGTATGTTTTACGTTTCGGCCGCGGCCTCGGACTTTGTTCCCCCCAGGAACGCATTCGTTTCACGTGAAAGAGCTTCTCAACTTTCCCAGATGTGATGATATAGGCAGTCTAGCCTGTGCAATTGTGCGGATCGAGATTAGCAGCATATTTGCAAGTCCTGTAAGGGGTGCCTAGTCCGGGTGTGTACGTGCTGCTTAGCTTCCACTGGCGATAACGACAATTATCCCGAAGTGGCTCTGTGGGCCCGCCAAGTCCTTTTCTTTCTTTTTTTTCTCTACTTTTTTAAGGTTATCTATCAGGCTCTTCCCCCGCCCCCTCTGCTTAACTGAAAAACGCTGTGTATCTGGCGTTGGTTCGCTCAACCTTTTCTAGAATTAAGCGAGTGGAGGGGCCGACCCGTTGCGCGGTTTTCAAAAACAGCAGAGCTGCTGACGGGCCCATCTGAAGTAAATAATCGAGATAAAAAATTAATTAAAGAGTGTGTGTAACTGTACAATAGTTATATCTGACAAAGCAGAGGGGGTTGTTCCCCAAGTAAGTCGCAAGTTGTACACATATGTGGGTTACATTTGTCTTCTTTTCTTTTTTTTTTTAACTCATCAAGGTTACCATTTACGTGGAAAGAAAGGAGAATGGAAAACCTTCTATTATTATCACTCACGATGTTGTGATGTTGTGGTTGTAACTTTTTTTTCGAAAATGCCCTTCAGGGTGTGTAAGTCGTTTGCTCTTATAAATAATAGTGAACCCTAAGGACTTGGTTATCAGTGGGTTGCGCCTTACTTTTTTTCTTTTTTTTTGTGGTTCTGCATGGTCTCCTGTTTCAACTATTCGTTCATGTATATAAGCCACCTGTCTTGTAGAAAATGGATCGTGTTTTGTGTTGCTGGTTTCTTCTTAAGCTACTATAATACACATAGTGCTGTATCAATAGCTAGCAATTTTTGAATATGGGATTGCCCTCGTCTTATTATATAGAGTATCCCTCAGATACAGTAATACCCACAAATGACTTCACGTGCGACGACTATAATGACAGTTTGGACCACCTGCTGCTTCCCGGGTTTTACGATCCAGCAACAGACCTTCAAATAACGTACCCACGCTCAAGAAGTGTGAGACTGTTTCAATCTTCAAAGCGTAAAAGGTCCGTGACGAACAAGTATAAGTTCACAACGTACGGTTGCAGTAATTGTAGGACACATCTCTCCACGTCGTGGGAAATCATGTCAAAGGACTACAGGGGGAAGACCGGAGACGCGTACTTGATGGACAATGTGATAAACGTTGTGGAGGCAAACGTGGAAACAAGGTCGATGATCACCGGAGCATACCTGGTGTGCGATATATGCTGTCACTGGTGTAAGAACGTGGTCGGTTGGAAGTACCTGCAGAGCACGAACATTGACCAACGGTATAAGGAGGGCAAATACATACTGGAACTGAAGACAATATGTGTCTGTGACTGACCAGCTTCCCACTTTCTCAAGTCCAGATCCTTTTTCTCATTGTAATTAGTTGGGTTTTAACGACATATGGTGGCTTCCAACATGCAATATACGTTTATACATTCTTAAATAACAGGCTTTATCCCTTGGTTCTTTGCTACTGTTGTTGTTGTTCAGGCGATTGAGAAGACGCTCTTATTTTATGACGTCTGTAATCTTTCAATTATATAATAATTATTCTTTAAGGATACACTTCCATACTATGAAGAGATATGACTTGAGAAAGCTAAAATAAGTCTGATTAAGTTACTTCATATCCAGCTAAAGGAATTACATCTCCGACTCGGCTTCTGTCGGTCATGGAGTATATCAAAGTGGCCAAGGTGGATAACGTCATACTCCATAAGAAGGGAATTCCGCAAAGAGGGACTTTACACCTCACAACACACCACCTGATATTCTCATACACGGTTACGAGCACGGATGACACAAACGAATTTTGGTTTCCCTATCCAATGATCAATGCAGTGTTCAAGAACCGCAGCAGTGCACTCACATCCAAAAGGGATGATCCAATTCTGGCATCCCAGCCAGCGAAAGATACACTAAACTGGATCAGCGAAAATGTAGACCTTTGGTCAATGACAAACATCAAGGTTATAGGGAAGGATTACACAGTATTTTCTTTGGATTTTGTCAGTACACACGAAGCGTCCGATGTATTCGACTCGCTGCTCAGACTGACCGTGTTGGAGGACATAAGACAGCTGTACGCATTTATCTACGTACCGAATGAGAGAGAGACCCAATTCAATAGCTGGACGTTGTATGACGTTTCCAAGGAAGCGGAAAGACAAGGTTTGAAACTGGGTCAAGACAGCTGTCCCTGGAGAATCACAGACATAAATCAAGAATATAAGCTGGCAGATACGTACCCCCAGAAGCTTATAGTACCGACGCTGGCGTCGGATACTTTGTTAACCCATGCAAGCAAATACAGATCGAAGGCAAGGATTCCGGTCCTATGTTACTCATATAGGAGGAACAAGTGTGTCATTCTGAGGTCCTCTCAACCCCTACCTGGTATCACAAAACAAAGGTCCATCCAAGACGAGAAACTGCTACAGCTCAGTTTTGAATGCTCAGAAAGTAAAAAACCTGTACGTAACTTGGTGGTGGATGCAAGACCCATGGCAAATGCACTGGCTCAGATTGCGTTAGGGGGTGGTATTGAAAACATGGACAACTACAAGTTTCCTGAAGCCTCGGTAACGAAAAGACTTTTTTTAGGGATTGATAATATCCATGTCATGTCTGACACGATGAGCAATCTGATAGATTCGTTTCTTATAGACACCGACGTAAGTAGCGAACTTTCGCAGGCTTTGATTCACAAAAAGGCGTTCCATTGGCTCAGATCTGTTGAATTGATCTTGTCAAGTGTTGACAAACTGGTAAAATCAATCGTTTTCAATAATGCTAACATTCTTGTTCATTGTTCCGATGGGTGGGATCGCACGGCTCAGATATGCTCCCTGATACAATTGTGCATTGATCCTTATTATAGAACGTTTGAAGGGTTTATGGTATTGATAGAAAAGGACTGGGTCTCACTTGGTCATCGTTTTGCAGAAAGGTGTGCACATCTAAGCTCATCCGAAATTTTCCATGATAACTCTTCCAGTTTCAGTAAAAACATAACCTCCCAAACAAGTGAACTTTTTTTTGGGAAGGATACTAAACAAAACATCGATGATGACACCTATATGAATCTTTCCACAAGTACAGACCTCCTTACTGACACTAGTCTATTTAAGACCAACAACAAAACACTTACCTTCGCAACGAAAGATAGAACATTGAAGTTTGCATCACCTATTTTTCAGCAGTTTCTAGACTGTGTTTATCAGTTGCACACACAGAACCCTACTCAGTTTGAATTTAATGAAAGATTTCTAAGACGATTGGTCTACCATGTCTACTCTTGTCAGTATGGTACGTTCCTCTTTAACTCTGAATGCGAGAGGCAGAAATATCAGGCAGAACAGGCGACAAGAAGCGTGTGGGATTACTTTAGATCAAGAAAGGACACATTTCAAAACAAACAGTATCAGAAGGAGAAACCCGTTAGCGATAAACAACAAGACCCAGAAGATTTGATTTTACCAGAACTTAACAAAATCAAATGGTGGTGGCAGCTGTATGGAAGAAGAAATTCGGAAATGAATGGGCCGGTGGCGAAGGGGGACGCAAACGCTAGTTCCATCGGTTTAGTCAACACGACAAAGGATATTTTATCGTCCTTCAATTTTTTCAGTAAACGATGACATTTCCATATGTTTGTTTACGCATATATAGTCTTATACGATAATATTAATGAAAGGAATGCAGATTCACCTACCCTGAGAGGTCTTTTTTTTGTCCTTCAACGCTTAGCCGTTGAATGTTTCTTGGGTAGTAACTTTACAATACCGTCTTCCCACTCTATACCGCACCATTGGGCTACAAGCACAGCCAATTGTCTTGCCGCCTCGATAGTGTCAAAATCGCAACCGATGTTCAGAGCACCCCGCAAATGGCCCTTCAATTGCGGATTTACATCCTGCGGTACCAGTGATGCAATGACGATGAGACTCGTTTCTTGTACTGAGAGTATGTCATCGAATGAGAACAATGGACCGTACACATGTGCTACGACGAAATACCATAGGTCCGGGTATGAAGAGTGTAAGTTGTTGACAACCCTGCTTGATACTTTGTTGTAAATTGAGTTCCAGTGTCTGAGTCCATCATGAATAACGTCTACGTGGTCCTTTCTTGTTTCACAAATATGTCTCTCCGTGTTCGGACAAGGTATTTCATCGGTCATAGCAGCTTCCCATGGGTCTATCGGCGAGGTCTTTGACAGTAGTGTGGACGGTGTGTACTCTTTAAGAATCTGCAGACTGTTTATTGCCTTCGGTAGTCCTGCAAGCGGTGCAGATTTCAGCATTGCTTCTCTTAATTTTTTAGTAACTGACCTTTGTTCTTCACTGGGATGTCTATATATCTGTTCAATCATTTCAGACCTTTTGGTTGGTTCCTGAGAGAGCAGTTCGGTTGTCTTGTATGCAACAGTGACACGGTATTTATTGGCATTCCCATTGCTTAAAAGCATTGCATAATGATAGAGTTTCGGTATCTCTTGCGGCTGGTTGCACGCACTGAATGTAGAAGCGGCTATCAAGTACCATAAATCTTTCAGTTTCGGATGAAATTGGTACAGTTGAAGCAGTCGTTGGGAGTTCAGTATACTTTTCATTAGCGATGTTAAAAGGTTGCGGACACAGGGTGTAAAGTGGAGAGATACAAGAGCAACCACACGAGCAAAGACTGTTCTCTTTTGTTGGCAGATCATCGAGTTTGACGAATTTTCAAGTCGCCGTTCGGTTTTTTTCTGTTCAATGTCCATTTGTCAATAACATGTGAAATAATGAAGGAACCGTTTGACTCAGATTAGGCTAGTGGGACAGGAAGCTACGCGTTTGGGGTGACTATGCCGATGGATTCCGGTGTGAAGAAGCCAGTCCCAAAGATAAGGTATGTCAGACTGAACCAGGTGTTCAATAAGGCATTGAAGCAATCCTTGGTCAAGTTTCAAAATATCGATAAACTGAGCTCGTGTTTCCCACAGTTCTCGAAAACTGCTCAGGGTCGAACGCGGCTGCTTAACTCTCAGAAACAGGTGAGTACATTTTGGGAGGAATTGGGGCAAAGGGAGTTCAATGAGATTTTGAAAGAACACAACGCGGAAGCTAAGCTGAATGAGCTCGATCAGCTGATAAGTGAGGCCAGAGAACGATTGAACAAGAAGAAGAGTTCTCAAGACCGTGACACGGACAGCATTGAACCAGAGATATCAATTGGGTCACTGACAGCACAAGAGTTGCTCGAGTGCAATTTATATAGTCAAAGGAAGAAAGCTATTAGACAAATTGACAAGAAACTTGAGAGGATAAAAACAATGAATGATTCACTGGAAAGTGAAATGAAGCAATTACAAGAAGAAATGGAACGTGATTCTTCAGAGATTAGAACAACTATGAAAAGATTTCTTGGTGATAGGATAAGGGAAAATCCGAACCCTGAGCTGCGACAATCGCTAGATGATATGATTCGCGAAGAGAAAGACTACTTCCCATAAATGGGCTGGTTACCCACCCTTATTCAATACGGTGAAATGGGAGATATAGAGCTTCCCTTTCTTTCTTTCTCGGGCGCCATAAGTTGATTATGTGCCGTGAAACGGCAAGTTCGTTATACAAGTATTAATTATTAAGTTTTTAGTGTTGATGTATAAGGATGCATTTGATGATTAAAGAACAATTACTGCTGCGCTTTGAAAATTTGCAACATCAGCTCTCAGTATCCTTTGCTGGGTTACTTTCAAGATGCTCAAAGGATTCCGCATCCACGTCAGTATTTACGACGTAGTACCCAGGGCTTAACCCATCATCGGGGGATATTTTGGACCCGTTTGCCTCATCAGATGTTTTCATAATGTCAGACGCATCATTAAATGAATCGCTATCTGAATGCTGGAGTTCGTTTGTATTCTGGGGGGCAGCTTGATCATTTTTTTCCTCAGAAACAGTAGAGGCCACCTGGATTTTTTTATCCTTGAGCTCCTTTTCAAATTTTTCTAGCTCGTCACTCCTCTTCTGTAATAGCTGATGTTTCTCTTCTAACTTTTTGTGTTGCACTTCAAGCATTTTTTCATATTCGCTCAACTCAGTTTTTTTACTCGACAGCAGTTTTAACTTAGCGTCCATACCTTCAAGTTCCATTTGAATATTGGCGACAGTGAGCTTTTCCGCAGAAAGTTTCTCTTCATTGTCTCCAACTTTACCCTTCACCTCCAAATATTCTTTCTGTTTTAGTTCAAGCTTTGGCCGTAGTTCCGCAGACATGATTTCGATCTCTCCGAGTTCCTTCTTCAAAGCATCGTTTGCTCTATTTACCTCTCTTAGATCCTCCTCTGCAGCAGAATGTCTCGCTTCGCATGCGTGGAAGTTACCTTCTGCAGTAGTTACTTCCTGTTTTAACCGTTCAGTTATTTTTTTGGAGTTTAGAATTGAATCTTCCAATTTAGCACTCTTATCATTGGCCTCTCTGATAGAATTACTTAAGAATTCCAACTTCTCCATTAGCAATTCTTCCAGTTGCTTCAATTCACTGATTTCTTTTTCCTGAGATTCGTTGAGCTGCGTCACCTCAGTCAACTCATAAGAAGCATCTTTAATCCCTGTTTTCAAAGACTTGATCTTTTCCCTTCGTTCAGAAATCTCACTTGAATCCAATGGCAGGTTCTGTCCGGCTTCTGTTTGAGGATGGCCTTCAAGTCCCAGATGGGGTACATTTTTAGAGGTATCTGGCAAGTTTTGAAAAGATGATTTCATAGCGTTCGATGCGCTTGGGATGGTAACAGGTGGGGTCTGTAAGTCTCGTAACGAAGAAAGCAGTTCTTCTGGAATTTTCGAAGGAAGTGATATTCTTGCAGTCTTGACTTTACTAATCAGTGACATTGCAATACAGAATTCTAGGTTATCCAGAGTCCCCGTTTTTGACAAATCAGCCAAATCCCAAATGTTAGCTAATGTGTCCCTTGTCAATCCTGATTTCATGAAAAAGGGAACCAAGATATGAGGGCCCAATCGTCCAGCATTATCTTTGTCCAATTTGTTGAAAAATTCAATGAATTGATGCTTCTGATCTAAGGTCACTCTCCAAACAGGGACATTTGAATCAAGTGAGGCAAAAACAGGGCTACCACCTTTTAATGATGGTGACGATGATCTGCTTAGAGTTCTTGTAATGACTGGCGAATCAGTTTGATACTCCTGCCTAGACGACGATCTCTTCACCTTAGACAAAGAAGATGACGATCTGCAAGAGGCATTTCTGGATAGAGACCCAGAACTTGAGCTTCGGGAATGGGGAAGCTCCAACCCAGCTGACTTCCACAACTGTCGGGATAGTCTTTTAGGTACGGGGGTCATCTTTGGGTTTTTTGCTATACACAACCCCACTAAATGCATAGTCATAACAAATTCAGGTTCAGTCAATGACCCATCCTGCTCTCTGTCACATAGAAACCAAATGTCACCAAGCACCTCATTTGGCAGTTTGGCCTTGCCAAAAATTTCCCTTGCCTTATCGCCTGATAGAGTCCCCGAACCCGAAGTAGCTATTGAAAATAATTGAGAGAATCTTGCGTGATCAGTCTCAGACACCAAAGGTAGGTCAGGGGTGGAAGAGCTTGATCTCCGGCGCGAGGTGGATGGACTCTTTGAGCGCTGTACTTGTGCTTGATAGAGAACCTTTACAGGTTTAGCGTATAGAGATGGGGTAATGGAAGCTCTGGGTGACTGCTTTAGATAAGCTAGTGACCTACAAAAAGCGACAAACTCCTGGAAGACTAGAAATCCCTTCCCGTCAGTGTCGACTAAATTCCAAACGGCACCCAATAGTTTGGGAGGCAGTAAGGACTGCTCCATGAAATGCTTTGCTGCATCAGCCATGACCACTTTAGTGCTTTCGGTATCAAGTGTCCGGAAATACTTCCGGTACGTGGAATATTCATCCTTTGTTGGAGCAACTTTCAACTCAAATTTTGACATCTCGAAAAGCTATCGATGAGGTAGACGAATATATGCGATAAACTCCGAAGATAAAAGAAGCGGACACAATATAAGGTGTGTTGTATCTACTATTACTCGGTGGTGTTAGTACGGGCCTTATGACAGTGTCTAGTTGTGTTACCAGTGTATTTATAACAAACTGCAGGTCCATCTTTTCAATCACCTTATCGCTGGATGGGGGGGTCCATTAAATCCTCAAAAAATTATAGCAGAAGCTCATGCAACTTTTCTGTTCTCGGTAAAAAAGTTTTTCCGTTTTTGTTTTGGAACTTCCTAAATAGGAGATTATATTGATGCTTTGCGTCCCGATCGGGAAACTGGTGTACCATATCGGGAAGCTTAACTAATATTATTATTTGGTATGTACAAGGGCATCACCCACCAACGCTGTGAGGTGGTACGGCCGCGACTCACTTCAGTTTGATGTAAGATCTGTGGGCGATTGCCGTTTTATGCAGTTGGTCTCTTTTGTCAAACCCAGAGCTACTACCGTTTGCAACAGAAACCAGTTCTTCCCCCAGTCTGACTGCAAAATCGCTCGAGACTCTCCCATTGGCCCCCTCCATAATCCACTTCCAAGCAATTCTGTGTCTTTGCCTTTGATTTAGGGGCACGGGGATCACAGCAGCCTTTGCGACACCAGTGTTAAAAGTTTTGACAATCATCAGAGGTGCTAAGTCATCGAGCGATTTCTTGAGTAGTTCCACAGGATCCTTCCTAGTCTTGCAGAAAACAATGTACAGAGCTCTTGATAATGTTCTCTCAGCAAGCTGTTTCTTCCCATGCCGCATAATCATGTTTGTGACGTGTTCCAAAATGGGGTCCTTCCTTTTGGGAATAGGTTTGCCCCTCAGCTGTTCGAACTCATCGATCTGCTCCTGCGTGGGCTTAAATTCCGGGTTTATCAATTTCTGGGCCTCCTTGGCCAAAGTCAAACTTTCTGTTGCCCCGGTGGTGCCAGCGAAGTCGTCCGGCGTAAACCCGTCTCTTCTGAATTGTGCCCTTAGGTCATTAATGGAATGCAACCAGGAGTCAACCTCCTCATCGGTCAACGTTGACAGTTCCTCCTTTTCTGGAGCAGCTGTAGTTGTGCTCTGAAACCTTTGTAAGGTGTGCCTCTGTGGGGACGTTCTTGCAATTGGTACCGTAGAATACAGAAGGCCACTCCTGCATGAAACATGTACCCTTTTCAGAGGGTCTAACAGCTGTACTGTTCTCCTCATAGTATGGCGTGTGATACTATTTGTAGCGGTTGCAGCGGTGCTCAGTGTTTGTTATGCGGGGAACTATTTTGGAGACCCCCGACTACGCTACTACGTTCTCGTCCCCGCTTCTCCGACCATGGTACGGTTTCTGAGATATATTTTTTTTTTCAGATGAAAAAGTTGCAAGTAACACGGGTAATTTCTATTCTTCATGGTCTCGTGACCACTTTATTGCAAGACAAGGGGAACGTGTCGCGATAATATCTTATGTAACATTCTTACGGGTCTGTTTGCTGTGGCAAATGCCAAGATAAAAATTGAAAGTATCCAATCCCTGATACATTCCCCCTTCCCTAGATCAAAAGCGGGTAGTGTACCATAGTCAATTGACTGGGAGGGCTGCAACGGATCAATAGCCCCTAAATGGCAATGTAAATTGTATCGGTCTCCCCCTCTGGTGACGAAGCATGTGCTGTTGTTGTTGTTTCTTTTGATCAAGCCATCTACTACAGAATGCAAGGACTTGCCATGCAACACTGGTGATATCACAGCGTGTGGGTTAGTTGAATACTGGAACTTTAGAGAAAATCTCGTCTACATCTTGGAATCTGGACTCGATGCTCCTTTATAATCCACACCTATAGGTATTAAATGTGTGTATGGGTGTTGGTGGGGTATATTTTCCAAGTTTCTCCGGTAGGCGTCACCATGCCTATATGTAATGAATATCTGACTTTTTCCCACTGCACTACCATGACTACTATTGTTGCGAGAAATTAAAAAAAAAAAGAAAGGAGGGTACACCAGAAGGCCAGATATGTAAATCCCCTTTTCGATGTGATTGTGTGCAGCGGACTCCGTCCTAATACAGAGCGGTCGGGCACTGAAAAAAAGAGGAGTCCTTGTTTTCTAATAACTTTCCGGAATACGAAAATACCATGGTGCGCGATGAATGCATATTCATGCAAGAACGGAGAAAGAGCAAGCTTAAAAAAGTCAACTCATAGTTTCAAAGGGGGGAGGGTAAGGAGGCCATACAATAATTCTGGCAGAATTGGGGGAGATATCTCCGAGAACAAACGGGCACCTTGGCAAAAGATATTATTTGACCAATATTAGTCAAGCATTATTGTTGGGACTAGAACAAAAAACAAAAGGAGAAAAAGGGAAGTAAGGATTTGGAAAAAAAAAAGATACTGTTCCACATCTTGAATTGCCTCTTTCGATGAGGGGAACTCTGCTGCTGCGACGGTTTCTCCATGTTGACGTCTTGTCTTCATCATATTCTTAGGAAAGCAGTGGTTATTGTTCTCCGGGCTCCGTATCTCTCTCTGTCTTTTGTTTACTTGGAAGCAAGTATTCTCGTACGTTCTCCGTAACAACAGGGGGGACTGTCACGTTATTTTTTGTAAGGAAGCTCTGACCCTTGTAAAGCGGCGGGCAAGCAAGAAGTCTCTGAGGAGGAGGTACTTTTTAGCCAGAACTTAGATCTCCAGAATTCAGTCCCTTTTTCCTCTAGCTGTTTTTTCTGAAGCCGATCTTAGTGGGGCTGCGGTGTGTGAATATCGGCTGAGGTTAACTGTACAGATTCTGGGCCTATGGCCATACATGTTCTCCGAAATCCTCCTGGGTGTGTTCGGAAGGATGGGGAACCGATGCCTGACATTTTGAAGCAAGCCCAACCACTATGCAAATCTCAATCTCGAACACCGTACATAAAACCGCATCTCGTCGAATAAAAATAAATCTATATGCAAACATGAACTATTCCCGATCGGGTAAAAAAGGGTAGGAACTGGGTTCAAAAATCACATACCGATCAAAAATTCGCCTCCCCCTCACGCTCCCGGTACCCCCCTTTCCTAATTTAAGAAACGAGAAACCAGCCACAATAGAATGGAAGGGAGTAAAATCATGCAGGAAAGCAAAAAAATCGGGCGAATAGTGATCTCATGAACTCTTCTGTGCAAGTTTTTCTGAGTAAGAGTACTCCTTCAAAGAAAACTTGCTGCACATCCGTCGTCTAGCGGGTTTTTTTTTCTTGCGCTGCGTTCTGTGCCGCAAGCAGAAAACCAAGTAGCTAAATAAAAAGAAAAAGGCAAAATTTTTTAAGCCTCTGGAGAGAAAGAGGGGGGGGGGGAGCGATGACCACTGCCGCCCCGCAACGGCTTGAAGTTCCCCCTCGCTCCTCCCCCATTGTTTCTGTCTTCCTTCTATTTTTTTATCCGTTGATTCCGTCTCTCGTCCTCCGTGTCCGGCCTTCCGCCACCGCTTCGAGTCTTTTTTTTGTGATGGTGAGCATTGTTAATGAGTAAAATTAGTTAAGAAGCGTGTAGAAGCCAATGCTAGCACAGAAACGTACGCAGAGAGCAAGTATTAGACTTACCAAATTTTTAAGCTTTTTTTTTTGTTGTGCGTGAACTCGAAAAACAATTGGTTTTCGGCAATTATTCATCTCATAACACAGATCTTATGCGGTTGTTAGCTGAAAAAATTTTTCTTGGTCTTCTCGAAGAACGGTGTTAACACAGACTCCGTTTCTTTTGTCTACCGTTTTTTTTCTTTTCGTCGCTCCTTTGTACAAGAAAAAAAATTCTATTGGCATATATATATATAACTATAATTCGGCCATTGGGGTCCCACTATAGTATGGATGAGCATGGGCGGTGCTGGGAGAATGTAATTAGACTAAGAACATCAGATCTTTACATTTTTTTCTACTGTATTTTTTATCTTCAAGTATTATAGATATTCATCGATCATACCTCAGACCCCGTGCAAGCGTCTCATTAATTATTTATTTTTTTTGTAATTGGAAAAAAACCCGAAAATAAAATACGGCAAGATCGAGATGAACTACCCATTTGAAGAACTTCAAAACAACTACAGACTCGCTGCAGTGGTCAAGAATAAACTACACTCTTGCACTACTGGATGCAAGAGGAAAGGATTCGACCTAAGGGAGATAGTGTGCCATGCAAACCTTCTGGACTCGATCCTGGACAACATAGACGTGCTCAAGTACAGATACGTGAGCCAGCAGCGTGGGACCCCCGGTAGGACCGCACCACTACTCACATCTGTTGCTTCTTCTTCTACGGAGCCAATGTACGTTTACAACCCACTGCCTCTTCGCAAACACCAAACTGCATACGACGATGCAGCGACCGAGGACGACGACGACGAGGATTGTGAAAAGTACTACCAATACGACTCTGGGTCAGACTCCAATTGCGATGGTGAGGGCTCACACGAGCAATCCCTCAACGAGGAGGAGTCTATCTACAACGACGACCTCATCACTGCACCAAGCATGGTCCCAAGGTCACCCAGCCCATCATCATCATCAACGGACGACGACATCGAAGATACAGAGGTTGCTGCAACGCAGGACAAATCCCCACCGACAGAGTGTGTGCTCTCGAAGCCACTCGCAGCGGCGGTAATAACGGCCATGGACAATAGCAACAGCAGATCCAGTCTCTACTACCGGCTACGGTCCTAGCACGCAAGCAAGCAAGCATACACGATACTACGCACCCACTCACGCCCCCCACACGCATCGGTAACGAAAAAGACCCACAAACCGCACTCTCAAATAGCACAGTAGTTCTAGTCTACTGGCAGTATATTTCAACAGTTTGTCATTTTTTAAGGGATAATATTCACAACGTATTCTATCATTCTGGACGGCCCGCCTCTCCAAAAAAGGGGTGCGGGCCTAAAACGGGAAAAGCGGGCCGCGGCCCAAAATTCCCAATTACTAATTTTTCTTTTCTTTTTTTTTTTTTTTTTGTAATTTGGCTCCGTTCGTCCGGCGGTCTCGAATCTTGTTTCCGGGCGGGTAACACCGGGTGTGGGCCCCCCTAACGCCACCAGTGCTATATAAGAGACCGGGTTGCCCGGTGTCACTTTAAGGACGGGAAAGCAGGGGAGGGGAGGTCCGCACACACATACATACAGTCAACCAACTAACATTAACAATGGTCAAAGCTGTAGCTGTTCTAAAGGGTAGTGCAGGGATCGGTGGTGTTGTTCACTTCGAGCAGGCCAGTGAGAACGAGAACACCACGATCTCGTGGGAGATCACAGGGAACGACGCGAACGCACAGAGAGGTTTCCATATCCACGAGTTCGGTGATATCACTAACGGGTGTGTCTCCGCTGGTCCTCACTTCAACCCTTTCAAGAAGACGCACGGTGCCCCCACCGACGAGGTTAGACACGTTGGGGATATGGGTAACGTGACCACGGATGCTAATGGTGTCGCTAAGGGGTCCAGAACGGACCCATTGATCAAGTTGCTTGGTCCAACCACTATTATCGGGAGAAGTGTGGTCATCCATGCTGGCACTGATGATTTGGGTAAGGGCGATAACGAGGAATCCTTGAAGACTGGTAACGCTGGTGGGAGACCTGCCTGCGGTGTCATTGGATTCACAAATTAAAGGTGGCCGAGGCTGTAACAAGCTGGATATAGATAAAATATGTGTAATCGTCTTTACATATGCCACTGAAACCTCGAATTAATATGACCACCCGTTTAAAGGTTGCACGTATATATATATATATATATATGAGACTGCAACTGAAAATGCCATTTTGAGCAGAAAGAGCAAGAGGAAGAGGTATCAACCACCCTAAGGGTTACCGGATCTACCTGCCTTACACACACAAACAACGGATACAACCATGGAATTCCCGCCCATACACTCGTTCCCGCCCCTGTACACGAGACAACCGAACAAGCTGGTCAGAAACAAGCAGTTGGAAACGTGGGCAGGGATTATACTGGACAACGCAAAGAAGCTTCACAGGTGGGAGATAGACAAAACGGGGCGGTTCGAAAGAGGAGGGCCCTCGATCTTCACTAGCGAGAGCATTGGTCGCGCCGTGCCACAGTTGTTCATCAACGAGATATGGCGGCACATGCAGCGGAATAACCAGATCATACTGAGGGACGAGTCCCTGCAGTGGGGGGTACTCGACGACGCGGACGCGGACGCAAGTTTCTACGTCCTTTGGCGGCCCCTAGACGCGTGGACAAGTCTTATACTGGAGTGGTTTGACACGGCGAACCAAATGGGGAAAGTGGTCACTTTCTATGAACTGGCACAAGGAGATGAGAGCTTGGATTGCGAGTTTCATGGGATCCCGGAACCATTGCTTCTCAGGATCCTGAAACCGCTCGTTAAGAGGGGCAGAGCCACAATGTTGAAGGGCGATAACGACCAGTATGTTGCCATTAAAGTAGTGTAGATGGGTTGCGCTTCTCTGCGTGTGTCCCTTACTCTTCTCTTATGACGGTAATATTTATAGATAGCATGTACGTACAATATGGGTTCGGGGGGGTAGAATGAAGTTATTTACAGTAATTGAAAAGCATACCATTTAACAGTCGTGGTATTTTGGGGGACATGTACGCAAGTCTTTTCCCCCCCCCCATTCACAATTGTTCGCTGTACAGTCTGCTGTTGACAACAGACCAATTCAAATTGTCCAGCACATTCCTCAAATACTGTTTTCGATTAGACACACCGTAATCATTCAAGTATGCCTGGTCCCACAGATTGACCGCTATTATCGGAATGGTCCAGTCTTTGACTTTGGCATTCTCACTCACAAACTTTTTCACGTCCCTCAAATGCGTATATTCCTCCAGGTTTAAGGGACCGTTCATGTCCAAGATCTGGTTCTTCGGGAAGTAGTACGGGGTACCGTTGTTTTGCAGAAACAGATAGTGTAATTCTTTGTTCGAATTCTCCACGAGAAAGAACCAACCTTGTCCCATCAATTTCTCCTCCACCTGTTCAACGATCTCAGCTTTTAACGAATCCCAGTCCATTCCAAATGATTTTTGAACAGAATCCAAAAACCCTTGAGAGGGTGCCCCAGGATTCTGCGCTTCCAGAGGCAAAATATTCTCAATGAAGAGATGGTTGTTGTGTGCTGCAGACGCAATGTCAAATATATGCGTCTGAAAACTCTTCTTCGCAGTGCTCAACACAATATGAAAAGGATAGTAGGACTCTAGAGTGGTTCCAGCAGTTGCCAACGTGAGCTTGTCACACAGGTACGTCTGGTAATCCGTCCATACAGTATTGAAACCTTGTGATGATAAAATTGGGGGGATACCATTCCTAATTAGTGTGCTAGCATTTGGTAATTTCGGCACCGTGTGAATCCCCCGCCTACAAAGTAACTGTCGTAGCATATTGGCAGTATTCACTCGGCTTGGCAAATAGAAGAGGACAGTTGCTTGCAGTGCGTAACTGAATGATGTTTCAACCTATATTGCCAATGAACAATACGGAAGAAATAAAAAGATACAAAAAATCGACAAAAAAATAAATTGATAATGAGAGCTGAGGGATTCGAACCCGCGCATCCGAAGATATCAGAGAATTCAAGCTGTTACACCTAAATCTGACGCCTTAAACCACTCGGCCAAACTCCCGAATTGATTTTTTTGTAAGATAGCGCTGGCCATAATTGATGTTTTGAGTTCAACAGTAATCAATTGTCTGTTTTCTCTATATAAAGATTATATAGAGAGGAGTATTTGAAGAAAGTGAGACGAGGATTCCAATGGTTGGAATCTGTGGCCTTTATATAATATTTGGTGAAACTGGATCAGACCGCATTAGCTTGGGTCTGTCCGTTCGTTATAGATACGTAGCCTGCTGACTTAAAGTGGGGTGTAGTCTGCTGACTAAGGTGGGATGTAGTCTGGTGACTAAAGCAGGGTCTGACGCTTTTGTATTGTTTGTTGTATGTTGCAATGTGCTACCTTGTGAAAGAGGACTTGTTGTTTGTGTCTCGTAGGAGAGAGAGTTGTATGTCGTTACCGAGAGATGTATGTCTCGTAACTGAGAACTCTGTGAGTTCGTGATAAGAGCAGGGTCTCGTGATTGAGAGCAGGGACCCAGACTGGAGGGTACGTTAAATGGAATCTTTCTTTCTTCAAAATGCAAGGTAGTAAAAACACACATCTTTTAAAGTTTATGTAGTATTGTTGTTAGGGCTCATCCTGGCTCTCCAATGATCAAAGCAGCGTTAAAAATTCAGTTGAAACTCAAGACCGTGAATGAAGGGACAGATTTCAGTCAGTGTTTTGCAGGATAGATGGAAGTCTGCATATAACGTGGGGATATATGCACCCGTTTCATATATATTTGAAAATATTGACCTGTTTCCTAAAACACAAATCAACTTTTTCACTGTCGGGGCATACTTGTACTTATAAAATTCATATGGCTTTTTTTGGCTACAACACATATTGAAGGAACATCGTGAATTTTGCCTGCATGAATACTTTGTCCAAGTTTTTTCCTTCAATTAGTGCCTGGATAGATGTCGTTTTTCCTAAAAGTTCACCCATACCTCTGTACTTTTAATGAAAAAGCTTGCCAATATACATTACCCAACTCGGCATTAGAGTAAAAAGAGCATCATGTAACTGTTTTCATAAAGCTGATAATAGTTAGAGTAATAGAGCATTTATATTGAGAGAGAAAATTGGTACTTGCTGACCAGTCAAAAAGACGTCCTTATAGAAGAACTCAATGGGACCGGTGCTGCATTCGAAACATGATATCATTTTTCATGCATTTGCGGAGGCCAATTCTTTGAATGCCTCACCGTATAAAAAAGATGAGAATACAACAAACTGGTAATTACACTACCAGTTGAAAACAGCTGTGTTACCCTTCTCAATGGCGCCTTCAGGATAACGAGTACAAGTAAGTAGAAAAGTACATCTTTCAATAAATAGTATATTTCTACAGCACATTTCTTCAAGAGAGTGGCCAAAAGATGGTGGAGTTAACCCTTTTCATAATAATGAATTTGACGTACCACTTTATCACCCAATACTTGGGTACATTGGTTTCAGTGGTTTCTCTACAATTGAATTTTTTGTTTATTGCGTAGGATAATAAATTCTTTACTTGTTGAACAAGAATTGAAAATTTGAAGTAATCCAACAAACTCAAAAATCTTTTTTGGTGATAAACTACTCGCTGCTTCCCCTGATTGTTTTAACAACTTTAGTTTAAAATATCATGGGAGACATATTTTAGTTTACAGTAGCTTCTATCAAATCTCTCCCACAACAGTTTCATGCTGTTGAATAGGGTCTTGTTCGCCGTGGCTATTCATTCTAGTAGAGTAAAGAGATGTTTTAGTTCAGGTATGACTTCTGGTATATACTTAATATATAAGTATATGGTTCGATGATCTCTTCTATATTGTCACAGATAGAAGGATCAATTCATTCGATGTAGTTAGGCTTTATATACGTGAGAATTTGCTCAGAGTCAATGGTGTGACTTTTCACTTTCTCACTGTGGTGGATACTTCCACACTTGTGGCATCGTTATTTGTCTCGTTAACATTTGTGTCTTTTATCAAGTGTGTGTCCTGTTTATGCCTATGATGATATCCTATCAACCTTATCATATTCATTTTCTATATTTAGCACATGCACTTTCATTAAGTTCCTTTTCACTAATAACAAAAAATATCATAGATTAGGGACCTAGTAATCTGTGCTCAGGTTTTTATAATAATGATGAATCTGACCACATATAATGAAACAAACGCTTTTTCAATCCTCTCATACTCAGAAAAACCTAAATAAGGACCAATTTCCGTTTTCCTGGAAGCGTTTATATTAGATAATTCTTCCTTTAATCACTGTACTGGGCAGTATCTAAAGAATATATGTGTATAATGCGCTATGTACAAAGGAGCTATTCCCAGGAAAGCTATTTATATGAATGCCAGTTTCTTGTTATACCGACACGCTTCATATTTTACGAAAATTCGTATTCTACAATACGGATCTTTCCTTTCGATTCTCACCAAAGAGATAACTCCTCCCTTATTTTGTCACACCAATTGAACCAGTTTTTATGCATCTGAAGTCTTTACATACTACTTTTTATGGTAGAAGGTTCAAGTCTCAACTAGTTACTTTTGCAGATTTGCATAAGTTTTTGTATTTCGACGGCACAAGTACCCTACAATTCGAACTGTAAAAGTAAAGTTACTTCCCCGACTACAGAATACGTATCTTGCAATAGTACGCTAACTAAACCTTAACTCAGATTTACATATGCTACAACATAAATGAATTTTGCTGATTCCTGTTCTCATTTTCTTCTAGCTGAGAATTCTTTTTCCTTCATTTCAAACCCCAAGGCATTTGTAATACACCAAGCAAGAACAGAATACGCTGACTGTAGAACTCGTAACCAAACCTGCAAACAGATGACAAATCGAGATCCTTTTAGTGCAAATAAAAGTTCCGGGCATCTAATAAAAAAATAGAACAGGCGGCGAATAATAGGACGGTGACATACACAGTTAACACCCTCTGTGAACACTAGCCGGTATGAGCGGCAATGCGTTGATTACAAAACTAAGGTCTATCAAGGCCATACTTTCCACGCCGACTCTTGTAATAGAGCGGCAGATTGAGTTCGGTAACCTGATCTTTGGGTTTGAACAACGGAACAAGTACACCATAAACAACCCTGCAGGGGAGACACTGGGTTACATTTTGGAGAGGGAGAGGTCGTTGAGCCAGGTGGTGTTACGGCAATTTACGAAACTGCACCGGCCCTTCGTTGTTGATGTATTTGATCGGGACGACAATTACTTGTTCAAGATGCAGAGGAACTTTTCTTTCATAAACTCGAAAGTTCATATTTGGAATGAGACTGGACAAGATGTACCTTCTATGCCCGATGATTTTCTGGTCGGCACGAGTATGCAGAGGTGGCATCTTTGGAGGAGGAAGTATGACCTGTTCGTCAATAGTAATCAGGGCAAATCGAGGGAGTTGAAGCAATTTGGGGCGATTGATGCGCCGTTCCTGTCGTTTGATTTCCCTGTCTTGGATGAGGCCGGGAAAGTTGTTGCCAGTGTAGACCGTAATTGGGTTGGTCTCGGTCGGGAGTTGTTTACGGATACTGGTGTTTATATCATTAGATTTGATTCGCAACGAAGTTTCAAAGGGGTCTACGACCAGTCCATGTTGAGTAATGAGGTGTTAAACTTGAACGAGAGGGCTGTTCTATTGGGGAACGCTATATCGATCGACTTTGATTATTTCTCGCGACACTCACGAGACGCGACAAACGGGGGACTTTTCTCCCTTGGAGGCGGGAACTATGAGTAGGAGCGACTTTCTATGTATATATAGACGTGTGTGAGAGAACTAAAATGGGAAGAAAAGCAAGTGCGAGGGATGCTTCTAGGGTGTCATTCCCAAGATTTTGATAACCCCAAAAGTGAGAAACTCATTTTGTCTGATTCCCTTTCGACGTTACTCATGTACGATTGAATTCTTTGGAATATGACTAGTTCGTCGATCAAATCCACCTGTGCAGCATTTTTTTTCTGGACTTCCCCCAGACACAACGGCTTACCATCCACAGCTCTCCCATCGAGTTCCCACAACTTCTCACCGTACGATATAAAACTGATAAAATGCAACTCGATGGTATCCTCTGGATCCGGGTTTTGAGAGTCTCCCGAGGACTGGATGAAGTCCTGCTTGTACGTATCTATGAAATCGACTATGAATTGGTCGATGTTCTGTCCAACGTGACCGTCATTACTTTCCAAGTACTCTAAGAGAGCAGACCCCTTGGTCAACAGATGTTTATTGTTGACCAAAATATGCAACAGAGCGTACAACCCACAAGCATTCTTGAAATTCTGTTTCAACCAGATTGGGGTGGTTCCCTTGTTCTCAGCGCTGCCGACAGCTGGTTTATTTTTCTGTATTGGGAATAGCAACACTATAGCGACCATCGGTCTGGGCAAAAACTCCAGTAAACTCGGGTCATCTATGGAGAAGATATCGTTGAAGTTGTACGAGGTGTCGAGCCCCAAGTTGTAAGCAAACTTGTCGAACACATCTGGATTCGATTCCAAGGGTATAACGGCCGTGAGCTGCCTGTTCATTGTAAACCAACCAATATAAGTTCCGATCTAGTCGATATATGTATATGTTTATATATATATATATGTATACCTAGGAACCTTTATGTAGATACAACTACGCAGTAGCAGTGTGTTTACCGCAGAGGTGTCACATTTATAAAGGACATGCCAGGGACAGACTCGAAAGGGATCTCATCTGAAACGGAAGAAAGAAGGAATGTGGGAAAAATCTAAAACACCCACACACTCAAGATAGTCACGTGCCAGCGACAAATGTCGAGGGACAATATGGCCGAGACGAGATGTATCGGGACATGTCCCAATTTGTCTCTTTCCCTTGTTCCTCCGGCGTTGTAGTTATCCCCGGCTGCCGTCTCCTTTTTCATCGTGCCTCCGTGTCTCGGAGTGTGGGAGGTGCCGTACAAAAAAATGTTTTGTCTGGGCAGCCCCTTTCCCAGATCCGGCTGCGGCTGACTCAACACAATGCAAAACGGCTGAAACCGTTCCCTGCGCAGTATTCTACCGTCCTCGCTCGCCCCTATTTCTGGTGGCGAGCTGGTCTTCCTCCCCACGGCAGTTTCAGAGGCCCCGCAGAGGAGCTGCTGAGACGTACAAGTCCCCACTGGTCCGCGTGCGGCCTTCTCTGTGCCCCTCATCTGGAGAATGGAACAAATGGGACAAATTGGGTAATTAAAAGGGGACATGTCCAACATCCTCTCTGAACTCAGCAGACTCCAATCTTGTGGCTCTATTGTTCTAGCGCTCCCTAAAGGCAAAAGGGGAGAAACCTCATACGGGTCAAAATGGAAGTAGTAATACAGAAAGAGTGCAGCCAAAAGAAAGAACAACTACACAGTATACTGCAAAGGATCGCTGCAAGAAGGGGATGGAATAGAGCTTGGCTGCGTGCGAAGACCAAGAAAGGAGGTAGATTGTTCCGGCCAAGTGGGGGGGGGGGAGGTTAAGGAGGAATACCAGCACTTTTTTTTTCTCTTTTGTAGACTTATATATAATGCAGAAGATGAGGTACCGTCTTGTCTGACGAAACAATTGTCTTACCTGTGTTTCCAATCTTTACTTTCCCTGTGTGTCGTGTTCTTATCTGTTTTTTTACTTTCTTTTTTAACTTGCATTTTGACTGCTCTTTATTCGAACTTTAATTCTTTCTTAAGAACTGCTCATCATATTATAAAGAAACATACGTTGACAACTCTTGCTATCACAGCCAAAGACATTTTCTCACACAGAAACCGCAAAGATGAGTGAAGATAACGCCAACGCAAAGAAAGAGGAGAAGGTGTACGCGATGCCAAAATTCATTGAGTCCAAATCCGATTTCATCGAACTCACCGCTTCCGATGTGCAACCATCTGCACAGGATAAAGATATAGATTCAGACGCTGAAGAATCCGAGGAGGCCGGTGAGTCCGGCTACGTGTACAAGGGGATTGAAACCACGCACACTTTCGAAGCAATGGACCAAGCGAATCAGCTGATCGGGGGGTCCACGATCGCTGCAGGTCAAACCGAGAAAAAGAAGGCTCACTACATCTCGCTCGAGGACGTCGATGACGACGACACGAGAGAGTTGAAGAAGTACAAGAACTACAACAAGGACCACAAGATCTTTGCGTTCCAGTTCCCTCTGGGGACCTCCAACTCAGATGAGATCAACGAGGGTCCCGTTGGCAGTTTTAAGACGATGAAACCATCCGCAGAGGATGCCACTACCATTGCCATTGCAAGAAGGGAGAAAAAACACGAATTGAAGGACAAGTTGAAGAGAACGGACTCGTTGGACTCTCTGGAGGAATTGATTCTTTTCGAGGGCGAGAAGGGTGTCAACACTGGGCGTTCCGAGGCACTAAAGAGAACTTTCGGTGTCGGAGGTTTGACTGGGACTTTCAAGCACATGTCCTACGATGAGCAAGAGACCACCGAGGACGGGTACGTTTGTAGCAGATTGAGAAATATCTGGAACGAACTGGAAGGTGACGTCGTCATCATGGGTGGTTACCGTGGTTCCAACTTGGCCGAGGCCAAAACGGGGAGAAGAATTTGGGTCCCCATCAAGGCTGGCTTCAATATGACCACCGCCGACTTGTTAATTGGGCCAAACCCAGAGGACGAGATCAAGACCCAGAAGGAAATTGTCCCAACTGGGATGCTGTCTCACGTTGGACCAGTGGACGTTTCCAAGAGATTGATCAAGAAAATCGCAGAAAACCCTAGAGTCCACATCGAGGATTTCGGTTACGATTGGAGACTTTCCCTTGATATTTCAGCAAGGAGATTGAGAGACAAGTTGCAAAGAAACTACGACAAGCAAAAGGAGAAGAAAGGTACCTACGTTATTGCCCATTCTATGGGTGGTCTAGTCGCCCACAAGGTCCTGCAAGAAAACACTAATTTGATCAGAGGGTTGATCTACGTTGGGTCTCCTAGTCAGTGTTCCAATATTATTGGGCCCTTCCGTTTTGGTGATGAGGTCATGTTCAACAAGACTCTTTTGAGTAAAGAAAACAACTTCTTCATGAGAAGTAGTTTCCACTTCTTGCCCTTCGACGGGAGATGCTTCATCGACAAAAACACGTACGAGAGATACGATATCGATTTCTTTGACCCTGAGGTCTGGAGAAAGTTGGGGTTGTCCCCACTGGTCAGTGAGAAGAGACAGAAGATTGCCGAGAACAACAAGAGAGCTCAAAAGAATGCCGCTGAAAAGAATGCTATTAACCCAGCAAGCACCGTTATCAAGTCTCTCGGTGGCGCTACCAAGACAATCCTCAACACCGTGCCAATCGTGAACAAGTTGAACCCAGAGAAACCCACCGAGAGGTACTTGGAGGTTGAAATGCAAGATGACAGCGAGTTCAAGACTCCTTACGATGTGTGTGTCAAATACTTAAAGCGTACTTTGAAGGACACCAGGGCATACTTGGAGAGTCTGGAATACCGTCCAGAAAAGGAATACCCTCCACTGGGTATTGTGTACGGTAACAAGGTTCCCACCGTTCGTGGTTGCAAAGTCGATGGTATCAAAGGTATCAGAGACGGTCACTACAACGACTTTTACTACGGTCCTGGTGACGGTGTTGTCCACTACAAGTGGTTGTTGCCCGAAAAGAGAGGGTTCCCCATCGTTTGTAAAGTGGCCAGTGACACTGGCCACGTCAGTTTGATGACGGATTTGGATGCTATTGGTAAGGCCTTCATCTCCATCAGAGATGCTGAAAAGGAGAGAGAGAAGTTGAAGAGGAAGCATTTCATGTCCGGTTGAGATTGATCTTTTGACAGTATAATATTTTGGTCCCCTGTCTCAATAATATCTTCAACGTCCACTTCTACGATATTTCTCCTGTTTTATATATTATTACCGTTTATCTATGTAATGTCCTCTACAATACTATTTTAATTGATTCTGTAATTCTGTCTACCTTGGAGCGCGCCAATGAGGGAGTGCTACTGAGGTATCGTACCGTGAACGTCTGTTTCGTTCTCAAGATCTCCATCCACTTCTGGTGCCTCATAGAAATTCACCTTCAACCATAGACTACACGCTGTGCATTGCGTCAAAACTTGGAACATGCCGTCCGTTCTTCCCTCTGCTTCCACAGCGTACTCCTCTAACAGATCATCGGTCAACTTGAACCCATCGTGCACTTGACATCTGGGACAGTTCAGTATGTACCCTTCATCCTTCTCGTCAAAACCAAACTTATCCAGTGAGACTTCGTCTACACCTTCCCCGAACTTGTAGACTCCATTTTTCTTGGCGTTGTCCAGCAGAGATTTGTCATATTCAGCTTTTAACGTTGCATCCGACAGCACTTTGTACGCCTCCTGTATATGATTTATGGTTACTTTCCTATCGCGCCATACGCTTTCTGAATCCTGTGCTGATCCTAGCTTATCGGGATGCGTATTGAGTAGTAATTCTTTATACCTCAGTTTCAGTTCGGGCAATTGTACTGCAGAATTCACCTTTAACACTTCGTAGTGTGTTTTGTTTTTGCTCATTGGTTGTGTATGTGTGTGTGTGGTTCCCGAAATCTGTGCAACCAGACACACACGATGGGGGGTTTCTTTAGTCATCGCCAGGAAAGCCTCTTCCTTCTCTTCTCTGCGGTAATCTTGAAAAATTTCAGCATTTTCCTGGTTTTTCGGGGTGAGAACACTTAACATAGAGGAAGCGAAGAGGTACAACTTCCGCAAAACCAGAACCTCTCGGCCAGTCTAGCCCAAAACAATGTACAAATCCTGCTGCATTGTGTGATTCAGTATATATAATTTTGTCTATATGATCACACAAAACTATATACATAACCATTTATGGAGTATCAGTACACTCCCAATCGGTAGGCTCGTATGCTTCAGGATGGTCCAGTAGTTTCATATGTTCAGGGGACAGTTCCCAATCAAAGACATCTAAGTTAAGCTGCAATCTAGACACCGTCTTGGTCTTCGGTAAGGGTACGTAGCCGTGTTGCAACGACCACCTAAGCAAAACCTGTCCTGGATTTTTCCCAGTTTCCTCTGCGACCTTCAACAAATCTGGGTCATCCAGCTTGTAACCGTGGGTCAGTGGCGAATACGCCTCAACTACGATACCCTTCGATTTACAGTAGTCTGCCAACTGTTGTCTCATGATCCAAGGTGAGATTTCGATCTGGTTCACAGCGGGGGCATGTTTCAGTTCCGACCACTCGAACAGATCTTCAAGGTGTCTCTGACCGTAGCTCGACACACCAATGCTCCTGACAAGCCCGTCATCCACAGCTTCCTGCATTGCCTTCCACGTACCTCTTCTCACCTGTTTGCCACCGATCGGCGAATGCATCAGCAACAGGTCAATGTAGCCAAGCCCACCAATACACTCGACACACTCACGAATGGCTCTCTTCGCCTTTTCGTAGCCGAACTGGCTGTTCCAAAGCTTTGTTGTGTAGAAGATATCCTCTCGACTCACATCGGGATGTCTCCCCAGGAAATTCATAGCACCTTGCGCGACTTCCGCCTCGTTCCCATACAGCACCGCGGTGTCTAGATGCCTGTAACCTACCTCCAGTGCGGCCTCCACTATCGCCGTGGTATTCGAAGGTGGCAAATCATAAGTTCCCAACCCAATTGTTGGGATGTTGAACCCGGAGGCAAGTTTATACGATTTAGGAACTGGCATACTTTTATGACACTTCTAATACCAAATTTTGCGTTTACAGAGCCGAACAAATAGATCAATGGGGAGGGAGGGGGGAGTAAAGGCGGCACAGTGAAGATAAAAGAGGGATTACTGTTGCAAGAGAAGTTGTCATGGAAGAGGAGACCACATCCTTATATAATCAGAGTGCGTATCTTTTATAACTCAAAATTCCCTATTTGTCCCGAAAGGGACACAAGTGACAGACTCCGCTTAAACGGCTCCGACAACTTCTGTGCCTGATGTATGCCTTACCGAGAGACCGATTGATACCCAGAAGGAACCCGCACGGGTATTTGATGGCTGTGGGTATATATGAGAAGACGCAAGTCTCCTTGCGTCTTTAAGATACACGAAGGAATATATAAGTTATGTAATTGGGTTTTGGAGAACTGCGATGCCCATCTGCGCATCCCCATTTGCGCATCCCCAGTTTATGTTCTCAGGTGTCAGTTCTTGTCACACATACACCAGATCAATTGGGGCACTCACTTCAATGCCTTGGGTTTTGGCTTACCTGTGAACAGGCCCATTCTCTCCAGGTGACCTCTGACGTATTCGTACACTGTGAAAGTGACTGCTTGGCCCGGTGCCACTCTCATCACTCTTGGCGTGATACCCTTGTACAGGGCCCTAAACCCTTCCTCTTTGATCAATTGTCTTCCGATTGTCGCGATCTTCTTCCACGCGGAGGACTTATCACTACTGATCGACTTGTCCTTCTGTAATCTCGTTTTGATTGTATCCAAGGGGGCGTTCGAGAAGGGTCCAATTGCACCAGAGATCAACCCAATACAGGAGGTTTCCCACGAGGGCAGTACCTCTTGGTTGTGGTATTTTTGCAAGAATTCCTTCAATTTCGAGTAAACTGTGAAATTAGCACCTTGGTTACTAGCCTGTCTTGCCGCGGTCAGCGAGACCCCCCTATACATAGCACCGATACCTTCCTCCTTCACAATGGTGTACGCTGCATGGATAGCATTTTTGTACTTTGGTGCTACGTCCTTTATAGCGCCCTCTGCCAAATGTTGCGCTTGCAGTCTAATCTTGACCACTTCCATTGGGTTTACCACGATCACCGCCTCAGTGGTACCGGCAAGTACACCAGCTAAGAATGTGTTCCCAGTGGAAACACTCCCTGTAGTTTTATCTGCGAGCAATGTCCTGTACCATTCGTAAGAGGAGAACCGTATGGCCATTTTCGGGATGATACCTATGACAACTGCACCAAGACCTTTATACAGGGCCAAAAACCCCTCCTGTCCATAAATAGTCTTCCCAGTGGTTATAAACCCAGGAGGTTTGATCGCTGAATGTTCCGCAGCGTTAAGTTTGCTAGTGGCCCTCCTGTAGATTTGCATACGGACTTTTATCGTATCCAACGGATGACAGCATAGAGCTTCGAACAAACCGGCGGTACCACCAGCGACCAAATTGATCACTGGGTTAGACGCCTTTTTCTTATTAGATGACATATTGGAGTTGTAGTAGTAGTAGTAGTAGTAGTGTTACACAATTAATATATTCTGTGTTTGTGTTTGCACTTGGAGAAACAACGCTTATCCTGCGGAGTTGCTGAAACACTTGGTATTTCTATTACAAAGAGCAAGTTTGAGAAAGTACAATACTCGAAGGAATACCGCCTACAATAGTCCCGCTTTTATATACGCCAAACGTGTTTACAGAACTCAAGAAACGGAATCCTATCTCCGAGAACAGACCGAATGATCGCAAACTACACAAACATACTCTGTGTGACGAATGACTAAACCTCAAACACAAAGCACAAACACAATGCAGTAGTGTGTGTGTTTAACCCTTTTCTCCGTTTTGTGTGGAAGGCGGTACTAAGTCCCATTGGGCGGGTCCTCCTCAAGTACGCGCGTTCTTGCCCGCAGTTCCCACCCTACCTTCTCCTGATTCCTGTTTAAAGGAGGGAGAGCACTGGACAGACTACAGCCACTGTTGTGAGGGCAGCCGTTAACGCGGGGAGCAGATGTTGGCGGGAGCAGTAATTCCGGTAACCCGAAAGTTCGGAGTGGTACTTTCCCTTTTTTGCGCTCTTCTCCAGCGCAGATCTCCATTCGTCCGGGGGAAATAGCCAAGCCCTGGGGAAGACGTTGACAGGCCTGTGACCGCGTGTGGCTGGGTAAATGGAAAAGAGCAAGTCTGCTGCACCAAGATAGATATGCTTGGTACTACCGCGCCTGGTGCTTGGATAATATTATAATATAGATAGTTTATTATTATATTAAAAATGATATAATGCTGATGTCCTCTTCGTGTTGTCGTTCCCTCTCGTTCTTTCCTTCTCTTTATTGTAATAATAGTATATATAGAAACCTCCTAGAAAAATCAGGCTTCGACCATATCTCTCAATCTTCTGATAGTGGATCTGACAGTGGCAGCAGCGGCCGTGGAGACGGTGTACGCACCACCAGCGACGGTCTTCTTGCAAGAGGAACAGGTCCAGATACCGGCAGCGCCTCTCTTGACGGCCTTCTTACCGCAGAAGGAACATTCGTATCTGGAGTGTTGTTGGACTTCAAGCTTCTTGACTTGTCTTCTTAGAGAGGAACCGTAACGGACACCGTACTTACCTGTGATACCAACCTTCTTTGTTCTCTTAGCCATTTTATTATTTGTTCTTGGGTCGACTGATTGATCGAGTTAACCTTTCAATGGAGGTGAATTTGAGAGAGAGTAGTTGTAGCTACAAGATTAAAGACACAGACCCATAGACGAACTCAGAATGCGAGCGCGAGCGTATCCAGACGATGCCTTCCGAGAGAGAGAGCGAAGTGGAAAATTCCTCGTGTGAGTTCCCTCTCATTGGGAGAGATTACCAGTTAAGGAAAGACGTGAAAAAAAAGAAACCTACAAAAAAAAATAAATCGTGAGGGTGTGCGGATGGCAGAAAAACAGACACACTTTTCCCGCTACCCTGGCATTGTTGTAGCTTCTTTCCCCAAACTTTCTTTTCTTTTCCTATTTAGGTACTACAGAAGTGAGAGAAGCAACCGTCAAGTCGTACGTAACAATATAGTGTATATTATGTCCGCACAGCAATGAATTGAGTTCCTGTACTACCTCCCCGTGTCTATATCGGTGTTAAGACACAGAACGAAAAAAGAAAGAAATCAATATGCAAGGAAAATAGTATCTGGTTCTAGTCCTCCCTCCCCTCCAGGCATGCCCTCTTTGACTCTGCCTAGACAAACAGACACCAGAGTACCTGAAAAGGGGCTGAAAAGACTTTCCTTCACACTTACGCATATGTCACTACCGAACACAACGCGGGTTTTGGCAGCAATTCCCTGTCCCGCGAATACTGTCGCCCTCTACGCAGGCTTGTCCGGGAACACATTTGCCTTGGACTTACGAAACAATGCAACACATGAAGGGAAAATAAAGAGGAGGCGGGCGGGAAAACGGACAACGATAAGAGAGGGCGTACCTAGTCAATTGGTGCTTCCGAGAAGTTACCGTCCTCCGAACGCTAAGATATGTTTAGGAACTACTGGAAGTAGAAAAACAAAAGAAAAGAGAGAAGGAAAGCAAAGAAAGGGCAAACAGACACAAAAAAAAAGAAAGAAAAAAAGACTCTGTCCTTCCTGCGGCTCTTTAACAGGCTTTTCTCCACACTGCAATCCACATGCACAGAAAACAAGGCAGGAGAACCGTGAGTGACAGATCTGTTACGTCTATTTTACCGTACCAATAGCGTATGCCCCTTTCTCGCCATCCGGCTTTCCGCGTTTCCTCTTTCCGGTCCCCTGATTTCCAGTGCGACTATTGTTTCCATCCCCTGCAAAAAAAGCTAAACAATAGAATCGATAAATCTTTTCTTTTTTGATCCAAGGCGGTTAAGCAACAATTAATTGTTTTTTGTTTTGTTTTGTTTTTTGTTTTTTCTGTTTATTTCACAGAGAGCGTGTTCCCTACATACATACTAGCCCGTAAACCAAATTATCCTCTTACAAAGAAATTACAAATCCTGTGTTGCAAGAGGAGAAAATGGAGACGACTACTACATCACACCCTGGCGTGCTAGCCTCTGCGCTACCTTACCATATAGCCGAGCAATGGTGTGTGTATGTTATGTACCACTACGCCTGGCGTCCACTACGAGTAGAGCAGCAAAGCGATAAAAATAAACCCAAGGGAAAAGAAGATGCGTGTATTTACAAACGCCTAACACGTCCAGATTGTCCCTACACAAAAAAAAAAGAACAATATTAAAGTTACCTCCTCCTCCTTATCCGTATCTAATTTCTTTTTTTCCTATCGGGTGTGCCCATACACACACACCTGACACTGTGTCTCCATTAAGCAGGAAACATCAGTTCCCTTCCTGTAAATCTTAATTTACCGCCTCTCTTGGACGGGATCAATGATATCACTTGTAGTGTAAGTGGTTGCGAGAAAGAGGAGCACCCTTTTTCCAGATCATTTTCCCCCAACCAATATTTGTTGGGGGGGGGGGAGGCGGAGGTGCGTCTGTTCTATTACAACATAGCGCGTCCTCTGATTTTCACATATAAATACTCTTGTTCCAAATCGCAAGGGAGTTTTTGAGGTTCATTACTTTTCTTCTTTAGGATATCTTATTGATTTTCCTTGTGTGATATACACGGTATACAGTAGCCGGAGTGAAAAGGACTGTCCCACCTGTCAAACCTCCCACAAGTTTTCATTCCTCTTCGTCTTCCCCTTTTTCTATTTTTACCTTTGGGGATCCAGTTCTGATCGCTCCCCAAGAGAAGGCTGTCTCATTTTTATATCTGTGTTGTTGTTTTCTTTTCCCACAGATTCTTTTTTTATATATATGATGCAGACTGGGTTTTATGAGCCGTTCCAAGAGGGCTCGTTACTGCAGAGACAGGCACCCTACGATGAGGGTTACCACGTTGGTAACAGCAACAATAATCTGTTTTCAACGCCGGATGACAAGTTGTCCAGCCAATTGTTCTCCGCATTGGATGGTACTGCGCTGACAGAATTTGACAACGACAACTGTTACTCAGATATTGACGTAGACGATGAAACTGCTGATTCGAATTTCTTGTTTTCGCTTTCGAGCATGCAAGAGGAAACTTATTACTCCACGTGCCACAACGAACCAAAGTATAACATCTCCAGTGGATCTTCGGTGGTCAGTGGGTCCATGCCAGACACACCACATGGGTGTTCGGACGTGTTTTTCACTAATTTGGGGGGGTGTGGGAACATGGTCCACACACAACCAACAAGGGTCGCAGATACCTCTAACAAGTTGTTATTCAACGATACTCTTGCCTACGAGGATTACCTCTTGCAACAAGGTGGTGGGTGTACCGAGGCACAGACAGTAAATGACGCAACAACGGCCACTGATTCGGAGAACTCAAGGTCGTCGTCCTTCTCGTCTATTTTCTCAAATGACGTACCAAAACAGGATTCAGTGGGCGGGAGCGCAGTGGACGCTTCACAAACGCAAATACCATACGCGAAATTCCCATTGAACCATGCCATTGAGAACTATCCACGTTTGGAGCACAGACAATTAGTGGCACCAAGGCCCAACAATAACAATAAGCTCTTCGTCCAGACTTTAGAAAACCCTGAGGAGTACAACATCCATGAGGTACAACATTGGATCCCAGCAATAGTGATGCCCTCCAATAACAACTCAGATCTGATCTGCACGAAGATGAACAAACACTCATACGATACATTCAGATACACCTCCGACACTCACGTCTTCGCCCCCAGGCAACAACGCTGGATGGAAGAGGCCAATGAACGCAACAAGCTCTGCCGTCACATCGAGAACAAACTGGCAAGGTACACTAGTGACCGCGAATACTTCGACAAGATTCGTCTCCAAGAGATATCGTACCGTTTTAGTAACAGTTACTTCTGAAAGGGGACACAATAGAAAAAAAAAGGCTTGGAATGCTCCCCATAAAGGAAACAAGTCTGTCCCGTTCCCACTCCCTCTTCTTCTTCTTCTTCGCCTGCTTGCACCGGTCCTTGCCCTGTGTCGAAAAAATTATATCCATAGAATGTCACTTTTCCCCATTAGTCAATGGTTCCTATTTGTCTGATTATTAGCTGGATGCTGTTTTAGTCGAGCAGCGCTATTCATTGCATCCCATCTTCCCTCTCAATGAGCACACGCGCATACCTCTATATATCTATATACATATGTCCGTCCTGTTATCAATATTCTTCATATTCTTTCATCATAATATCGTCAAATTTAAATTATGGGCAAAAAAATAGAAAACGTCTCTAAGTCGGACCTTTTTCACTTGATGCAGTAACGAAGTGCACTGGTGTCTCCATCGGTCAGCAGCGGTAGGTGAACACATCCACGACGCAGACGCACCGGGATCATTCTTGCCGCATTTGGCTGCGCTGCATCGAACCATGGAATCTAGCGACGATGACGACAAGTTTCTTTACGGCTCTGACGTTGAGGAAACCAGCGTCACGAACCAGGAGAGTGTGAAGAAGAGGCTACACAGCGCGGAGGAGGACGATGACGCGTCAGACACTGTAAAGAGGGCGAAGACTGGTGCGGATGAATCTGAGGACAGCGATTCGGCCACTTCTGATGAGGAAAGCGACTATGACGTGGAGTTCATCATCAGTTTGGGTCCGGATAAGTCTAGACTGGATGCTAACTCTATCAAAACGCTCTCGGGGGGCACACATCCACCTTCCGGAGAAGTAATAAGTGTAGCTACAGAACAACCGGCAGCTAGTGAACCCACGAGCATCGCAGCCGATGGTGAGAAGGAGGAAAGTGCGGGGAAGAAGGGGGATGGGAGAGAGGGCAGCATGGACCAAACGCCGGGGATCAATGCGGGGACTTTGGACTTAGATAAGGATGGTCTTTTTGACGGACAGCCCATAACAGAGATCGATCCGGAGGTGCTGAAGGAGAAACCTTGGAGACAACCAGGTGCCAACCTGTCAGATTACTTCAATTATGGATTCAACGAGTACACATGGACGGAGTACCTGCATAGACAGGAGAAACTGAAACAAGAATATAATCCAAGGCAAATTTTGATGGGGCTCTTGAATCTGCAACAACAGGGAAAACTCGATATTAAAACGAGAATGGATTCAAGGAAAAACGATATGGGTGGTGGTATGGGCCAAATAAATAACGCACCCATGATGAATCAACAGAACATGCCACCCACAGGGTTTCCTCCTATGCCAATGTTTGGAGGGTTTCCACCTTTCCCCATGCCAGGTATGATGCCTATGAATATGCAACAAAATGGCGCCAACCTTAATAACACGAAAAACACAGATACCAATAAGAAGCCCTAAAACTATTCAACGAATGCATTAATACCACTCGCAAGGAAGGCGAAAGAATTTTCACACTTTCGGCATGCTTTCATGTACAACTGTGTTTATACCAGGGGGCACGTTATTATTGTCCATTGATTAGTTATGTAAATTACAAGAAAGTTTAAATATCAATATAATAGTTCTTCATACGAATTCGAACATCATCAGTCTTTTCTGTCCTTACGTTTTGAGAGAGTTGCTTGACCCATGGTTGATGGGTTACATTCAACTCTACAATTTTCTTGAGGATAGCAAACCACTCTTTGGTTTCTTCCAAGCAGTTCTGCGAAATGAAGGTTATAGATTCACCATCCTTGAAAACAAGTTGGAAGCAGGATTCGCCAAAGAGAAACAAGTCTGTGAAATTTCTCCCTTTCTTTGAAATCTGCTCACTATCCACCACGACATCAACATTGAGTAAATTGATTTTGATTTTCGCTTTCATAGAACTCTCGTTATAGCCAATAAGTCTAGTCCCCTTTAGCTTGAAAAGTCTGTTTTGAAGCACACCATCCAAGTCCCCACCGTCTTGCAACAAGCGTCCCTCTTTGTATATGCCCTGTTGATACTGATACTCCTGCACAACTTTTTTCGCAGCCTCAAAGGTACTGGGGAAAGTTTCCAGATTCGAAGTTCTTTTGATGAAGGAGCACTGGTACTTTAATTTCCCAATAGAATAAGGTAGTCTATGTGGCAGTTCACGCAATGGCTTATCCCCATCTGATTGCCCAAAAATTCTTGCCCATTTGTTCATCATATTTTCACTAAACTTTTCATCGACCTTGAAGGCAATAGCATCCAAGAATGCCTCATTTAGCGTTATGATAGCACGCCCAAAAGATCCATCCAAGGCGAAAAGATAGTCCCAGCTGTCTTTAGCTATTTTTTTTTGAACGAATTTCTTCTCATATCTATATCTATTCTTGCCCAATCCTCCAAATGCTTTACCGACTTTCACTTTGTGGATAGCCTCAACCAACTGAGTTTCTGGTCTGTCAAATTTACATTTCAACGTAATGTTCATCTGCTGATGGTGATTCGTTATTGGAATCTCAAGTTCCCTATTAAGAACTAGATACTTGCTAGAGTCAAGTGTGCTCCAGGGTGTGTTGGTAACGTTTAGCCCATTATCGATCTCTAAGGAGAAAGTCGCATTGTGGTGCTTGATACCATCCAATTCTACTTTGATACGATCCAGGAAAAGGTATACAATTCCATAATCGAGAAGTTTTTCCTTAGGTTCTTCTACCACACTTTTTTCTTGTACCGTATTAGGCATATCTAAAACGCTGAAATTCCTTACGTCCTCCTCCAACTTTCCTGCTTTTGATGTTGGACGACTTATATCAGAAAACAACAAGCGTTCATTAGCCTTAGAAGATTCCCCCTGTAACCTTTTTGGAACAACTTTAAACGGACTGCTAATATGGTTTGTGTTAAAAGGGACGCCTTTGACAGGAGTGGAGACAACTTTTTCACTGGTATTGGTGACAGGGGTGGCGTCTATTTCTGAGAAATCGCTCCCAATAAACTCATTCGTCGTCTCGACGTCGGCTTCATAACTCTTCACACTTGCCGCCTTTTCCACGCAAGCCCTGTTACTTGAGGATTTAACAATACCCGAGGATTCCACTTCAGGACCAAAAATCCTGCCTATGCTAAAAGCTTTTCTTTTATTAATATCGGATAGTTCGACGACGTTATTTCTCCATATTTGATGAGGTCCGCTCCCCAAACTGCCTATTCTTGGTGATTGAGGTTCCGACATCAGCTCTTCTATTGCTCCTTCAAAATCCTTACTAAACGAAATTGAATCTGTTTCAGGATTTTGTCTTTTCTCGGAGTAGTGTATTTTCGTGCTATGGACTATGCGAGGTTTAAATGTACAACTAAATTGTTTGGATTCCAGCTTTGATTTTTTTGGTTCCTTCTTGATAGTAACGTTATCTGTATTCGAAACTGGTTTGGTGACTTCTTGCAAATGCCATATTGCCAAATAGTTGGTTGGGTTCTTCTCTATATTTTTTTTGATCGAATCAGTGGAAGTTTCTGTATCATCTTTGAACAAAGCGTCGTCAAATAACGGGTCTAGTTTAGGCAAATTCGGTAAAGTCGGAGGAGTATCACTGAAGGGAATTGAGACCCCTGAAGCTGCTCTAGAGTCAAAATTGGACTGATTAGGAAATTGCAGTTCAATTCCTGCATCTGAGTCTTTTTTGGTTTCACCACTTTCCTTTGCACCTTCGATACGTAAATTTTCAATTGCCATTTCTATTTCATCCAGATCTTCGCTCGATGAAATAGAACTTATATTCTGTTCAACAGGTGGCTCTGAAGTTTTAGGGTGTTCGTTATTCATTGAGTGTACTATGCTAGAGATAGATTCGTTTTCTGTAACAAACTCGTTAATATCATTTCCTTTAACATTCTTGTGGTCCAAAAGGGGTTCCTTGACTGACAGTTCTAAAGATATTAGCTTTCTTAGATCTTTTTCGTCAAGAGCTTGTGTCAATATAGGAACCGAAAAGGATCTCATAGTGATTTTTGTCCCAATGCTTTCAGAGTTATTTGAAATTATCATACTACGACTTTCCACCATCTCGGTTAAAGAAGCTTCTGCCATTGAGTGTTTAATTGTTGATACCTCTTTATCCAAGAAAGATTCTGACATAATTTGACTATGATTGGAATTCGTTTCATACCCAGGAATGTCTTTTGTCGCGAGGTAGCTTTTACCAGCTGCATCGTCAGCATTTTCTGCTAGCGGCAAAGAGTCAAGTGGTTTCATTTCATTATTTGTAGCTGTCAAGTTACTGCCAGAAGGAAAAGCATGCTTTGAAGAAGGATATGAAGTGTTGCTAGTCGTTCTCTCACCATCATCGCTGTCTTCTTTGTTTCTTGTTATATCATGTGTCTTTAGGTTATCCCCAGTATTTAAGTTCTTTTCATCGTCAGTACAGCTGGAAGTCACATCCAAATCCTGAGTACTCCCTACACCATTTATGGTATCTAACAGTTTGAGACCTTCGAAATAAATTTCGTCATCAGCACTTGAAGATGATACTGATGAAGCAAGATTTGACTGGGTTTGAGAAAACTTAGCAGACTTATAATCACCGATGGAAGTAACAACACTTTCCATTTTCTCATCTTTGGGGAACCGATATGGAGAAAGCCGTTCAGATTTTCCATCCACTAATGGGCGAACCAGTTCATTTATAGACGAACTGGATATATCTGATAGTGACTGTTGCTTGTCTTCTTGAGCTACGCTGTCCTCCAATAAACGAAAATGATCGCTCTGAATTGTTGTAGAAAGTTCGGTTCGTTCGTTATCGTATGAAGATCCTGATGAGAGTCGTGAGGGAGGGTTTTCACCATCATTCCCTGATATGAAATGATTTATTTTTACCGTATTTGTTAACGATACCTCCGGTGGTGGTTGCATAACCTGTAGGGACGAGTCGACACCGGACACTAATGATAATTCGGTGCTTCCTGTCTCAGCATCTTTTTCACTGACAGACTCATCATGTTTTACTTTGAATGGTGTCATCGAGTCAAATGGTAAATCTGCAGTAGCAGACTCCATATTTAAAGTTGCTGACAATTGCGGATCAGAAGAGGTTTTGTCCTTACTTAGCTCTTCTTCATCATATATCATCTCCTTCAGTTTTATTGAATTAGGGCTTCTTAAATTTGAGCGTGTTGTAGAGTATTCTATGTATGTTCGTCCTGAAAGGAGTTCCAGATTGTAATTATTATCGCTAACTTTATGGTTATCTTTGAATTCGTTACTAATAGAAATGGGGGTAGTGTCGCTAGCTCCTTGAAGACTTTTTGTGTCACCGCTACTAGCCACGTCCAATCTAAAGGGCGAAGATAAGTGCTGACTGGCCTGACTGTTTTCTGTTTCACGCATTACATTAGAAGGAGGGAGGAACATATCTGTTCCAGATTCCAGGAAATGCTCATTCTCTAAATTTTCCACCGTCAAATGGTTTTCCTCTCTATCACTATGGTTTATCTCCAAAATGGACTGCTCCAAATTCTGGTATAATAGATCCAGAGTAGCATCCGGATTATTTACCGACATTTTTGTGTAACCAGGCTGAAAAGTGATATTGTTACAATGAAAGGACAAATGACTTTATGCCTGATCAATATCGAATTCTGGAACTTGAAACAAGTCAAAGGCTTATTCGGTTGAGTAAAGTAAACGAAATACAACAACTAACGCGTACTGTCAGGAAGCTAATTCAAAATTGATTGCAGATCGCGGAGAGTAGAGCAGGAACGCTATGCCTACAACTCCCCAGCTTGAATATTCTCTTCAACTGTCTTTAGTCCTTTTCCGAAACACCGTCAAGGAAGCCAACCTCTCTGATATACATCTCTTCCTGTTTACATTTTACCATATTAGGCAATTTTTTGGCCCAAAAGGGACAAGATACCCAAAGGGCAACGGATCGCGGTACAAAAAGGGAAAGTGTCTTCAACAATTTCCCAAAAGAGCAGCATTTATTATCTCGAGAAAAACAACAGAAAACAGCTCAAGATCACATGACCAAAAAGTCACGTGGCAGGGTGGATAGGGGCCTTGTTTTAGTTTTTCTTTTCATTATAGTTTATTCAATATTTCTCTTCTAAGGCTTAGCATATTCCAAGTTGAAGGCTGCTTTGCCAAATCGGTATTAGGAACAAGTCGAAAGCGTTACGTATTAGGGGTGCTTGAAGCTATTTGATATTGAAATTGATTAGCGTTCTTCTTACCCTGTGATCAGCTGTTTGCTAGAAAAACAAACTTACTTTTCTATTATTGAGTTGTTTTTTCCTTCTTTTTTCCAATCACTTAGTGGTCTCGTTCCATAGCCCGGAATACACCTGTAACCTTTCCATCTGGTGTCCTGTCAGAAGTGTTTTCTGTACCTAATTTGATTGGTATAGCGATTATTTGGAATAATACAATTGTCTGCTATTTGTTTTACAGTGCTGAAACAATTCACACCGTGTTCTAAAGTTTATTCCCATTTTGATACCACGAAAGAGATCTAACCGTTCCTGCAGCGTTTGTTACGGATATTATGGTTGGTGACAAAAAACAAACCAATGCCACCACTGGCGGTGAAAACGCCAACTACAATGGTAATAATTTGATAAATATACCGGAAGTCATTGATCCCGGCATTACCATACCAATTTACGAAGAAGATGTTATTTTGATGGAACAAGCAGCTCCTCAAAAACTTGGCTCGTATAGAGCTCGTGCCGGGAAGTTCTCAAATACTTTAAGTAACCTACTCCCATCCATCAGCGCAAAATTGCATCACTCAAAAAAGGGCTCCAAAAGTAACGAAGAAGACGGCACTAGTCAAGCAAACACGAGTAACACAACCTCAAGCCTAGAAAGTCCTAATTCGAGCATGAGCATGCCTGGCAGTGCGGGAAGTCGGAGTGGTAATGTGATTCTAACAAGCAACACAGCGCCGTTGAAGGAGTTGCCACTGGACAATACGAAGCTTGGACACTTGACACCTCCCCAGGAGGTCATACATTTCCCAGACTCCACCAACCATATGTTGGATGTACCAAGAACTTCGAGTGATTCATTCACTTTTTCGTCTGGCTTACAACCACACCCTTCAAGAACAAGAAATAATACTATGTCCTCACAGTTAACATCACTGTCACAAGGTGGTACAGCGAATAACATCTGGTCAACTAACATCAACGCTCCGGAACTACCTCAACACGCATTGCACCATCTCCCAACAAATACTACCAATAAAATCTACTACGATGCTCTTACGCGCACAACTTCCAATATTCTCAATGATCAGCCCGGTATTGCAGCAAATAACGTTATAAACAATCTAACGGTTCCTGGAAATAGCAGCGTTTGGTCCTCAAACAGGCCGAGATCTCTGTCAAATGCATCAAGCATCTACATGGACGCGCAATTATATGAACACAATGGTAGACCTCGTGCGGGATCTAGTTATGGCCATAACCCTAACCAGATACCTCTTGGCAATAGTATGAACACGACTGGCACAAATGATCCACCATTTGTGTGTGACGACATCGACCCAAGATCTATCAACTGGGTTTCCACTGATCCAACCGTTCCACCAATCAACCAAATTGCAAGCCTACTTCCTACAAATACTATATCCATTTCTAACGTGTATCCGCTACAGTTACAACAACCACATTTGACTAATGCAATCAACTTGACTAGTACATCCTTGGCGACCTTATGCTCGCAATTCGGCGAAGTTAAATCCGCGAGAACTTTGAGGGGTATCAACGTGGCTTTAGTAGAACTAGATTCTGTCGATAGCGCAGTTCGAGCGTTAGGTGCTCTCCAAGGGAAAGAGGTTTCAATGACTGGTGCTCCAAGTAGTGTTTATTTTGCGAAGATTCTACCAATGCATCACCACCAAGTCTCCCAACTGAGCGGAAATCAACAAAATGTATTGGGAGGTCGCGAACCTATGCTTTCCCAACCTTTGTTACAGGAACAATTGTTCAATGGTGCTGTTACTTTTCAACAACAGGGAAATGTGTCTGTTCCTGTTTTCAACCAATACTACCAGCAGACACAACAACCATCGGCAGCCCCACCGCAACATATCCAACAATCGCACCACCAACAAGGTTCCTCTAGCGGTGCTGGATATCAAAGTCATGGTCAGTCTTATGCCTCGCATGGAAATGCAACCGAAAAAGAACATTGCCCATTCCCTCTACCCCCACCAGTACTACTGCATGAGAAAAACGAATTAGAAAACATCATCAGCTCATTCGAGGTTAGCCCAAATGCTGCTGAAATCAGCACCCTACTGAACAAATCTTACGACTTCAAGGGCACTGTCGATATTACTGATTTTGGACCTCTTCCTGAGCCAGTGTCAAACAAAGCATTCGATGCACCAAAGTTAAGAGAACTGAGAAAGAGTATTGACAGCGACAGTTTGTCGCAATTAGAATTGGAACAATTAGCAATTTGCATGCTTGACGAACTGCCAGAATTAAGTTCGGATTACCTAGGCAATACGGTTGTCCAAAAAATGTTTGAAAAGGCTTCGGATATCATCAAGGATATTATGCTAAGGAAAACGAGCAAGTATTTGACATCAATGGGTGTGCATAAAAATGGTACATGGGCATGCCAAAAAATTATCACAAGGGCAAAAACCCCAAGACAAATTATGCTAGTGACAAAAGGCATTGAGAGCTACTGTGTTCCACTATTTACGGACCAGTTCGGTAACTACGTCATTCAATGTGTTTTGAAGTTTGGATTCCCGTGGAACAGCTTTATCTTCGAAAGCATCACCGCTAATTTTTGGACTATTGTTCAGAATAGATACGGTGCCAGGGCTGTCAGAGCATGCTTGGAGGCACATGACATTGTCACACCAGCACAAACATTAGTTTTGAGTAGTATGATTGTACTATACGCAAAGTATCTGGCCACTAATAGCAATAGCACCCTGTTATTGACTTGGTTCTTAGACACCTGCGTTCTTTCAAACAGACACTCTATTCTCGTACCACGTTTAACGCCTTATATTGTGGAATTGTGCCGCCATAGACTAGCCTCACTTACCATATTAAAAATTTTAAACTATCGAGGGGATGACACCGCTAGAAAGACCACACTTAAAGCATTGTTTGGGGACTACGATTCGGAAGAACCTCCAACTGTACTAAAACAGATCTTAAGTGACTCATCGCACGGCCCCACATTTATTTACAAGGTACTTTCCATGCCGCTACTTGAAGATGACCTCAGATCTCGCATCGTAAAGAAGGTGTGTAGAGTTTTGCAAGAAACTCCATCTGCGCAACAGCACCGTCGCTTGATGGAGGAAGTTGGTTTGACTCCATCGACGAATGCAACGACAGGTGGTGCTCAACCCAAGCATAGGAAGAGTGGTTCCCACCCCTTTGGCCAAGATAATGCGACACACGGAAGAGGACAATCGATGTCTAGTGTCCGTAGCAATGGGTCAAGACAACACCAATTGGCACCTACAAATGGATCCGCAGTAGGGACACAGCCCACTGTTGCTCCTTCGGGTGGTGTGGGCCCTACCCAAGGCGCTGGAATACCGAGTGGGCTGGGCTACTACAACTATCCGGGTATGTTTCCAGCTGGAGGATTTCCAGGCCCAGGAAATGCTCCAAATATGTCGTCAATGCCAAGCGGCAACGTCAGCACGAACGGCTCTGGTCGGACCTCACATATTGCAGATGAAATATCATCCCAACTGGACATGTTTTACTTGGGAAATGATACACACATCTCGTTACCGCAGTTAAGTGTCACTAATCATAGTAATGGACCAAACGGGCCAAAAGGAAACGGAAATCCCCGTAAATAAGATCAAATACTTAAGTTTGACCCAGTAACTCCTTAATGCTGTGCTCTTGGAGCATCTTTATATACATATTTTTTAATGACTAATAGAGCGCATAAATCACATGATGTTTTTTGACAACCCCCTCCAACGGGATACTCCAAATATATCAATATATATTACCTAAATCTTTTACTCTTGAGACTGATATACTGCAGATAGATCTACCAAGGCGTTACTGGATCTATTCAATCTTAGCAAGCGGCTTTAATAGGACCTTAAGATTCGGTAGATATCAATCGTAGGAAATGATTGAAGGAATAGCAAAAAAAGTTTCTGAGGAAAAGTTAAAACACATAAGTGTAATCTATATATTGTTCCCTTTACAGTTTTGCCAGCCCAACACATCAAACAGTGTACAGCTGCCTCCACCTATATAATCTTTCTGAGGAACGGCATATAAGAGGAACGATATTGGAGCATAGGGGCACTGACATCCTTGTTTGAGCCTGATCCAAGAAGGCGATTTTTGATTATCCACCCTCCGAACTTTACACTACGGGGAAACCACTCTGCTCCTACCATTACCCCAAACAATCACAAACACTACATCTTCTTTTAACGAAGTAGGTAGTTCAGCATGGAACAAAATAATTTAAATGGTGGACAACATCAAAATCCCTATAATCTGCAACATAGAGGAATCAGGCTGCCGCAAGAAAGGCAGCAACATCACGAAGAAGGCAGGCAGTCATCAAATATTCAAAATGAAAGGCGATTTTTCTCCCCAAACAATGTACAGGGGGGTGCCAGACTTAATCCCACGCACATAACAGAAGCTAGAAATCGTAACGCTGAAACCGCAATAAATTCTTCCATTGATTTGCATTCCCCAATGAGAATGAACGGTATACAAGATTCTAATGACACAAATTTTGATCTTCCCTTTTTAGATAACAACAAAGAGAGGTTAAGCATGCACAATTTTCCGAAGACAGACTTCTCTGATTTTTCCTTCGAACTCAGCCCATCGGATCTTGAAAGTATTCAGCTGTTTCAAACCGAATTAAACAGGAAAATAGAAGCATGCCTAGGCGTGATTGATAATAGACGACACCGGATATTATCTGAAATTGAGCTATACAAGTTGCGCCTGAAAAAAATGGACCATATGAATGACCCGCAAATCACTAACCATATCAACAAGCTCCAAAGAATACGAATGAGAGCTGTTGAATTGGAAACAATCGAATTGCAAAGGCTAAGAATCAAAACATCGGAGATCATAAAAGAGTTTAAGAAGGAGTTTCAGTTGTATTCCCAGTTGAAGTCAGACGGGAAACCTGCAGTGAATCCCACCAACAAATTTCGGAGTTGGATAGCAGAATTAGATATCTGGGAGTTAACCAATACTGCTGACCATATGGCTGAACTATCGAAGTACACTGATGATATTCCTCCAAACTTTCCCGCGCTACCAATGTCGTCTCTTCCCGTTGCGAACACACTATCAACATTGTTTGTGAACGAACGACACGTTCAACCTGATCGAACCTTCCCTTTGCATAAGCTTCCATCTGAAATTTTGCATCTTGTTTTGGACAAGATTGGGTTTAAAGCTGACATTGTAAATCTTTTGACTGTCTGTAAACTCTGGGCACTGATAATAGTGAAGATTCTGTATTACAGACCGCATATAAACCAAGAGAGACAGTTGAAGTTATTTTTAAGAACAATGAAGCTACCTTCTTTTCAGACTGTGTTCAATTACCGCTTAATGATAAAACGGTTGAATTTCTCTTTTGTAGGAGACTATCTGAATGACGAACAACTTTCGTACTTTGTTGGTTGCCACAACCTAGAGCGACTAACATTGGTTTTCTGCAAGAATATCTCTAGCAAACCGATATCTGCAGTTCTAAAAGGATGCAGATTTCTACAAAGTGTTGATATAACTGGCATTAGGGACATTCAAGACGACGTTTTTAACACCTTAGCAGAAAGCTGTAGACGAGTGCAGGGATTCTACGTTCCAATGGCCAAAAACGTCAGCTTTAATGCGCTAAACACCTTCATCATTCATGCCCCAATGTTAAAACGAGTCAAGATAACTGCTAATACAAATATTAATGACGAAATAGTTGAAAAGTTGGCTGACAAATGCCCGATGTTGGTTGAGGTAGATATCACCTCATGTCCAAATGTGCATGATTCAAGCTTGTTGAAACTGTTTACTAAACTACCACAATTGCGAGAGTTCAAGGTAACTCATAACGAGAACATATCGGATAATTTATTGCATGAGCTATCAAAGACTGTAGATCAGTTACCAGCTTTACGATTAATCGACTTCTCGAGCTGTGAAAATATTACTGACAAAACAGTAGAGCGGTTGGTCGACCTTTCTCCCAAACTCAGAAATATTTATTTGGGGAAGTGCAGCCGAATCACTGACACGTCATTATTCAATCTATCAAGGCTGGTAAAAAATTTACAGCAAGTACACTTTGGTCATTGCTTCAACATTACTGACCAAGGAGTTAGAATACTGGTGCAATCGTGCCCCAGAATCCAGTACGTTGATTTTGCCTGTTGCACCAATTTGACAAATCGTACGCTTTATGAACTTTCTGACCTACAAAAGTTGAAGAGAATTGGTCTGGTTAAGTGTACACAAATGACGGACGAAGGTTTACTTAACATGATTGCGCTTAGGGGGAGAGGAGATAGTTTGGAAAGGGTGCATTTATCTTATTGTTCAAACCTAACAATATATCCAATTTATGAATTACTAATGGCATGTCCCAGACTTTCACACCTGTCTTTAACTGCTGTACCATCATTCCTTCGACAGGATATTACACAGTTTTGTAGACCTGCGCCTCCAGATTTCAGTGAAAATCAACGACAGATATTTTGTGTTTTCTCTGGGAAAGGTGTGCATAAACTACGAAATTATCTGATGAAACTAACCCCGGAAACAACAGAACCACAGACGGATATAAATGATATTTTGACTAAACTAATTATCAAAAACAATTTAATAGAACCAAATGAATCGCAATCCGAGGCAATTGACAGAATCACATTCAACTTGAATCATGAATCAGTCGCAATATTAACGGCTACGGGACTTAACCAGCTTCCAGATTTGGCGAATGATCTAAACATACAAAACATTGATTTTGAAAATATGGAGGATCTGTTCACTTGGTCAAATAATGAGTCACTCTTGAAGTTCAGTCAGCCAGATCATGACGTGTCTCATTTGTTTCATCTTGTTGATACAAATTATTGCGAAGATCCTTATGCATACGAATACGAAGATACTAACGTTATCATGGCCCCAGGGGGGAATAGAGATTTAAACGAAGAAATGCTACATGTCACCAGAAAGTACCATGAATTGAATGAGCGGATCGATGATTTTGAAGTCAATGTAGCCAGTTTAGCCCGGATTCAATTTCAATTTACGGGATTTTTGTTGCACGAAATGGCACAGATATATATTCAAATGGTTGAATTAAACAGACTGATCTGCCAGATTCAAGATCGAGTTTTTGCGTCGGGTATACAAAGCGACATAGACAGTCTGTACGTGTGGCGTCATATCCATTTTGACAAATTTCAAATTCTGCTAGGAAAGTATCAAGTGACAACTGTTGTACTGAGACTTTATCTAAAAGAGAGTATTGCTGCTTTTACTAGACAGAGGGAGATCATTCTGGCCAATGAAAGAAATGAATCCTCAAGCACAAATGTCATCGAGAATTTTACGAGCATCTTAAGTGCAGCTGACAATAGCGGGAACTTCAATGGTATACCGAGGGAGACTGATGAGACTACCGCAAGGGATGCTCTTGATCGTCAAAGACAGGGTCTCCAATTTTTGGGAAGAATGGGACAAAGAGCTACGCTGACTCCAGATCAACTCAGAACCATACAGCTCGGTTTGAGCAATACAACTGCCAATGTGACACAAGATAATGCGAATGAGGGTAATAACGGGGGAAGATCTGACACCCCAGATGAGGAGATGATGGATGATGATGCTTAGATCCAATTTTTAATGATACACCCATGCGTATATTACAAATAAACTATGCTGGATGAATCTAATAATGTCTATGTTTAGTCACATCTACAAAGGTACATATAATATTTTTTTATACACTATGTAGATAATGACATGAAAAAAAAATACGAATTACTGATCGTTTGCAGTATCGCTTAGAACTCCAAGAGCTCGAGCGATTCCCATCAATGTTTCCCTATCCCTGTCCGCATTAAGATCTAAACTATTGATGTACTCTTTTTTCTCATTGAACTTATTCCTCAGTATATCAATCTTCTTCTCAGTTAAACCCCTAAAAATCTGTTTCAACCGATCGGTGTGAAACTCTATCCATTCATTTACGGTCATCTCCAATTCTTCTGATTTCAACTTACCCATGAAGAAATTCAAAATTCCCGTTTTATCATTATTTAGCGAAGCATTGTGGTGCGTAATGTAATCCATTAAAAAGCGATACTGAGACTTTTCCAGATTCAGTTCAGAGTTTAATGTAGCTAATTCTTTTGTTTTGATACTTTCCATCTGCGATGAGGTGGCTTCTTGTACATTTTGCCGCCCCAACACATCTTCTTGAGTAAAGTCGTTCTCACTTTCCCTTCCTATCTGTGAAAAAGCAGGTGACTTCTCTTTCTTTTGGTTACCTGCAGACCGGCTATTAAGTGCAACTTTCATACTAGGTGTATCATGGTGTTTTCCAGCGATATCTGGGGAGGAAAGATCATATTTAGTGTTTATGTTGGTGACAGAAGATGGCGCCAGTGAGGGTGGAACCCTATTCAAATTTCTGTCTTCAAGGGTTGTAAGGTCGTTGGAAGGTGAAGGTCGATGCATTGGGGAAGCTATTGGAGTACTGGAATTACTCAAACTATCTATGGATGAGGAATCTGAATTTGAGACGGACAAGTCAGAATCAATGGGAATTTGGGCAAGTCGTTCCATTATGTTTTTGTTTTTTGGATCATCTTCAAGATGTGTTTGTTCACCCCTTATACCTGCCAATTTACGCCTATTGTCTGCCAGTTTATCTGGCACGTTTGCTGTCGATTGGAAGAGTGACAATGGTTCAATTTTCTTAACTGTCAAAGTAGGTGTCGATAATTCAGCTGGGGGCGATGAAAGTTTGTGATAAAGATTGGTAACAGCCCCAGATTGCAAAGCCGTTTCCTTCTTATTCGCAGGTTCAAGTTCTCTATTTGGAGTGAAGGAATGCGTGATATTTGAGCTTTTAATAGGAGTTTCTGATTCTTCTCTTGTAAGATATGTTGCCTTCGCTGGACCTTTCTTGGGAGAAACAAAACTCCTGGATTTATTAGTGCTGACTCCTCGCAGAGTTCTGTTACTCGGATCATGTTTTGCAGTATCTGACTTGTCTACATTACTGTTTGTTTCCCTGAGGTGCGATTCGCCTATTTCAAGACTTTTATTTTCCTCTTTGACTGATGTGCTCTCAGGAATAATATGTACCGAACGTTGTTTCTCATCATCTGTTTTGATAGTTTCTTCTGTTTCCGGCGCGTTATCTGTAATACCTTTAGGTAGGCTAGATACAGCCTCTGCGAGTACTGAAAGTCCTGCATTATTCCCAGGATCATTCTCTAATTCAATTTCCTCTGCCTCTTGTGATTTTTTCGGGGAAGAGGTTTGTGATTGTACATTGAAAGTGGACCGAATGTGTGCGTTGAAGCTGAATTCGTCAGTTGTATCGTCTAAAATTCTGTTCAAGTTGGTGTTTCCTTTGTTTTTGTTGACATGAGCACCGAAATCCAAAATCACAGATCTATTTACATTCTGGGAAACGGACATTTCTGCACTAGTCAACTGATCATGGGATGCCCCAGATGAGACCCGTTGTGGTGACAAATTATTTAGCTTTTTCCTCTTTTTGGATCGACTTCTGTGATGCGTCTCAGCTTCGTTTCCGCTGGGCGGTTGTGATATACTTTGATTCCCTCTGTTAAGAACTGGAGCCGGTCTTTCCCGTTTCTTGCTTACTATAATTTTCTGGTTGCTATCGGTAGTAGAAGATTCCCTTTCTACCGAAACGTTGTAATCAGGATCATTATCAGATGGATTGTTGTCTGTAGAAGAGGAAGATTTCTCCAAAGAAACAGTCCCAGCTAAATGACTTGGAGTCTGTAAATGTTCCGGTGTACTGCTCGATGAGTGTTTTCTCAGCGTTCCTGTTGTACTGTGGTTCGTATCAGAGGTTTCATGAACCTCGTGCTTATCATTATCAATTTCTTGCTTTGCGTTGTCTTGAGATGAGTCTTTTTCTATGGATTTAAGTTCTATGGAAGGAACGGATTCGGCGGCAATGTTAATACTATCCGCCATGCTTTCCAATCTCGGATAGGCGATTAGTTGCGAAGAGGTATCCATTGTTGCTGGGCGCGTATTACCACTTGAATACGGTCTGATAGGACTCGAATCGCTTAGTTTTTGAGAGATGATAGTTATTTCATTCCCCGCTTTATCCAATATTTTCTTATCCGACTCACCTTTTGTAGGCGAGACGGGGATCGCACCTGATCGAGCTGGAAGGGGATCGAGTAATGCCGTTATGTCAGCAACGTCTTTCCAGTTTGGGAACTGTTCTTCAAGCAACTTGAAATAGTAGCACTTCCCTCCCCTGGAAACGTTGTAATGTTCCTCCAACGGGCTTCTCTTTGACGACGGTTCGATGACGTTTTTGCAGTACACGCAAAATGACACGTCAATATCGTCGTACATTAATTCATTAAACCCACTGAGCGATGGATCATATCGTAGCAACCCTGCATTTACCTTTCGGATACAATCAACTAAGGCAGTTTTCTTATACGTCTCTCGAAAGATGGCCCTTGTTTCAGATGCAAGCGGATCGCTAAACAATGGGTCTCCCTTCCAATCGCTCGCCCCCAGGTTGAACCTATGAGCCTTCAACACTTTCAAACGCAAGTAGCTGATCGGACAACTGTCATTTTGCCCATTGAGGTGCAACGAGAGCACATTACAAACAGCCTCCAACTTATCCTTTTGTTTCGACCTGCAATTTTGTAAGTTGTAAGTGTGTTTTCCACAGTGTGCGCACACAATTGCATCCCGCATGAGTTTCTTATCCTCATTCTCTACCGGATCAAATTGGAAACCGACCATTGCCAGATAATCTATTGGCATGACCGTATAGCGCCATTTGTATTTCCTCCCATTCAGTTTCTTAGGCCTTTGGAACGATGTGAACCGTTTATTATAACTGAACGACATCCAAAACCCAGGAACAACAGTTAACCCGTAATGACTCCAATCACAGTATTGAGGGATACCCACACAGCCAGGAGAGACGCTAATTTAGAAGCGATGTCTAATACCTGTTTACTGGATTATTTGATTTTGTTTTGGTTTCAACAAAAAATGGCAACCTTTTGAAAGGGAAGCTCGAGGTTCCATCGGCAGGGAGGGAAGTCTCACGACTTCCTGTGTTGACAGATCATCAATGCTTCTAAGGAATAGGAGGAAGCTGTTTAGTCTATGCATTGCTGCAATTTGCGTTGGCGTTGTATACCTTGCCCTTACTGGGGGTGAGAGGACTTTTTTTGCAAATGAGGTTTTAAGGCGGAAGGGACCGCAGGACTCTACCGTATCTGCGGTAGCAGCTGTAGCCGAGAAGGTGAAGGAGTCAACTCAGAACAAAGACATGGACAAAGAGACCGAGAAGAAGAACAAGAAGAAGAAGAAGAAGAGCAAGGCGACTTCGCCGCAAGATACCAAGAAATTTTCTGGGATCATGCCGTCGATGCCTGATCAACAGGCGAAGGAGGAGCTCGGGAGAGCGTCGTGGAAGTACTTCCACACCTTGCTGGCGCGGTACCCTGACCATCCCACCCCACAGGAGAGAAAGAAGTTAGAGGAGTTTATCCGGCTCTACGCTGAACTGTACCCTTGCGGCGAGTGTTCGTACCATTTCGTGAAGATGTTGGAGAAGTATCCTCCACAGACGTCGAGCAGGCTGGTTGCTGCGATGTGGGGGTGTCATGTGCACAACGTCGTGAACGAGTACTTGAAGAAAGACATATACGATTGCTCGACTATATTAGAGGACTACGATTGTGGGTGCGGTGACGATCCCGTCCCTGACGAAGACACCGCGATCTCTGCTCGTTAGTGGCTTCACAAAAGCATACACACACACACACACACATACATATTATTGTTTACATCTCTCCGCTCTGTTCAAACGATGGTGCAACAAGTGTCCTGGGACTGCTGTGCCACCACCTGACGCGGCCTGTTCCCCCCGTTGTACCTAAAATGGTTCTCCCCCGGCTGCGGGTACCCCCATACCTCTGGGAGAGTGTAATCCCTTGTGTTATTACAGTAGTTTATGATTGTAAGGCAGGCGTTTGAAGCGGTGATTCTTTCCCTTGACAGTTCATTGCGGAGATTGTTGTTCAACTCGTTGAGTCTTTTCAGTTTGAGCAATTGAATCCTTGTGGATAACTGCTGCTGCCTGTGTGCCTCCTCCATAATTCCTCCGGGGCCAATGCGACTGTTAGCAAGAAAGCAGAATGAGACTTCTGCGAGTCGTGTCAAAAATTACATCAACCTGTATTTAAACGGTTCGAGAAACTCGGAATTAAAAGAGAGAAAAAGGAAAGAAGATGGAACCTGAAACAAGATCCATCGCTGTTCTCTCTGTTCCGAGGCACAGAGGTGAGGTTGGTAGGTGCACGATGGACCATCCGGCGAAAGTTTTATGTCTGCTGTGCAGTGTAGGGGGTGTAATTGGGTACGCTCGCAAGGGGAGTGTCCCGTCGATCGTAGCCGGTGTCACCCTCGGTGTATCGTACGGGATCTCCGCGTACCTGTTACATAAGAACGCTGACTGGGGGTTAGAGATTGCGATTGCAAGTTCTACGGTGTTGGCTGTTGCTGGTGTTGTGCGTGGTGTGCCCAGCCGGTTCACGAAACCCGTCCCCTGTATACTGACTTTGCTAGGATCTCTAGGGACTGCGTATTACGTCTACAAATACTCTCAATTCTACCGGTAGAAGATCAAAGGCCTCTGTTAATAGTACTAATTATCTTTTTTTTGTTATTCATTATGCAAAGTAATATGGAGCAAGACTCCATATTGTCTATCTATATCTATATATTGAGATACGTGTGGTAATGTTATAGTTCTCCTTTTCCTATTCCCCATTTTCCCTGCTCAGTGTTTTAGTTAATTGAATATTTAATGTGGTGGAAGATGTTCCAAAGCTGGAACAAATTGTTCATAGCAGTGACAACGAATTGTGTCTGGCACGGCTCTGTTGCTGGGGGACCTTTGCTGTGGCCAATTGCTCCGCCGAGATGACAACGCTGCTGTTTCTCGAGGAGACTGGGGAGACGGATGGGATGACGAAGGGAGCAGAAACTTCGGTAGCTAGTTGTAGGAAGGCCATTGTATTTTGAGTTTTTGAGGTTTTGTGGTTTGTGTTTGATAGTATATAATTCTAATCCACAGAATAATATGCAAGAGAGTGAGAGTAAGATGTAGATGTCACCGAGTAACACCAGCTTATATATCCAATTGCACTGCCCACCGACCACCCCTCAACGGTGCAATCAGTCATACCTTGCTCATGTAATCACATCAAGGACGTGTGACACCGGCAACGCAATTAGTGTGTGACGCACTGAGTGAGGCGGGTTTGCGGGTGTTTTTGTGGCGCACTTTGAACAGCGCGCGCGTGATACTTTCGTTTAAGCCCGCAGTGCAGTAGTCAATGACAGTAGTAGTCAGCAGTGGTCTCGGTGGTCGCCGTTGCTTCATCGATCACGGGTGCCTCGCTCATCGCCGCTGCAACGGTGGGAAGGCGTTCGTCTTGCTCAGCACAAGACACGCGTGGCCGTGTGAGAGGTATCCTTTGATGGACCCGGAGCTGATGAGCAGTGCGATGTCGCACTCGGTGAGTTGCGGGACCGTCTGGAGGGGCACCTGTGTCCCACCGCCTGTGCGTTGTTCGACAGCCCGCTTCACGTACTGTAGGTTGACTAAGTGCACTAGCTTGCTTGTGGGCAAGTACGTGCCCTCCCTCAGCAATTGCAATTCGTTCGCTTGCACGAGGGTCTTGAATCCGGGGATGTCCCCGCGGTTTATCGTGCGGATCAATGCGTCTTGGAACGGGTCTCTGCGTTTCAGGACCAGTCGCCGGGACACTAGCGCACAGGGGAATAGTAGTCGTAGGATTTTCGTCTCTTGTGGCCCCCTCGTCGTGGGGGTGGCTGCTGGGCAGTCCAAGTACGACAGCAACAAGAATTCGTACGCCTTGTCGTACTGCACCGTCTGCGAGCAGAAATACAGGCCCATGTAGTAGTGGTAAGTGACCATGAGGGCGCGGAACATGCTCAGCATACTGTCCCGGGGGGATGGGATCTGGCCCATCCGTTGGTGCGTCTCCACTGCCTTCACGAGGTTCTTGATCATGTCGTAGTTGTGCAGCCGGTGGTATATCTGAAACTCAAGCACCACGAAGAAGTACACACCTTGCCGCTTGTTCAGACGCCAATTCTCCTCGTTCTTGTCCTGTAGACACATCGTGAAGCACCGGTGCACGGCTCGGCCACAGGACTCCACGTACGCAGTCCCATCTTCAAACTTCTTGGCGTTGCTGTACAGGGATCGCGCCACAGTGAACAGCGGGTACAGTAGCCAGTTCATCAGTGGCTTCCGGTCGATCAACCGCACGAGCAACTTCAATTCGCGCTCCAGCGTCTCGTGCACCTTCACCAACACTTGGACGGTCCGCCGTTTGCGTCTCTTCGGGTTCACATTCTTCAAAGAGCGCATTTCGGGCAACACGACGGTCCGCAATTGCATCACAGCATTGTACAACTCCAGTACCGTGTCATCATTGTACGTGTTCAACGTGTATATCGTCCGTTTCCCGTTCTCGGAGTTCCACTGCAGGAAGTCAATGAATTTCTCATCATAGTACCTCTCCTGGAAGTACCCACTGACATCAACAGCATCCATATCGCGGTCCCAGGGAGCAGCCACACACAGAAGTGATGCACTAATGTCTACTACTTCTCAAGTTCCAAATAAATCAAAATACTCAACGTTATTGCGCTTGTGACGGAGATCAGGACAAACACGGCAGATCTGCGGGGAGCGATGTCCGCAACAAGAAATGTCAGCACGCCGCTGGAATTGCACCAATTGAACCTCGTCAACAAGTCCAAAACTTCTCTGCATCGTGAAACACCGCCAGCAAGCCCCACTAGGCGCGAGACTGGGTCCACCGCGAGAGGAACACCACCACCAACACCACAGCGTCCACCACGAACCAAGCACAGAAACACCGAAGCAGCAGCAACAGCAACAGCAGCAGAAACAACAACCGCCGCGTGCGAAGCCGCGGCTGCCAGTGCTGCCCGAAGAAACCATCCATGCAACCACCGGCGAGTCAGAGGCAAGACCCGGCAGTGGATGATCAGTTGCTGTACACTCTTGCTGCGAAACAGCGGGAGATGTCTGAATTGGAGTCCCGGATGGCTGTGCTGCGCAAGGAGGTCGCTGAATTGGAGTCCCAAGTGTGCGAGTCCCGCGGTTACCGCCCAGAGGGCAACGGCGGTGCTGGGCTGCCCCGGGACCCTGTAAAACTGGCGGAAATTGCCACGACGACGACGAACAGGCTCTGGAGGGGTCTTGTCGACAAGTTCAACGAGTTCAACGTCGCGGAGGACGAGTTCGACGACAAGCAGAAGAAGGACCGGCGGTACAAGGAGTACTACATCAAAGAGGCCTACGATTTCGACGAGGATGAGATAGAAGAGGAGTCGCGCAAAGAGATGTCCTTCGCACGGGGGAAACCGCGTAGAGAAGCTCCAGAATCCAGCACCCATCGTATGTAACAACAGCTCATCGCGCAAACACAAATTTTTATTAAATATCGAATAGAAACGCACAGAAACAGAGGGCCGTCAGTACAGTACGGTAGCACGACACCCCCGCGAACGATGGAAGAGGACCCGCTGAAGCAATACGAGCAATTGAAGTCCGACCTGTCAGAGGCTCTCAAGCAGCGGAGACAGTACGAGGACGAGTTGGATGCGTTGCAGCAAGAGATCTACGATAAAGAGACGGAATATTTCACCTCGACCACGTACATCAGTTCCCTGACGAGCAAACCGCTATACATCCCCGGAAATATCATTAAGGGATTCGAAGGGTTCTCCAAAGCACAGCACCACAGCGGCGGGTCCAACTCCGCCGCGAACGACTACCACGGCGGGATCCCGAACGAGGACAGAATCTTCTCGTTGTCCAGCGCAGCGTTCCAGCCAAAACTGCCACACAACACAAACCAACAACCACCGTCCCAGCAGGAGACCAATGTACAAGCAACACAGAGTAACGACTCCAATGGCGGCTAGTAAAGCGAATCACTAGTCACCTGCGAGCCAATCACGGCCAACTGAATTTTGAGTCTTAAAAGAAGACCGTTTCTTCACTTTGTTCAAAGTATAACGGATATTTTGGAACAAGTAAGTGAGTGAGCAACTGGAGTGTCTGAATCTGTCTGTGCTTAATAAGGCGTGGCGTGAGAGGGTTGCTCTACCGCTATTTGTGTGTGTGTGTGTGTTCGCGGAGTGACGTGAGAAATGATTAGGTACACGTTCAAGAGGCAATTGTGTACTACGTTGCGAAGGTACCAAAGCGTGGTGGCGGGGACTGCCGGTGGTGGCCAGGAGGGTGTTCGAGGGGCAATCCAGTTGATCAATTCTCCACCGACGATGGCTGCTGTCACTGTCACCGCAGACGTGCCCGTATTTGTGAGAAGAGGGTGTCTTGTTTCAGTGCATTCCCCAGGCTCCTCTGCTGTCAAGCAACTGAAATTGTCCAAGGAGTTCTTGGATCTGTGGTCGAGTTTGATCAAGTACGCTTCCATCCGTGGATCCATCTACTACAAGTTATCGCTTCCTAGAGGTTCTTCCCCCTGTAAGTTGCTCGTTTCGACAAACAACTGTCTGAACAAAAACTTTCAAACTACCCTGTACCAGCTTAAATTGGACGGTACCAAAGACTGGAATATACACGGTTCCGACTCAATAGTAGCGTTTGAACGAAACACGTCGCTAGAAGTGAAATCCTCTGTGCAGTATCTCAATTTCCGGAAATACAAGAATGGGAACAACTTTACCGTAGTCAAGGGTAGGGGCAATCTGCTCATCAATGGGGTTGGGTCTATTGTCAAAGTGGACCTGAAGACACCGCAGGATGAATTACTGGTCAACTACAGGAACCTGCTCGGGATCAGCGGGTCGACTCAGTTGGATATCAACCAATCCATAAACAACCGTGTCCTGACTGCCACAGGAGGGGACTCCTCTGGCCTGTACAAACCTCAACAGCTGCCAAATTGGCGCAACAGTCTAGAGGGGGTCTGGGACTACACAGCAACACTTACCCAAAATTGCTTGAGTTGGATCACTTACCGGTACAGAACGTGGAGACATGGATACCCTGTGAATTTTATTGCGGTGAGGGGCCCCCGCTCCCTTCTGCTGCAAAGCTTCAACAACACGATGACGGGCAGCATCTCCGATTACAGTATTGAGGAACAACAGATGATTCTGAGCGATGAAGTTGTCGCATTGAACAATGAGAACAAAGCTGAGGACAGCACCGGCAACCCGAAATACTGGAATGTATATGTGCAGCAAAATGGCCGTATAGACTTTAAACCCACGAACAGCTTTCTTTCAAGGGACAAGTAGTAAGCAACAACGTTCCCCGCACGCCTCCCTTCATATTCTTCCTGACATAGGAATGTTGATACACTATGTATTTGATGAATATATATATATATATAGTATGTGGATATTTGTGTGTTCGTACAGACGAGCTACCTCCTATATTGTACTAAAATGCTAACTTCTCTTTCTTTCTCTAACACAAGCCGGTGTGATCAATTCACCTTTTTCTAGATCTCGACAACATACCAACCAGAGTGGCAACGCCCGCAATAACCCCAGCACCAATGACCACACCCTTGAGCGTCTCTCGTTGGATCTTGTCCTCCACCATTTTCTTCAGCGCAACAACCTGCTGGTTGTGTGGCTCGTGTGCATACAATGCGTCGACATATCGCTTGGCCATCGTGAACTCGTTGATCTTATAGCACCCGATGGTCAAGTAGTACAGACACTCCCTCCGCCTGGCGGGACTCTCCTTGTAGATGTCCGTCAGCAGCTTGATGCCCAGTCTGTTGTCGTTGACGTCCACGGACTTGATCAGCCCCCACGCGTAGTTGAACCTGGATTGGATCGTCGCATCGTCCCCGCCCTCACTGACCACTTGTTGCCGCAGTATCTCCAACTGCTGCGGGTACAGCGCCTCGTTCGCGTCTGTCAGTGTGGGGAGAAAGTTAATCTTCGATGGCATTGCTCGTGTCTCTGTATGTAGGAGCCACGACGTACAGTAGAGTGCTTTGTTTGTTGAAGAAAAGAACATTCCCTTACCAACTTGAGAGATCTCTGTTTTTATACTTAAAATACAATTTGTATGTAGTAAAATTTCCTTTCCATCCTGGTAGAGTTCTTCGATGCCCATCGGGTTCTGGCGGTGATTGGCGCGTATACCGAGAGGATGCAGGACACTACACAGCTAAACAAGTCTAAGCTGGGTACCAAACAGTACTGGGACGACTTCTACGCTGTAGAAAGGAAGAATTTCAAGGCAAATGAGGAGGATACCGGTGAATGCTGGTTTGACGACAATGATGCAGAGCAGAAGATGGTAGACTTTCTTTCGGACAACATCGAACAATATTCGATTGAAAGTGGATCGTCGATGATCGATTTGGGTACGGGGAATGGCCACCTACTGTTTGAATTGGCCGAGAACGATTTTGCTGGGCCGATGTTGGGAGTCGATTATTCGGAAGAAAGTGTTCAGTTTGCAAACGAGATTGCGCAAAGCAGAGGTCTTTCTAGCACAATTACATTCGAACAGGCGGATATATTCAGCGATGATTGGAGCCCTGGGGAGTTTGATATTGTGCTGGATAAGGGGACTCTGGATGCAATTGCCCTCAGTGGGCTGCAGATCGGGAATAAATCTGTAGTAGAGTGCTACAGTACTGTCGTGGAGAAACTGTTGAAAGATGGGGGTGTGTTTCTCATAACTTCTTGTAATTTTACTCAGGAGGAATTGACCAAGATCATAGAGACGGACAATTTAAAAGTGTGGGAGACGGTCGACTACCCAGTGTTTGAGTTTGGCGGTGTCAAGGGTACGCCAATCTGCACAATTGCATTTGTGAAGGGTGTCTTGTGAAGGGTGTCTGGATTCTCCCTTACAAGAAGTGCAGCTATTATATTCTGTGTGTGTGTATGTATATCTATTTGAGTACCTCCTTGATGTGATCATAAAGATCGTTAGCGATGTCTTCACTGTGAGTCTTCAATGCATATGTGATGGGCTTGTTATTTCCGTCAACGGCAAGGATTCTTATAAACCTTTCGCCCTGCAGAGATCCGCCGAACCCCTTCTCCACTGTGTAGCCTTTGACTATGGGCAGGTTCATTATAGCCTTTAAAACCCCTCTTGCTCTCATCAGAAGCCGGTACTTACCTGTGGCGTCGTTTTTATTGATCTTAACTGCGCCGAACCCTCTCTCCTTCCATCCGCTCTTGATATCCTGTAGTTGGAACAATTTCGCGTTCGTCTGGTAGACACAAGTTTCGTTTTCCTCACCAGTTTGAACGTCCTGTTTGTGCAACTTCAAATGCTCCTCTTTGTCTGCTGGTGGAGCGGTACTAGACCGCTCGTCGCCGCTCACCCCTGATTTATTCTCTGGGGACGATTCGTGCGGGGTGTTGTCTCCAGTCTCTGGTGTGCCTTCTGTTTTCTTCAACACGTTAAACCCACTACCGAAGGAGAACTTGGACCCAAACGCAAACGGTTTCGTCCGGAGTTCCTTCTTCTCCGCTTCTACTGTATCCTCTTTCTGGGCAGACGAGTCTGGTGACGCCTCTGAGTCCTTATTGACCATCTTGAACCCTGATCCGAAACTTGTCGCTGCCCCAAACACGAACTTGGGCTTTTCCGTAGGCTCTTCCACAACTTGTTCATCTTCCTGCGCCAGCTTCAGTTTCTTGGGCGGTTGCTTCTCTGTATCTTGAGATTCCTTCGCTACGTCCGTCTCATCCCTGCTCGACGTGCCCTCGCTGCTGGACTCATCCCTGCATCTCTTCTTTGGTGACTCTTCACCGTCGACCTCCCCCGCCCCCAGTTTCTCATGTTTCTCCTCACTCATGGCTACAGTGTTCAACCCGCCGAGTACTTGTACAACTCTCTGTCCCAGTTCCTTTGAACAAGAGAGAATGTACAACAATTAATTTGCAAAAAAAAGTATACTTTCACTACGTAGTAAGTAGTTGCATATATATGTAAGAGCAGGTTGAAGGGTAGCAAGCTTTGAAGGTTGGCCAATTATATGAGACTATCGTTCTGTTGTTGTTGCTGTTCCTCAGCAGGCGGCTCCCTCACTGGGACAGTTCTGTAGTCCACGTCCACCATAGCAGTGTCGTTAGTACACGACACGTCCACTTGCAAAGTGAAGTTTCTGTCCTTGACAAAACAGTCCTTCTCGACGTAGTGCCAGGTGACTTTATCAAACTGTGCGTCCTTCGACTTGTCTGTAAACTTGAGATTATCTAGCGTCAACGCCGCGCCTATCTCCTTGAGCAAGTGTTTTTCGACGTGGTGGTGTAGATGCCTAACGAATTTCTTGGAGTGACAGTTTGCAGTGTCCTTTATGCGTTCTGGGTCCCCGTTTTTAGTCTCCTGCAAGATGAACGGCGGGTAGTACCGCACTTGACAGTGCTGGTTGTCGAACTCGTCATCGTCCGTCTCGTTCTTCAAGTAGGTTTCAAAATCACCGAGATCCTCAAACACTTTCAGCTCCTCCCCCTGTTTCGTGATCACGGTGTTGACTTTTGGACCCTTGACTTTCTTGTTCCCCTTTGGCATTGCTGTGGTGGGGGGGGGGGCGTTCCCACAACAAGAAGGACTACACGAGCCAAGAGAAGACGCGACGAGCGAGTGTTGCCGCCCACGTATCCCCTTATATACGTGCCCGCGGGGGGGAGGGGTAAACCCACTACCACTACCACCAGAACAAGACTAACCCCAACCCCAACCCCAACCACAACCCCAACCCCAGCTCCCTTCAAGATCCGATGCGAATAGACAGACCGCCCAGCTGCACTGCCAGTCTCTCTGACAGCTTCCCTTTTGGGACAGGCGCTGTCTCCCGCGCCGCCGCGGGAGATTGTCGCCGGATCTCGTGACTGCGGGCAGCGTACTCTCCAATTGGCTCGTTCTGCTGCTGCGTGCGGGCCGCGTGCGCAGCCCGGTGGTGGGCGGGCATTGCCTTAACGAGTCATGGTCTGGGCACTGACGGACAGGCAGGCAGGCGGGCGGGCAGGTATGCGGAGCCTGTTGCATGCTCACACACACGGAGTATATATATAGGCGTGTGTCATTGCAGCAGGGTATGTTTGCGCGTGTGTGTGTGACTGTAGCGCTGTGGACAGACCGATCTGTTTTGCGTTCTTGTCGCTGCTGCTTTCTTTTTCCGTTGACACTGTTTACTCTCTGTGTACTCAGGATCGTTATTCGGTTGCAAAAAGGGTCTCGTAACAGTTACTATTCTTCTTCTTTTTTTGGAGACCGTCGTCTTCTTCCACTGGTGGGGGGACACCAACAATGAACAGTGACAGTAACAGTTGTAGTAATCAATTGGTAGGCGGTACTTCAAAATACAGGTTGGAAGGCGGTGTTGTAGATGCTTCAGGGGATCACGCACTTGCAGTTGGTGGTACTGCGGCTGCTGCTCAAAGGACAATGCCAGGGTACAGTAGTTCGCATGGGATAACGGCAAAGATAAGAAAGGAGATTAACTTCATGGACGAGTTGAAGTGGAGGGAGTTCTCCTCCAGGAGACTGGAACTGATCAACAAATTCCAACTCAGCGAGTACAAGGCAAGTGAGCAGGATCAGAATATAAAACATATAGCAAACGTGCTGAGAACAGAGTTTAGGTTCCCGCTCTCTGCACAATCACAGTTTGAAAAATTGGTCACCGCGGCAGTACAGTCCGTGAGAAGAAACAGAAGAAGGTCGTCAAGGAGACACTCGGCCACTGCAGCGGGTGGGGGCGGTGGCGGTGGGGGCGGGGTCCTTACCCCCGCTGCAAGGAAGCCAAGTCTTCCGGGACCCTTGAAACAAGAAACTTTGCAAGGCCTCCTGGTGACACCGTTGCCAAGCGATACAAATATAGCAACACCAATGACTAAAGTCCTGCCACCACCAGCGGCTATCTCTTTACACACAACCAATAATAGCTCCATTTCGCCGCGTTCTGCATTGTACCATCACGCCCCGCCACAATTCCCAAGCCACAAAATAGAGACACAACAACAACCCCCAAAGAACCCAGAGACCGTGCAGAACACGGGCACCGTGAATGAACACCTTATCAAGACAGTGATACTGGATATTGTTAACAACGTGATACCACTCGCGGAACAATCGAAAATGGATATCACCTCGAGGGGGCCCAACCTTCTCTCCTTTATACAACAGGAAACCCCACAGGGATCACAGCCACAGACGCAACCAGCGCGCACTTTGAACCTCGATAAGCCAAACAGTATGGGTTCTGGAGGTGGACTCATTCCCTTTTTCTTGAAGGAGAAACTACTGCTGAGCGTCCAGAGGTCCAAGACATGCTTCGACATATCGAAGCAAACGGAATCAGTCTCTCAATACAACAGCAACTTGATCAACATGGGTCACTCGGCAATACTCATATCAATTCAGTTCATAATGGAGAGATTCTTCCCACACATAAAATTCGCATCCGCAGAATACATAATGCAACAGACAACCGCACCGGAGCTCCTCTCAACTCTTTCCACTAACTTATTCGACCCTGCAACGAGAAGCAATCTCGCTGTACAGCACACGGGGACAAAACTCGCTTTGCTCCACGTCATAATCGGCGCCATCATCAAGGATTTCGGGTTTGACCCAACTCTATACCAGCTGAGCGAGATCTTCAACCATATCATTATCACAAAATACCCGCTGCCCAGGACTGGGGGGACTCCACCGCCGGACACACTGCCCGTAGACCCACGGAGCACAGTGCTCGCGACGCTGTCCATGAAACCGCAGGCGGCTAACAGCGAGGTGTGCAGGAAAGTCAAGATAAGGTTCAACTCGAAGGAACAGGATTTCATGTTCCCGTTGCTCAGTAATGGGCCTCCAACGGTCGTCGAAATCGTGGAAAATTGTAAGAAACTGTTCGGAGTTGTATCAGACTGTGGCAGCCCCCTCGGTATATTCTACATGGAACAACTCATTGGTGACGACTTGAAGTTGGCAAAACTTTTCAACGATCTCTCCACTGAATGCCTCATTTTAGAGTTACAAAGAATTTAATAATTCGACGAGACAAGCTTGGGAAACAGGGGCAACCGCTCCACATGGAATAAACCGGCACACAATCAATAGCCAAATTTATTATTTGTGGGAAGTTACCCAATACGGTCCAACCACCCCGTCTCACGGATTAGAAGAATCGTCTGGTGAATTGACATTGCTATATAGATGTTCCTTCCCGCATTCCCACTTTAGAATATATATTAAAATATTAATGTACATATGAGTATACATAAATACGAATACATTTGTAATCGCAATAGTTTTTTCTTTGCCTGTCTCCCCCTTAACTTCTGTGTCACGTATGCTGCTGATCGATGCTCAGTTTCCTCAACGTTTCGTTCAACACACCTCCGTCCTCGTTGTTCTCGTCATATGGCGGCAACTCTTCCACTTCCAAACGATAACCCAGAGAGTACTCCTGCCCTTGTAATATCTTGAAGCACAAATCACTCAGTTCCTTGTTATGAAACCCAATCACTGCACTGTAAATAATGCTCTCCATTTGGAAAACTCCATCCATGCCGTCCTCCCGCCCTTGCAAATCAATGACCATGTTCTGTTCATCCTCCTCGTACACACCAACGTAAAACTCCCTCGTATTCTCGCCGTGTGGTGGGTGACTGGCCCCATTGCCCAAGCCTATGTCTTGTAAGTTGAGCAACTTGGGACACTTCAACTTGATGAAATCCTTCAGCACAGTCCACCGAAGCTTGCCAAATTTGTTGACGTTATCCGTCGTGATATCGACCTCCAAATTGGTATGGTCCCCCGGTATCAGAGTCTGAGTCTCCGGTAACAGATAAGGAGGGAAATTCGTCAACTTCAACTGCCACATCCCTCTATCCGTCATTTGTTTCCTGAAGTTCCTCTCGTTGAATATATTCTTCAATTTTTTGGGTTGCTTGAATGGGTTGGTGTTGCGTTTAAACAGCTCGGATTCCATCCCGGGGGGCAGCATACTTTGATCCATCGCATACGGTGGCATGGTGGTTGAAGATACAGGCCTCGTGTAGTCTGGAATCCCTGTCTGGTGGTACGAGTACCTCCTCCTAAACCCGGGTGACATGTTGTTCATTTGAAGGCCATTCATACCCTGTGGTGGCAGTAGCATAGAGGGCGGAGGCGGCAACGGACCACCCATCATCCCCATCGGGAAGTTGGGAGGCGGTACACCTGTCTGTGACCCCAAATCCGGCATGGGCATCAGCGAGAACGGGCTTTCCCCCGCGGGAGATTGTGAGACATCGGACATCAACGTCGGCGTTATTGGAGAGTTCGTCCCCTGCGACTCGGTGCGCCCTCCGTCTTCTTCTAGAGCAGAAGGTTTCGAACCACGACGCGGTTTCAAATGTTCATTGTCAAAGACGGGCATTGGTTCGTGTCTAACGCCGTTGCTCATTGGCTCTGGCTGTTGGTTTACACCATTGGGGTCCATCCCGACTGGGAAATTTGGAGGCATAAATGGGGGTATCATTGGGTACGCTCCAAGTCCTGACGGAGGTGGGGGCATTGGAGACATGTTATAGGGGATGTTTGCTCCAGGCATTAAATCCCCTTCAGACACGTTCGCCATATTATCATTAGATGGCGTTGAGAAGGACCCCCTCTTCAGCATAGTGTTCCATGGTGGCAGCATATATGCATACAGATCGTAGTAGTCCCATTGGTACGTGTTTAAAGTTCCGAGCAGGTCATTAACCATTTCACTGTTCATGTGGCCCTTCAGTGAGACGACACAGCTTTGAACTGTCATGAATGGGGGAGCCGCGTACGCCATTGGTGGTAACATTTTTACCTTCAGGATATTAGAGTGGTGAATAATCCCACCTATTAAATACTTCACTTGTTTCCAATTTTTCCTCGGTGGCAGATTGTCCACTTTAATTAAGACCACGTCGTGATTAGAGTTAGCTGACCCACTGGACATTCTCTGATTTGCACGGGGTCCGCTGGAATCATGGCTGTAGTAGTCGTTTGACCGGAAAGATGACGAGGAGGAGGACACGTTTGTTGTGTATACACTGTTGTTCAAACTCGAAAAGGACGATGGTCTTCTTGGACTCTGATTATTAAGCTTAGAGTCCTTCTTTGTCATTTTATCACTGGGATTTGGTACTGCTCTCGGTTTTTCTGAGCGGGGGGAACAAACTTCAATATCTCCCTTTCTTGCTGTACCATTTACCTTGGTAGTCATAGTGGTAGTGGCTGTTCCTGGCATTGTACTGGGTTGCTTTTCTAAAAATATTGCAGTACTCTATATTTCCTTTTTTTATTTTTGGAATTTTCGGTTCTACCCTTGTAGAGAGTGACAGAAACAGTATTATACCTGAGAAAAATCCGTTGAGAATTCGGGAAATATTAGTTAATCAGGCACAAAAAAATGAAGAAAGTAGGGTATTCTTCTGGAAATTTGATCAATGAGCTTCTCGTGACTTTGTCCTGTGTAATTCACCTTATATAACAAAAACAGTCACAATAAAAGACTTAGTAGTGTGTGACTTTTTAGCTTGCAATTCGATTGAAGTCTACTTGAACAGTTAAAAAAAGTGATCCTCTTCTCTTTATAGGGACCAACACACAGAAAGAAATAAAGCAACTCCTTTTAAAAATGAGCAAAAGAATCAACAATAAACCCTGAAGAAGAGCAGAAAAAAAGGACGACAGAGGAGAGATGACACAATTAGGCGTGCCGTATTGTTGGAGACGTGTAAATGTAATCTATAGCAGAAGTAAATCCTTTCCTTGGAAATAATTTCCTTGATGCAATATATATATATTTGAGTATATATGTGTGAGGGTGAAATTTCTTTGGAAGTTAAACTAACAACACTCGTGAAGCTCTCGGCGATATTGTTGTGTCTTGAATATACTGTCAGTTGTTCTCTTCACTTGAGCTTTGGTAATACTCGTCGAGTAGGGAAGTGAAGAAACGTTCCACAAAAGTAGACAACTCCTCTGTTTTCAAAAGAAACAGTCGCAACAACTGAAGAATGGAAGACACACAAGAGAGAGAAAGGGCCCTGGGTGCATATTCTGTTTAGAAGCGGGGACCTGATAAAAATGGATACATTCGCTGTGTGCCCTGGACGGAGGGGGAACAGAAAAGTCCGTACAAAAGAAGCCGTGCGGCTCTTGCAGGACAACCCTTACGCCCTTTTTTCCGGCTCCGATGTGCATCGGTTTTTTTTAAGAGGTTGGACAGTGGAAGGTTACCCTGCCGTCCCTGCTGCACAATATGGGTGTCTGGGTGATATAGAATCCCAGAAGCACGTGCTACCACAGCTCTTACCCTGCTCACGGGAGAAACGTGACGCCTCACGTCCTCCTCTGGCATCAGCGTTTTTGTCCATTCCAGAAACGTAAAAAACGCACAGCTGGGCCACTTTTGTCTTGGAAGTGGACACGCTTGGGAGTCCCCCATTATAGTACGGTGTCTGGGTGAGGAAGCTTTGCCTTCCTCTAATTTTCCCATCCCATTGTTTTCCCGATTTCCCTGACGGCTTCCAACTCACGTGGACGCCATTTGGCAAAAAAGAAACGTGCGTGAGTGGGGCAGTGTGTCGTTCACGTTGCTTTTTTGCTATATGTATTTCCTCTTTCGTCCACACCATCGATGCGCTTTCCTCTATTGTTGCAACCTCGTATGACTTCAATACTGAGATCGGGGCCGTTTTTACCACTTTTTTTCCGCCGGTAAGACAAGTATTTCGGGGAGGTGCTAGTGGTTGACCGTCATTACCTTTTGGCATCTAATCCATTTTTACTTCGGCGGAGAGTAGAGGGCGGAGGGATTGAAAATTTTTTGTGTAGGAACTGGGCAGAGAAAAAGATAAAGAATTTGAAAAAGAAATAGTTTGTGCAGGTCTTGATAGATGTATATATAGGTGATAAATACTGATCGTAATCTGACTTAACCTTCATGATTCTCCTTAGTCTATTTATTGTAAGACTGTTATATAGGGCCATCACTAACCAATTACACACAGTAATATAAACAAAAAAATGAGTTCGATTACCAAGCCAGTTTCTTTGAAAGTTAACGCCTGTCTATTCGACGTTGATGGTACCATCATCATCTCTCAACCGGCCATTGCTGCAATGTGGAGAGACTTCGGTAAGGACAAGCCAGACTTTGACGCTGAACATGTCATCCACATCTCTCACGGGTGGAGAACTTACGACGCTATTGCCAAGTTCGCTCCAGAATTTGCTAACGAAGAGTTCGTCGCCAAGTTGGAAGGTGAAATCCCAGCAAAGTACGGGGAACACTCCATCCAGGTCCCAGGTGCCGTCAAGCTTTGTAAAGAATTGAACACTTTGCCAAAGGAAAAATGGGCCGTCGCCACGTCCGGTACTTTCGAAATGGCCTCTCAATGGTTCAAGCTTCTAGGTATTGACAGACCAGAATACTTCATCACCGCTTCCGATGTCCAAAACGGTAAGCCACACCCAGAACCATACCTAAAGGGTAGAAACGGGCTGGGTTACCCAATCAACGAAAAGGACCCATCCAAGTCTAAGGTCGTCGTTTTCGAAGATGCCCCAGCTGGTATTGCTGCTGGTAAAGCCGCTGGTTGTAAGATCATTGGTATTGCCACCACCTTCGATTTGGACTTCCTAAAGGAGAAGGGTTGTGACATCATTGTCAAGAACCACGAATCCATCAGACTAGGTGATTACAATGCCGAAACTGACGAAGTTGAATTGATCTTCGACGACTACTTGTACGCCAAGGACGACTTGTTGCAATGGTAATTCGCTTCTCTTAGTTGAGTTACATTCAAAATTGTGCCCACCTTTTATTTTACGAGACCATAAATGAGACCCTTTTTCTTTCTTTACACAATTAAATATCATACAAACAGTTTATAGAGTTTTTTTAACAGATCAAAATACATCTAGTATTTCGTATCATTTTATTGTCACTGACAGTTTCTATTCAGATGTGACATCTCCATCTCAAGTTGAAATAACAGGCAATAACGAATCAGAAAAATACAGCTTACTCTTCTCTCATAAACGATCTGTGATGATATACTATGATATTAGATGAATGTACAAAACAATTTTTTTACGTACAAATTCTTTTTAAATTTCTTAGTTCTTCTTACCCTTCTTTTTTTCGGCCTTGGCAGCAGCTTCAGTTTGCTCCTTGACGACCTTCTTAACAATCTTTTGTTCTTCGATCAAGAAAGCTCTGACAATTCTTTCCTTGACACAGTTGGCACATCTGGAACCACCGTAGATTCTGGAAACGGTCTTGTGGGTCTTGGAAAGAGAGGCGTACTGTCTTGGTCTTAGAGTGGCAATACCTGGTAGAGGGACACCACAGTCACCACACTTTGGTCTGCTAGCCTGCTTCTTGACATGCTGAGCAACCAACTTACCACCTGGGGTCTTCACAACCTTGATCTTGTTGGAACGGGTGTTGTCTGTAATAGTAAGTATGGATCAAATTTCATTGCAAAAAGATATTTAACCAAATGATTGTTAGTAAAAATGAGAACAGTTCACTTCTAATGTTTAACGGTAATGTAATGAAAGTTTTGTTGAAGGGAGTTCTCTGATCCTATCCTAGGGAAAATGCCCTTCGCAATCGGCCATTCTCCATGTCAGATACGTCTACTTGGGAATATATTCTGTGCACAAGCGCATCGCACCAAGTATCTTGCCAGATAAGTCTCCTCGTTCACAATAACAACAAAATTTCACCGCGCAATTCTCCAATCTTCGTACATACATGGATTTCTTCTTCTAAAGGTAACACGTTGAGCCATCTTCGATTGATTTGGTCTGCTGGAACGTATGCTAACGAATCCGTCACACAACTATACTAAACGCAATCTACAATTGTTCAATACACTACAGTTCCGGCCCACTTGTTTCTTTCCAAAAGTTGTCCGCCATCGGGTTGGCATTCCAGAGGCTGGGATGGAAATGGAGCCAAGCCTACGCAAGCGGATTCTCCAGACAGGACAGTCCTCCCTAGCTAGCAGGACTGCTAGGCAGGAAGCATTTGTCACAGGCAGTCGCGGGCCTGCCCAGGTATAAAATGTCCAAATCTGGAAATGTTACTAAAAAGTAACAAAAAAAATACAACTTTCAAATTTCTATAAATTTGGATAGGTATGGGTGTAGCAATACCGTCACAAAATATATTTATAATGGCATACCGTATTTCCTCTAACTTTCTCAATTCAATCTGCTATCTCATCATATTTCCCCCAGCAACGATGTATCTGTTTCTTAATATGTATATATAGACATTTATATGTATATAATATGGAACTGTGTGTTCACAACACAACACTAATCTTTCTCTGTGGCAATTACTTCCACCTCTACGTCTACGTCCAAAGGTAGGGCAGCAACCGCAACACACGATCTTGCAGGTTTGTGGACATTGAAGTACTTGGCGTAAACCCCGTTGAACTCTTTAAAGTTGTTAATATCCTTTAAGAAGACATTGACTTTGATAATCTTATCTAGGGAAGAGTTACTGGCATCCAAAATGTTCTTGATGTTTTGGAAAACTTGGTCTGCCTTTTTAGAGATTGACCCCTCCACAGGCTTATTATCATGAGTGTATGGGATTTGACCAGACACAAACACCATCTTGTTGAATTTCATCGCTTGAGAGTAGGATGCAGCAGCTGGTGGGGCCAACTTTGTGGCGACCGGAGTCAGTGTGTTCAAAGATCTGGCAATTGGTGCCTTGAAGACCATGTTACTCAACATTTTTTCGTGTCGCTGTGGTTATTTAATAGAGTGGTCTGACTTTCTTCTACGATCTCCAGTCTAACAACACAGGACCTGAATCACTAAAAAAAGGTAGTATTTATACTAGTGAATCGCAACCTGTCAGTCACTTCTCTTTTGTCCTTTTTTTCTTGAGACTTCCCTGGATTGGTGCATTTCCCTCTTTGCGTATGAAAAATTCAAGTACGTAATAGAGTTGAGAGCGGGTCTATAATTCCGAAGATTTAGGGGGTTTTTCACTTTTTATGCGGGTAAAGAACTCTCAAGATACGGTTGCGAGCGGAGGTATACTTCCCACACCTTTAAAAAACCCATGTCTCCCATTGAATCAGGTCGGCTTGACTCAGTTGAAATCATTACACATTGCAAGTAGAGGAGCCTGTGCTCCAACAATGGTCCTCGACAAACCTGTTTGAATAAACAAAACAGGACATATTAAGCTTGCGTTGACTGCGAGAGAGGCGTTGAATAGTCAACTGCATAGTTCGGCGACCTAGTAATTGACGTACGTTGAAGCTTATTGTTGTCAAGAAAAGCAAACAAACAAACGAGAAGATGTAGTCTTATCTTATACAGGTAATACTCCACGCATAACCCGATCTATCACCACCCGTTATATAATAGACACTAGCAAAATGAGTTGTTCTACATGGACTCTTTTTTTGGTTAAATTAGCACATTCAAGGCGTCGTGTCTTGTTGCGTAAATCCAATTCATGAGGAATGTGCCATGGCTCATCTTGCTCTTAAAGCTTTGCCGAATACTTGAGAGCATTAAAATACTACTTTCCCAAGTTTCTGCGCAACCGTGTATAATGCATTTGGAAATATGGCCTCGTTCCCCTTAACCACCGAGTAACCTTTCCACCCATCTCTCACTTTATTCAAGATTCCACTATCTATTATTTGATGACCGAGAAAAAAAATAACAAAGGAAATGGCTGAAATACAATCAACACTAATAAAAAAAAAAAAAAAAGTAAGTCCTTTAAAGATAGAAACCTTGGTATTCTGAAGAGGCAAAAAGAAAAAGGATACAAGTATCGAAACGCGCTATTTACTCGGTCTAACGATATAGGGAACTGTATTAAAGATACACCTATATAGTAAAGCCGATAGCGGTTTGTTCCGAATCCTCAAAATAACCTCATTAAAGTAATGGTACACACTCCTGATGACATAGCGAATACAATCCTGAAGGTCGCTCCTATCCAGATCCCAAATGACGATACAGATTCCCTGGGCAATAAAGAGTTGCATGTCAACAGTTATGCACATCCGTTTGTGCAGCAAAGCAGCTTTAGTAATGGTGGCCACTCAAAGAGCACACCCATTAATATTGCCTCCCATAAAAATCAGAACTCTGCCTTCGGTTCGTCACTCGCAACTGAGAGGTTTTTAAACAGTTCACACACATCCTATTCGTCATACACTAACCCGCTTACGCATCACAAGGCACTAGAACCTAGCTCATTTACCAGTGATAATTCAAAATCGAGTTTTATTGGCTCGCTACAGAGTAACCATAGTTTCCAAAAAAATGAAATCCCTGATAATGCATCCAGTACGGCTAATAGTAACAACACTAATACCAATACTAATATCATCACTAATAATAACAACATCGATAATATCATCAACAATAGTAATTATAATAATAAACTAGCGATAACTGCAGGGCAGTATATCGACACAAACGCTACTACCACACCAGAACACAGTTTCCAGAATGACCCATTTCATACAAATACAACGGATGGAGACGGTCTGGAAAATACATATTACATTAATCAAAACACTAATGACCAACCACACGCTCCACAAGAAACAAATTGTCCAAAGCGTTACGAAAGTATCAGCATAGCTACCCTTCCTATTGACGATATACTGCAGATGCTAACTGCTTTGTTAGATAAAATCGTTAGTTCAAATGATGAATTAAATAATGGTGGTCCCCCCGCTGGCTGTGAGGACAAACAACAAGACCACGATACAATAAATGCAATCACAAGTTTCTACGGTAAGCACGTCCCACAGATAACTATAGAACAATACCTATTAAGAATTCAAAAGTACTGTCCCACTACAAATGACATATTTCTATCCTTACTTGTATTCTTCGACAGAATCTCCAAGAAGTTCAACATTCACCAGCAGAAGCAACAGTCGAATGTGTCTGATAGCGATGAGCAAGCACCACATCAAACTTTTGTCATGGATTCATACAATATACACAGATTGTTAATTGCCGGGGTGACCGTCAGCACAAAATTCTTTAGCGATTTCTTTTACAGTAACGCTCGTTACGCAAGAGTGGGTGGTATATCATTACAGGAAATGAACCACTTAGAATTACAGTTTTTGATTTTGTGCGACTTTAAACTGTTGATACCTATCGATGAGCTGCAAAGATACGCAGAATTGCTCTACCGATTCTGGGACAGTAATCAGAAACCAGCCACGTGGCCAACCTGAGGTGCGTTGTCCAGCACTCCTTCGCATTGTCAACCATCCCAGTTCCCTCAATCACGCGGTAGCATCGTTCGATGAGTGTTCGTGCTTTTTGTTCTTCGCCCGGCAGTGTATTGTACTCACCAAATAGGCAAGTGCAGCAGTACTGAATAGGAAACCACGGCTGAGTAGACGTGACGCTAAGTGAAAATTCTCTAGAATGGCTAGGGTGTTTCTTTTTTTTTTTCACCCCCAGGTTCGAGAATTTTTGATCTCGTTAAAGGAATTTTTTTTTCACTTCTTTTGCGATGGCCACTGTCTGCCCTTCTACAAACACATAAATAGGAAAGGCCATCTGTACGAACTGTAAGGATATTATTGTGCAAAATGCCACTGCATCGGAGACTGTCAGCAGTAGTCGGTGGAAGCAAAGAGATGTCATATGAAATGAGCGACTTCAAAAAAACTCCATCCGAAGATGTGAAGTTTACTCCAGTCGAGTCAAACACCTACTCTGAGGACGAACGGTCAGCCTCAGTTGAGGAGACCAGGCTGGGTTTTTTCAGTAGGCTAGCTGGTCACTTGAACGCGGAGACTAAAGGGGTAGAGCCTGTTTTAGACCATGAAAAAAACGACGATTCTATAGTGGATGCGGCCTCTATGTGGTTCTCTGCAAACATGGTCATTGCTGCATATGCATTGGGTGGGTTAGGTCCTGCGGTCTTCCGTTTGAACTTTGGTCAATCAGTTCTAGTTATTATATTTTTCAACATACTCGGGTTATTGGCAATTGCATTCTTTTCTGTTTTTGGTGCTGAATTTGGGCTACGTCAAATGATTCTCTCCAGATTCCTGCTCGGTAATGTCACTGCAAGAATATTTTCGTTGATTAACGTGATCGCCTGTGTTGGTTGGGGGGTCGTCAATACGACCGTATCGGCACAGTTGCTAAACATGGTCAATCCACCTCACAACTGTCCGTTGTGGGCCGGCTGTGTGATCATCGTCGGTGGTACCGTGCTAATAACCTTTTTTGGCTATAGAGTTATTCATGCATACGAGAGATGGTCGTGGGTACCCAATTTCGTAGTGTTCCTCGTCATCATAGCTCGTCTGAAAATATCAGGGAATTTCAAAAATGGTCCTTGGACATCTGGCCCAACGACCGCCGGTAGCGTGTTATCGTTTGGGTCTACAGTGTTTGGTTTTGCAGCTGGGTATACGACATACGCAGCTGACTACACCGTCTACATGCCAAGGAAAACAAACAAATACAAAATCTTCTTCTCCCTAGTCGCAGGTCTATGCTTCCCGCTGTTCTTTTGTATGATCACAGGTGCCGCAGCTGCTGCTGCTGCGGTGAACACTTCAGAGTGGATGGAATATTTCCACAAGAATGCAATGGGTGGTGTCACTTATGCTATTCTGGTGCCAAACTCTCTCCATGGCTTTGGAGACTTTTGCTGCGTCATTCTGGCTCTTTCGACCGTGGCGAACAACATCCCAAACATGTATAGTATTGCATTGTCACTACAGGCATTGTGGGAGCCTTTTGCTAAAGTACCAAGAGTGGTCTGGACAATGTGTGGTAACGCTGCCACTGTTGGGATTGCAATTCCAGCTTGTTACTACTTTGAAGGGTTTATGGAAAACTTTATGGACTCGATTGGTTACTACCTTGCAATTTATATCAGCATCTCGATGTCCGAACATTTCATTTACAGAAAAGGTTTTGGTGGCTATAGGATCGAAGATTGGAACAGGTGGGATAGATTACCCATCGGTATTGCCGGCACGGCAGCTTTGATTGTCGGGGCTTTTGGGGTTGCATTAGGGATGTGTCAAACGTATTGGGTAGGTGAAATTGGACGTTTGATTGGTGATCACGGTGGTGATATTGGATTTGAGCTTGGTGCATCATGGGCATTTATTGTTTACAATATCTTGAGACCATTAGAAATCAAGTATTTTGGTCGCTAAGCGGATTCTTCATGAAATGGGGACACTGAAGGATTGTCTATTTATTTTAATAATCTCTACTATAATTGTGGTGTGTATACTAAAAACATAAGCAAATGTATAAATTATCCTGGTGCTTGAGTAATTTCTCATTTTTTGAAATGTATTTTTTCTCTAATTTGAAAATTAGTTAAGGTCATTTCAAGAGTTGGAAGTTTTCTTTACACGAGGTTGCGCAAGCAAAACAGTACCCAAGTCAGCTTATAAACCATGATAGATTTGCTTTTCAAATTTGCTAAGTACTTTCTGCCGAGCACGTGTATACTGGGACTCGTATGCATAGTGGTAGCAAAGTTGCAACTACCAGATTTTTTGGAATATGGGAAAACACTCCGAAATCATGATAATAATGAGAACAGCGGTGTGCTTGAACTACTGGCACATTTCACGCTTCCAAAATCACTATTCTCCCACTTTTACGTAATATCATTCGCTTTCTCATTATTTGAAGTGATTGTATATCCTAATCAAGATTTGGTGTGGATTTTAATGGCCCACTCGCTACGGAGGCTCTATGAGACCCTTTTCGTATGCAAATATAATGAAAATTCAAGGATGAACTGGTCGCATTACGCAGTAGGTATATGGTTCTACTCATCCTTGCACGTTGTAACAATCACAAAGCTATACCAAAATGACATAAGTGAAAAAATAAGCCCAATAATAACTGTCATTTTTTGCTTAGCATCAGCGGACCAATACAGAAACCACGTAATTCTATCCAACTTGATAAAATATTCCCTGCCAAAGAGAGGGCTGTTTCGATACACATGCTGTCCTCATTATTTGGATGAAATAGTTATTTATGCTTCACTAACAGCCATTAACATTGACTATGCCTGGCTTTTGATTTGGGTAGTGATAAGCTTATCCGTGTCAGCAACTGAAACTAGGGAATACTATTTACATAAATTCAAGGATGAGCCGGTACCATCCTCAGCCATAATACCATTTATTTGGTAATTACATCTTTTATAAGGAATTGGAAACTTTTTTCCCCTAAGGTGAAAACAAGCTTGTATAGACACATTAGTTAGATTATTCTGCTTCCAGTTGATCCCGTCTGAGAGTGTTATTCTTGTGTCTTTTTTATTTTACCGGGTAACAGATATGGAGCACAAAGGCGTAGAACGAAAATCAAAAAACGATGTATGTGATACATTTCTCACAGATCCTATTACTATTGTCTATTGAGTTCATTCAAAAGGATTAAAACCCCACCCTTTGCACATCTCTGAATCCGCAATCGAGGGGAATCCAAGTAAGGGCTGGTACGCGTTTATTGGTACTGTGGCAATTTCATATTATAGACGCATCGAAAGAAGAAAACATTCCTATCTTTTTTTAATTAGGAACTTTTCAAAAGCCTTAAATAGCAACGTTACCCCGGCATTAGCGTGGAGCACAGATGAGTTCTGAATCGTTCCCTTCGCTTCATAATAATAATATAAACAATAGCAGCAGAGATCATATTAGTGGTTCCGGATCAGGGAAGAATAACACCAAGTCTGACAGCAGTCGTAATATAAACGTGCTTAACAAACAGGGTGCCAACACTAGCTTGGATTCGTTTGACCTGCAATTTGATACTTCCTTTGACGCAGCTCTGGATAACTTAGAAATTCATACTCAAAAAGAGTCCCAGAGGAGGAAGGATTCGGGTGGAAACACCGTGCCTGAAAGTTTTGAAATGGCCAGCTTAGATAATGATATTGCAATACCAAAGAAGCACTCCATGGACGATACTAATCCATTACTTGACAGGGAAAACGCTTCACGAGCAAACAGCATGGACATTAATGGACCCTACTCATCATCATTAAGAACCTTGTCCAGTGATAATATTTTCCAAAGATTTTCGAAGTACGTTAAAAGAAGCACGTCGACAAGCGGTTGGAGGTTGCCTTCTAATGGAACATCCATTACACTGAATGAGGATAATGTGGAGAGAGAAGTTCATCCAGGAACCACGCCCATATACGATAAAAATAAATACCCAACAAACGAAGTGTCGAACGCCAAATACAACGCCATAACATTCGTACCCACATTGCTTTACGAACAGTTTAAGTTTTTCTTCAATCTCTACTTCTTAATTGTTGCGTTATCCCAGGCTGTACCGGCATTGAGAATCGGATACTTATCTTCTTACATTGTTCCATTGGCTTTTGTTTTAACCGTAACGATGAGCAAAGAGGCCTTGGATGACGTTCAAAGAAGAAGGAGAGATATGGAATCTAATAATGAGCTATATGAGGTGGTAAGCCAAAACCGGATGGTTCCCAGTAAGGATCTAAAGGTTGGAGAGTTAGTCAAGTTGCACAAGGGCGATCGAGTTCCTGCTGACATGATATTGCTACGATCCAGCGAATCTTCGGGTGAAACTTTCATCAAAACAGATCAATTAGATGGTGAAACGGACTGGAAGTTGCGAGTTGCGCCTGCTGTAACACAGAGTTTGGATGACAGCGACTTGCAGAACAAAATCACGATCACTGCCTCCGCTCCCAAAAAATCCATCCATGCCTTTTTGGGGAAGGTCACTTATAAAAACTCCTCCTCAAATCCATTAAGCATAGACAATACCTTATGGGCCAACACAGTTTTAGCATCCACTGGATATTGTGTAGGATGTGTGGTATACACCGGTAAAGACACCAGACAGGCCATGAACACAACGGTTGCAACTGTGAAAACAGGATTGTTGGAACTTGAGATCAATAGCATTTCTAAGATACTTTGCGCTTCCGTTTTTGCTCTTTCTGTTGCGCTTGTTTGTTTTGCAGGCTTCCATAACAATGACTGGTACGTTGATATTATGCGGTATTTGATTCTTTTTTCCACAATTATCCCTGTGTCATTAAGGGTAAACCTTGATTTAGCAAAGTCCGTCTACGCGCACCAAATAGAGCACGATAAGACTATTCCTGAAACAATAGTAAGAACTAGTACAATTCCTGAGGATTTGGGCCGCATTGAATACCTTTTGAGTGATAAAACTGGTACATTGACACAGAACGATATGCAATTGAAGAAGATACATTTGGGAACAGTGTCGTATACGCCTGAAACCAATGATATAGTTTCCGGTTACGTTTCCAACCTAATTGGAAGGAAAAGTACAATTGGGGGTGTCTCAACTTCGAGAAGAGACATTAGTGGAAGAGTGTGTGACATGATTGTTGCTTTAGCAATCTGCCATAACGTTACTCCAACCTTCGAAGATGACGAATTGACGTATCAAGCAGCTTCACCCGATGAGATTGCGATAGTTAAGTTTACAGAGGTTGTCGGTTTATCACTGTTCAAAAGAGACCGGCATTCTGTCACCTTGCTGCACAGCAAAAGTGGGGCCACCTTCCATTATGACATCCTAAAAACGTTTCCCTTCAATTCCGATTCAAAACGGATGGGTATCATTGTATATGACAAAGAACGTGATGAATATTTGTTTTTTCAGAAGGGAGCTGATACTGTCATGAGTAAAATTGTTGAATCAAATGATTGGTTGGAAGAAGAAACGGCGAATATGGCTCGTGAAGGTTTAAGAACTTTGGTAGTTGGCAGAAAGAAATTGTCAAAAAAACTTTTCGAACAATTTAATAAGGATTATGAGGAAGCGTCGCTTTCGATGTTGAGTCGCGATCAACAAATGAGCGGCATTATAGGTAAATTTTTGGAACACGATCTGGAACTATTGGGTCTCACTGGTGTAGAGGACAAACTACAAAAAGATGTTAAATCATCCATTGAGTTGTTGAGAAATGCCGGTATAAAAATCTGGATGTTGACTGGTGATAAAGTTGAAACTGCACGCTGTGTGTCTATAAGTGCAAAATTGATATCAAGAGGACAATATGTCCACATCATAACAAAATTAAGCAAACCTGAAGGTGCGCTAAACCAACTTGAATACTTGAAAATTAACAAAAATGCCTGTTTGTTAATTGATGGGGAGTCGCTATCAATGTATCTAACTTATTACAGAGAAGAATTCTTTGATATTGCCATACGTTTACCAACGGTAATTGCGTGTCGTTGTACTCCTCAACAAAAAGCTGACGTGGCTTTGATTATTCGTGAACTAACGGGTAAGAGAGTGTGTTGTATAGGCGATGGTGGCAATGACGTTAGTATGATTCAGTGTGCAGATGTCGGTGTAGGCATTGTGGGTAAAGAGGGAAAACAGGCGTCTCTGGCTGCTGATTTCTCAATTACCCAGTTTTGTCATTTAACAGAACTACTTCTATGGCACGGGAGAAACTCTTATAAGAGGTCTGCCAAGTTGGCCCAATTTGTCATGCATAGAGGTTTGGTGATTGCAATCTGTCAGGCAGTATACTCGATCTGTTCAAGTTTTGAACCAATCGCGCTGTATAAGGGATGGTTAATGGTTGGGTACGCTACGTGTTACACCATGGCACCGGTTTTCTCTTTGACTCTAGACCACGACATTGACGAGTCTCTAACTAAGATGTACCCTGAACTATACAAAGATTTGACGGAGGGGAAAAGTTTATCTTATAAAACCTTTTTTGTTTGGTGCGCCTTATCCTTATATCAAGGGTGCATCATTCAATGGTTTTCTCAAGCATTTACTGGACTTGCAACAGACAACTTTACCAAAATGGTTTCCATTAGTTTTACTGCATTGGTCATCAATGAGTTGATAATGGTTGCTTTGGAGATTTATACGTGGAATAAAACCATGGTGGTTACAGAACTGGTAACATTTGCTTTTTATGTTGCATCTGTACCGTTTTTGGGAGAATACTTTCAATTAAAGTATATGACCACTATCAGGTTTTACGCTGGCCTGTTGGTAATATTGTTGATCTCCATTTTCCCTGTTTGGGCATCAAAATCGGTATATAGAGCATTGCATCCACCAAGTTATGCAAAAGTGCAAGAATTTACAACCGTCTGATACTTAAGATTTGAGCGTTGGTTATGTTGTTAGCGTAATGCTCAGCTGTCGGTTGTGGACTGGGGTCAGACTAGTCACAAGTTATGTAGTATACGCTAATATCTAAATACTTCGCCTAGCCTACCCGTTGATTCTACCTTGGTATAATTCATAGTCAAACAGTTAGTCTGGCTTCATCAGTCTTGCTTGGTTGATATTCAGGGACACCCTGTGAGGATAAATCGGGAACTCCCTTTGGGAAGGGACTCATGACCCGTTACCCTATCTAATACAGTACTGTGAACTATTATAAACCCGACATGTGAGTATACGAACTTGAGACATGCGGATGGCCCGTTATCCGAAACATACATAAACCCCAAGGTAGCTGCATCGACATCTTTCAAGACCGCCTCTAAATCCAGGACCCAACTAACGAACGAGTCATAGACAAGCAAGCACAACTGAGATAACTACATACTTTAAGTATACGGCGTAAATACACAATATCAGAGTCCTTACACACTTTACTCAATCACAACCTACTTTAGCTCTTACACCCCCACAATTATCCCAAATTATCTACTTATTTTATATTTTTTGCGCCCCATTAATACCTAAACATCAATCTATTAGAAAGATTATTAAATTTTTATTAAATTATATATACCCGATGCATACATGTGTTTTCATTACGAGTTTCTTCAGAAGAACCGCTTACCTCTCATCAGAGTCTGAATCGCTTTCTCTTTGGTCCTTATCATTTGAAGCGGGGAAGATCATCGACCTTTGAAAATCTTTAGCGTGGGCCCAAGGAACAGATTTCGAGAGAGAACCAAAAACGCTTGTCCGCCGTCTGATCATAGGGTGATAAGTATGTCTGGGAAAATTCATACCGTAACGAGTGAGATCTGAGATCGACCGTTCCCTTGTTTTCACACACGTGCCCTTATCTGTCTTCTTTCTACTTTCAAGTTCAATATCTACGTCTGGTTCGTTTATAATCGGGTAGGGCAATGGTGCCTCAGAACTGACTTTGAACAGGTGAACATTGGCAACATGTTCGTTTTCTACACGGAAAATAACCCAAATAAATCTTCTCAGTACCTCCACGAAACCCAAGATAAAGGAAGTGTAAGCACTTTGTTGGATTGTTTCTGGAGCAACTGCCCAAACGATCCATTGGAATCTAATAAGTACATCCCATATCATAGCAAAATAGTAAACGAGCTTTCTTTTAGAGGAGTATGATCCGTCTCTCCAATTACGTTTACCCGCGAGATACAGATCATTTCTCAAAAACCAATTTCTCTTGGATGGTTGAAATAGTGACCAGTCGATGACCAAATCCCAGATCGACGTAGCGAACGCATTGAACGCGCCAAATACAATAAAGGGGGTTCGACGTGACTTGGAATGGTTTGCCAATCTATAGGCACACAATGCGGCATTGTATCCTATCCCAAGGGTGTATTTGAAAGCGTTGGCAAGGTGCGGGAATGAATCCCCCGAGTCAGCGTATCTTCTTAGACATTGTAGGCATCTCCACAAACTTGGTAAGCACGACATGACACCCATTGCCCTAGAATGGGAAGATCCACACATTGTTTCATCATCTGTCGTATAAATACAGAAGAATGTGGCAATATCCCCCATAGAGTAAGTCAGCGAACAGATGATATCACCTAGAAAGAAATCACCAAATTCCGACGGGGAAAAGGGGGCCATCACTAGCCGGATGGCTCTTATGATGAGCCATTTCCTTGTGGAAACAATCTTATCCCAGTAAGGGATATAATCCCGGGGCATAATGAACAACAGAATGCAGCCTCCTATACAAATGAAGGACCATGGTGTCAAATGCCCCATTTTAAAGCTGAGCCCTGCACAAATCCCGCTAAACAAAACGAAGAACATCAAGGCATACAATTGAAGCGGGATGCCCGAAGTTGCGAAATCGTTGTTAAATAATTTTGTACCGTTTCTAGCTTGCACCTCACCAAACATGATGAACCTGTAGTTGATCTTGGTCCGATGCCAAACCAAACAGTCAATTTGTAAAAGAAACAGCATCAGCAGGACCATGTACCACCCGCCCCACATTGGGAATAAGATCTTGTGAATGTGGGACTGTAAATCTGACACAAACGATACCCCAAGGGTGTACACCATGATTGTGAGGGCAATACCAAAGAAAAAGCCAGCCACTGCCATTTGGATAATAGATCTGTTGTTTCTGTGAATCATTTGTTCAGTGACGGTATACTCCACAAGAAGTTTCTTCAAAGTTTTCGCGTTCTTTTTAAAGTCATCTGGAGAGTTAGTCAAGTCCTTAGTGAACCAAGTCCGAACGTTGTTTTCCCACCAGAGAAGCGGGTCATCCTTTGGATTGGATGCGACCAAATCCGTCGAAGGTTGATTTGAAGCGGTCTGCTTCATTTGTTTAGCCATCAACTGGATGTTTGCGTATACGTGTTTAAACAAAGCATAGTTCCTTCTTCCGAAATCCATAAACTTGGACAATTCCTGAGTGTGTAATGTCTTGTCGAATTTTTTGACCATCTTTCTGAATCCAGTAACGTTCAGATCTCTGTATGTCTTTACCATCTGCAAAAACAGGTAGTATTCCAAGATGGCGTCACTTAACAAATGTTGAGCCTGCTTAATGGTCATTTCTGAGACTGTATTGAGATTATTGTAGGCAAAAGTGTCCTTCACGGTGTTTGATATCTGTTCGCCGTGTTCCCCCTGCAGCTTCAAGATCAGATCCTTTAACTTGGTCGAATTTTTGGGCCAAGACGGTAACAATTTATTGTCATCGAGCAACTCTTTGAACCGAGTCCATGCTGTGTCTCTTCTACTTCTCACACTATCTTCGCCTATTGTACCGTATGGGTTAACGTGTTGCTCTGAACTGAGGTCCAAACTAGTGGTACTGGTTGCGTGACTATTGGCAATCATTCCATCGTTTTCCCCCTCCATGAACTCGTTCTGGTAATTTTGTTGTTGAATATGGTAGATCTGGATCTGTTTCTGCAACACGGTGAATTTTTGTCTACAGTCATCCAGTAACCACTGGTAGAACTCGTTACATTTCACCAACTCGACACCTATCACCCAGTTCTCTATAAAATCTTTGATTGCCTTTCTTTGGAAATCCGTAAGCTGCGGGTCACTCGGTTCATCATGAACCTGTGGACCGTACTCTGTATCCACGGGCCCACCAACCCTCTCCACATCCACAGCAGAGTCTCCACTTGCAGCGGTGACGACCACTTTCAACGGGTCTCTGGACACACTCTCATACTCGTATTTGAGTTTCTTCTTCCCAAGTTTGTAGTCTATGTACTTATCTCTCCATTCTGGGATCGCCGACTCTCTTAGATGATCTGCAAATTTCATCTCGATGAGACAAAATGGAATCAACTGCGATGCAAAGAAGGAAAAACAAAACAAAGGAAAAGCTAGCAGTCGACACCCAGCTTGCTAGACCTTACTTATCTGAATAGCAGCAATAGCACTGTTCTCACCGAATTTTGTAAAACTATAACACAGTCCAAATGCACTCTACTTGTGATCAAATCCCAGGTTCAAACGGCTGTAGCCCACGTTTACCCAAACCAAGACCAAACCAAACCAAAGCACACCCAAACCTTACCTTACCTGCCTTCTCGGACTTCTCCACACCCCACGTGGATACACAGAAGAGAGAAGAGATAGACAGGGCATCTCAAAGACGTGGGTGCAGAGAGAGAGAGAGTATGTTCTTCAAAGGAAACGATTATGTCACCACTTCGGAAAAACTTCGAAAAAAAGAAAACAAAAAAAAATGATTATGTCACCGTTTCCTGTTTCCCAAAACGGCAAAGTTTTCTCTTTTCTTTTTCGAAGTTTTTTTTACCTGATTTACACAGTTTATTTCTGTGTCACGTGAAAACTGCTTAATTCACGTGACTTACTGTGTATGTCACGTGCCCGTCAAATTTGCCGTATTCTGACACCCCACAAGATGCCCTATGAAGGAGAAAAGTGTGTGTGTGACCTCAGTGCATAATATTTCTTGATGTTGGGTGAATTAATCGCATTCGATGGATATGCTTCCAGGTTATATGTGCCCTTGCGGGTGTTGAGTTGCAACAACTTCTGTAGCTGATTAGCTAACTGGTATTCTGTGGTGGTTAGATTGACTCTCATTCCCCCCTCTTTCAATTTACATTCTATATAACCCATCTGTTTCAACGGCTGAGTATTTTTTTGGAGACACTTTTAGGTCAAGATCAGAGTTACTAGGAGCTGTGTGTGTGTTGCACAGAATGGTCATGGTGAGCTCCGGAGATGTTTCTGAGGATAGTGCCGGGATAGGCAGGAAACGATTTGGTGTAGATGAAGTTGAATCTGTGGATGATTTGAGTGTACCTTCGCGGAAGAGACAAGCATTGTCGGTGTTAGATGATACTAACAAAAGCACAGTGCCGGGGACAGTATCACCACCGGCTTTTAATTTCAACAGGTTTTGTTATCGCCACGATCCAGATATTCAGCATTCTCTCACGCACACTTCGTGTTACAAGCAGGACTTGAAGAGAGTGAAGAAGATCAACGATAGGATATCGAAGTTGCCCATCCAGGAGCAAAGTGAAATTCATCACATCATATCGAAATTCAATAACTCCAATGACAGATTGCGAACATTGATCCTTGATGGACTGCTCAACTCATGTTGCTTCCCACAACTGTCCTACGTGTCCTCCGAATTGAAGGACATGATCAAGATAGATTTTATTAGCATACTGCCGCAAGAGTTGTCACTCAAGATATTGAGCTATTTGGATTGTCAGTCACTGTGCCAGGCGACGAAAGTGTGTAGGAGGTGGAAAGTGTTGGCCGATGACGATAGGGTATGGTACCACATGTGCCAACAGCATATAGATAGGAAATGTCCCAACTGCGGTTGGGGGTTGCCCCTCTTGCACATGAAGAATAGAGCGAAAGCGATAAAGGGGAAACAACAGAAACAAGTAGAGGAGGACTCGCAGGAGGCGGAGAAACAGATGAACCCATGGAAGATAATATATCGGGACAGATTTAAAGTGGAACTGAATTGGAGGAAGGGGAAATGCATGGTTAAGGAGTTCAAGGGGCACATGGACGGTATACTGTCCATGAAATTCAATTTTAGGTTCTTGTTCACTGGCTCATACGACGGCACGGTCGCAATATGGGATTTGTTTACTGGGAAATTAATCAGAAGACTGAATGGACACCAAGACGGTGTCAAAACTTTATTCTTTGATGGACAGAAACTGATTACTGGGTCACTAGATAAAACGATCCGAGTGTGGAATTATATGACAGGCGAGTGCATCTCAACCTACAGGGGACATACGAACTCGGTAATGTCTGTCGATTCTTTCAAGAAAATTATAGTGTCCGGAAGCGCGGACAAAACTGTCAAAGTATGGCACGTCGAGTCAAGAACTTGTTACACGTTGAGGGGTCATAGTGAGTGGGTGAATTGCGTTAAACTGCATCCGAAATCCTTCTGCTGCTTTAGTTGTAGCGACGACACGACAATACGAATGTGGGATATCAGGACAAACACTTGCCTGAAAGTGTTCACAGGTCACGTCGGACAAGTTCAAAAAGTGATTCCCTTGACGATCTTGGATATCGAGAATCTTGTCATGGACAGCAACTCAGCTGATGACGAAACGGTCACCGGCGTTGATGAGTCCGTGAATGAGGAGACACCGCCACTGGTGGTAGGCAGCCAACTGGACGGCACGATACCGTATCCGACACATTTGTTATCCTGTTCCTTGGATAACACGATCAAACTGTGGGAGGTGAAAAGCGGCAAGTGTATTCGTACTCAGTTTGGCCACGTAGAAGGTGTCTGGGACATCGCAGCGGATAATTTCCGTATCGTGTCAGGCTCGCATGACGGGAGTATCAAGATATGGGACCTCCAAAGTGGGAGATGCATGCACACATTCCATGGCAAGAATCTACAAAAGGAGGGGATGGTAGCGTCCAGCAGTGGAGACGTGGGCGGTGAGAACCCCACAACCACAACGGCAGAGGGTACCACTCCAGCATCTCCTGCCACAGCCGCACAGACGACGACAACCACCAATGGTACGAGCAATACGGCCGCTGCCAAGATATCCCCCATTGCCTGCGTCGACATTGGTGATTCTGAATTTTTCAGTGGTGACGAGCTAGGGTACGTCAAGATGTACAAGTTTGACTACGATGATAACCCGCAGCTCGGTTAACTCCTTTCACGAATGAAACTAAAACTAGGTACGACGCATTAAGTAGGAAAACATACATTCAAGCTACATCACTACATTACATCTTTTTCTCTTTCTCTCTCGGAGAGTGTGTAGGACGTGGCGCTAGTGTCCCCCCATAAAGCCTCTATCCCCCGGGGGGGGTCTATGAGCGTAACACCCGCACCCCCTTCGACCTCAACCGTTTCAACAGTACCGACTCCCGCCCGGGCCAATCTTGCTGCCACGCACTAAAGAGGTGGACTTATTGCACCTTAGAGAGGGCCGCGGACATTCCTCTGAAACTCCGCACTTCCACCCCCCCTCTCCCTAGACCTGGTGGCCCTGATTGTGAACATCGGGCGACCCGAAAAGGACAGTGAAAGGCTTGCACAAAGGGCAACTCAGCTTGTCCCGGAGGAGGTGCGTGCGGTCGTGACCGTTTTGGAAACGATCTTTCTGCATTCAGACACGCGCTCGTTTACATGAGACAAGTATAGGCAAGGAGCACGAACGAACATCTCCGCCCAGCGAATCTTCAACCCAGCGAAGAAGAAGAAGATGGGGCAGTGGCGGGTCGTGTATTACATCCTCAGATCTTAGACTAGCTAGATTGCGCAAGAAGTTCTCTATGGTGTGGAGGTGACACTCTTCGCATGCCTGTGACAGAGAAACACGCACACAGCGAGTTCCGCGGTCTCGAGGCACTTCAGAGGAAAAAGAAATGGAGAAAACGAAGAGCAGCAGAGAGATAATAACTCCCCCCATCACATCCCCTTCTTTACTTGCGATTATATATGTAGGCTCTTTTGCTCGATCAACCATTTACGACAGTTTTTTACTCCTCTCAGAGAATTGATATCTACAGGGTTCCCCGGTATAGTGTCTGTTACCTTGAATATATATATCTTTTATCTGCTGCATCCTCTATCTGCTGTATCTCTGTTGTATATCAGAAAAGAATAATATTAAAAATCAAACTCCAGGGGGTTAGAACTAGATTGCATAAGTAGGTGATCGTATCATATTTCCATACGTCCGTGAGACAGCGACATTGTAAGGTGAAGAGTGATACACCCCCCTAACTGTAAACATAAACGATACATTATCCTCGCACATATCCCCCCGTTGCATTGTGAATTTTACAACACATGTACATAAACACGGCAAAGAGGAACAACAGTACGACACAGAACAGTCCCAATTTGCGTCTGGACTCTTCGAGAAGTACTTATACACCGAATCTGTCCGTGTCAGTGCCAGGAGTAGGCAACACAAGAAAGAAGAAGAGCGATGTTGGCAGCACGTTCCAAGGGAAGGAGCAACAGAAATTGAGGGGGTCCGTACCACAGAACAAGACCAATGCACGTAAGTCGGTGCTGGGGACCCCCGAGGTGGCGGTGGCTCCTACGCGGATATTCCCAGATGCGGATGGCACCTCTTATTTCACCCCGAAACCGATGAGCAATGCTATTGGACAGAGTCCCGTTACATCCCCGAAACGGACCAGTAAACCGAAGCAACCCGCTGCTGTGAAGACTGGCGAGAGGGTCAACACATTGGAGTATCTAAGTCGGCCGAAACGGATTAACGAGTTCCGGAGCACCGCTGACGACGACAACCTGATCCGTATAAACACGGAGCACAACAGACACATCCCTATGATTCGTTCCAAATCGTTGCCCTTCAACAGCACGAAACTGAAGAGCAATCTGAAGAAGGCCGCTGCCGCTGCTGGGGAACCGCGTCCCGAGTTGCAAAGGAGTAAAAGTGTACATTTTGAGGAGACGTTACCGATCAAGTATTTCCATTTGGAGGAGAGTCCACTTCTGGTGAGTCGGCACAACAGTAGTGATGAGTTGATATGCAAGATCAATTTTGACAGGCAGATCCCGCTGGGGAGGATGCAACTGTTGAGTGTGGACAGTGACGACGACGACGACGGGGACGCTAGCGACGATGAGCCTGATGGGTTTTACGATTTGAATTTTGCGATCTTGAAGAACAATGGGGCGCCGGGCCACCACAGTAACATGGATTTGAAGTTGAATATATTTGTGAACTCGAAACTGAACAAGAATATAATCTTACAGAGCATGCGGCTAGTGAAGAGGAAGATGTTCAACAACACCAACGACTACTTCATTTGGGGGAAAGTGCTTGTGAAGAACTATTTCTTTGAGAAGCTGATATACATCCGGTACACTTTGAACGACTGGGAGTCGTACAGCGAGGTGCGAGCGAAGTACTTGCCGACACCACCCCAGGTACAAGTTGAGCAAGACCGGATCAGTGACGGTGACAAGTACGACACTTTTGAGTTCAGTATATTGAATCTGAAGCACTTGATAGCCAACGAGAACGAACACCGCGGGGCGGAGACCGCGACGACGAATAACCAGTCTGAAGTTGGGGGGACTCTCAAGTTCTGCATTCGGTACGAGACATACAACCCTCGTGACCCGACCGAGCGGTACGAGTTTTGGGGGAACAACAGCGACAAGAACTACTCGTTCCGTGTTGTACTGCACGACCGTGACACCGTTGCCGATAGAGAAGACACCGCAGCGTCCAGGGACGGCGCCCACTCGAGAACAAACCTGTTCAACGACAAGTACTACAGCGTAGCGAACGAGCTTGGCAGTTACAACCGCAAGACCAACAAGCTTGGAGGGATCAGTGGCAGCCCCAGCGGTAACCGGCACCACACTCGAACAGGCTCCTCGAGCCACAGTCTTGCCGTGCAGAACAATCAGCGATCTACGGCGTCGTCTAAGAAGAAATCGATCTTCGAGGAGTTTCTAAGGGACGCGGCGCGAGACCAAGACCATAACGACAGCGACGACGACTACGACGGGGACGATCTCAGCGATTTCAATTTCAAGAAACCCATAAACAAGGACAAGTACTGGTTCCACAACGAGCTTGTCAAGACGAGCACGCTCAGCGGCGGCGGGGACCAAGAGCCCCGAATGACTTTCCGCAACTTCCGAAACCCGTTTGCCGGGTGACCCCCCCTCACCGGACAGACTCTATGCATACTATATGTACAACACACATCATGTAACCCCCCAGCGGGACTTGCACCGAGCGTGAAGGGGAGCAGCCGCCCCGGTATTCCCGGGTGCTGCAGCACCCGGGAATACCGGGGCGGCGTGTGTCAGGCAGGAGGACGCTGGCTCCCTGAACGAAAATAGCGCAGCGAGAGAAAAAAAACACCCCTCCGGGCGTGCGCCTGCGCTGTCCGGACGCGGTACTTTTCCCTTGCTGCGCGGGCAATAGGGGCGGGAAACACCGAAAAACGCTGTTGTTTGTCCTTTTATCTCCGTGCTGCGCGTGTGCTGTGCGAGCATGCGGGAATGCGGCCGTCGAGAGGAGCGTGCCGTGTTGCGCGCGCGTGCTGTTACGCAATGGTGCAGTGCGGCGGTTTCTCGGCAGTTCTTGGAGCACGCGCCGGGAACCCTGTGCTGCTGCCCTGAGGGGAGCCCGTTGTGGAGATTCAGAGCAGCGGTGGGCGAAAAGAACGCAGGTGTGTGTGTGTGTGTGTGCTCTGGAAAGGGGCCGGTGGGGACACAATTAAGCATGGATTAGGTAATCTAATGCTCTGCTTTTGCTGTTGACTCGCTTCCCAAGCAAATGGTATATATAGACGCAGCTCGGATCTGGGTTCCGTGCGACTCATGTCCCTCGGTGGGGAGGAACACCACACAAACACACACACAACACAACACAACACAAAATGCTCGTCACTACCGATTTGAAACTGTACTTCACAATATTCCTCTTCTGCTCGTTCATATACTACTCGGCACATAGAACAACGATGACACACTACAGGTCGTGCATCCCATTCAGTGCGTGAGCCTGTGTGCACCAACTATAAACCTATATTCACTTCACTTTGTTTTCCCTTTCTGCCCTTGCTAAGAAGACACCCCCCTTCTTCTACGTTCGTCACTCAGCCACATTGGCTCTTTTGAAACGCTTATATGTCCCTTTTCAACACAAGTTTTTTCATGATCATGATCATGCTTCTTCACATGTACTTTGCTCGTGTGTAGTTTATAAGAAAGTATAATAATAATAATAATAATAATAATACACTACTAATACTTACTACGACCAGACGTTCTTGAATAGATCGTTGTCGTCCAGGGATACAGTAGAGTTTTCGTCCCTCTTGCTCGCTGTAGATGGGTACACAGGATGGAAATACGTGGAACCGTTCATGCTTTGGGTGCCTCCGACTGCTGTGTTTGTGTGCGAGGGGGCAGAGTTCACACTCGTGGCACTGCCCGTGGGCTTGGAGTACAGCGAGAGGATCGACTTCTTCAAGTCTGGTCTTGCATCCGTCGGTATGCGTGGTTGTGCCGTGCTGGTGGTAACAGGTATCGTGTTCAATTGAGGCGGTGGTGGTGTGTTGTTGCTCGAGAAGGGAGAATCAACAGCGGGGGGCTCCTCGGTGGTGGCCTGTGGTGGAGCACTACCCGCAACCCACTTCTTAAACTCGTACTTGTTCCTAATGAAATTCTGTAACTTGTTCGTGTCCAGAAGCAACCGCTTGAAGTTCTCCCTGTCCTCTGCAGTCTGGCCACGGTCCAGAGCAGCCTCGTAGTACCTGTTCGCGGCCACATTCGACCCCATACGCACAAGCTCCACGAGGTTCTCCTCCCGCCACGTGTCCAGGTCCACAGACTTCACTTTGGAGATGTGTGTCCCCAAGGAACGGTGGATCCCAGCACATTTAATGCATACGAACACGCCCAGAGACCAGGAGGCCCACCGCGGGTGCGATTGAGACTTACAGTCCGCACAGCAGGCGTTCCCCGGGTCCCGCAACAGTGCCGCCAGCGCCTTCTTCACCGGTACAGACGTCATACGGGGTTCTCGAGCAGCGGTTCTGGTCCATCTTAGCAAAGACGTGTCAATTGATCACATATACTTTATATATATATATATATATATATATTATTATATAACGGGTACGAGACAATGGGTCTCTCAAAAAGAGAAGATCTGGTCGGTCATCTTTGCAGGGACCCCGCCGCGCTTGTACTCGAGTTCCTTGGCGAGTCTCTTCGCGGAGGAGACCATCCTGGGTGGGCCACACAGCAACAACTGCGTTCCCGGCTCGGACCCACGGGGGAACAGCTTCTCCATGAGTTCCCCAGTGACGTACCCTTGGCCGCCCTCCCAGTCGTCGCGGTCGACTCTGTCGAGCAGGTAGTACACACTGAACTGTTCAGGTCTCTCGCTGACGATCCGGTCGATCTCGTTCTTGAGCAAGATGTCCTCCTCGGAGGCGTTCCCGTAGATGAGCGAGACGCGCGTCTTGTCCTTAGGGTTCCCCGAGATAGCCTTCAGCAATTGGAACATGGGCGTGATGCCCGTACCACCAGCAACCATGCTGATGTGTCTCTTGAAATTCGGCTTGTAGTCGTACGGCCCAAGTGGGCCCGTCACACTGATACTGTCCCCGACTTTCAACTCACCGATACGCTTTGACACGGTACCACTCGCGTATGACTTCACCATCAACTCGAAGTACCCGCGCGCGTCTTCGTCTAGCGAGATGGGCGTGTACGACCGCACGACGGTCTTCCCATCTGGCGTCTCGGTGCGCACAGAGACGTGCTGTCCAATGGGCAACCCGAGCACCATACTCTCGTGGGACAGACCAAACCGGTACACCGCGTGTCGTGCGTCAACACAGTCTTCGACACGAGCGGGAAGTCCACGTAAGTCCCCGCGCCAACCAGGGCCTTATCGGCTTGCTTCGCCTGCTTCTTCCTCCCGGACAAGGCCCGCACGAGCTTGCTGATCGCCAGCACTAGCCCGAGAACCACCAACTGTATCATCAACGTTCTGTCCATGGCCCGACTCGCCGTCAATGACCCCCAGGCATCAACACACAGTCCCTTCTCAACATCTTCGTCGCGTCGAAACGAGACTCGCTTTTATACCGTCTGAAGTTTGACGACGACGCCTCGAATTGGGTGTCGTTGCCAGTTGTGTGGAGGGGGGGGGGGCGAGTTCACCGTTGGAACGCGGCCGCTGCGGGTCCCCTCATGGTCAAGTACACGTCCGTGCCGTGTCCCCAGAGACTCTGCACGTCGATCTTCCCGTCGAAGAGCTCGAGGTACGTGCGACACAGGGGCAGACCAAACCCCATCCCGGCAACGCTCTTGACCGCCTCGCCAGCATGCATCTGTGCCGTAGCGGTGTCCGTGTCCGCGGCCTCTGTCGTGGTCGTGTAGGAGTAGTCGAAGATGTGGGACTCGACTCCCGGTGGGATCCCACCACCTCGGTCAGAGACGCGGAGGGTCAGTTCCGTCTCGTGTGGTCGCAAGAGAGTGACCTCGACAGGGTGGTGCGAGGCCCCAGCTTCGATCTGCGCACGGGCAGCGTTCTTCAACACCTCAGTGAGGATATACTCGAACACAGTCGGGATACAGGAGAAGTGGACCACCTCTCCTGGGTGTCCCTNNNAAGTGATGTTCAGTGGTGGTACGGCCGAGTCGTACTTCATGTTGCACAGGTCCCCCACGAACTCGTAGCTGTGCGTGATCAGTTTGGCGATGTCTACGTCCCTGTGCACGACACCGACGGTTCCAGGGGACGCGTCCCTGTTGTCGACGAGCGCGATGTAGTGCGTCGCAAGTAGTTTCATGGCGATCCTGTGCCGGAGATGGTCATTGAGGAAATCGTAGACGAGTCGGTGGCCGTAGTACTCTGAGATCTCTTGTAGTCCAGCGGACAAAGTCACAAGTGTATCCTGGTGGTTTTCGAGGAAGTCTTGCATCAGAGTGAGCATCTTGTTTGCGTTGTAGATGTCGTAGGGGAACGAGTTTGAAAGTAGCGAGCGCAAAGTGTTGAGGTACAACGAGTGGGACTCCTCGATCTTCGGATTCAAAAGCGCTATGTAGGGGAGCCGCTGGATCGCGTTCAGTTGCCGGCATGTGTACGCCAAAAGCAAGTTCATCGTCTCGATCCCAAACACGTACCGTTCGTTAGGTGTCAGCGGTGATGCGTACTTCAATAGAAAACCGTACCGCAGCGGCTGGATCGGCTTCCTCGCGTAGTCCAGGATCAACAACTCGATGTTCGACCGCACTCTGTAGTTCTCCTCAAACCCGAGGTGTGCAGCAAGCGGCACCCGTGGACGGTTGTGGCCCTTCCCCTTGGACAGCAACCTGCGGGACGGGGAACAATACGCCCGCGTGCCCACCACCCACTCTGAAGACAGCCCAATACAACGCAGCATGCCTGGACAGCCTTCCTCGAAGTCCCATTACCTGTCCAGTCCAACTCTTAAACTGTTCAATATTTAAAGTCGATGAAGACGGAGAGACGTGTCCTCACTGTTTACAACAACGAACAAGAACCACAACGAGAATTAGGTCTACCGCTGAAGCCATGTCCTCATTCAATTCGTTTGCCAGCTCGTTGAACAAGACTCTGTACGATTTCGGTTCGTCCGTGTCGCAGAAGACGCAGGAGTTTTCCAGGGACTTGCCCTCCTTGGCGCAGACGACGCAGCGGCTCGTCCAGGAGAAGTTGGGTCAAGTGACGGACATCTCGCAGTTACCCCAGGAGTACCTCGAGTTGGAGAAGCGTGTCGACGCGCTGAAGCTTGTGCACGAACATTTCCTCCAAGTGACTGCGATCTACGAGAACGAATCGTACGACTACCCGAAGTACGTCAGGGACTCCGTGAACGAGTGGTCCCGGACTGTTGCTACACGGGTCTCTGAATTGAGACACGTCTCCTCTGCCGCGGAAGCACAGCATGTGATTGCGGCCCCGACGCAAGAGACGGAACCGAAGACATTGCACTACGCACTGAGCAAAGTGGCCCTGAACGGGTCTCAACTCGTGGATAACTTGGACGCTCCAAGGACCCCCAGAGAGACGCAATTGTCCTCGGGACTGTTGGAGTTCAGTGGTGTTGAGGCAGAGTTGGCACAGGCGCGGCTGGAGCAGGACGCAGCGGTGAAGGCGCAATTCAACGAGAAGTTGCGTGGACAGTTGTCTGGAGAGATTGCCCGTGCCGCAGCGGCACGCAAGGAGGTGTTCCAGAAGAGACTACAGTATGACGTCGCACGGACGAACCTTCTGAACGCGAAACCGGAGAAGGAGGCCTCGCTGCGCGTGCAAATGGAGACGCTCGAGGACGAGTTCGCACAGTGCACGGAGCACGCTACGATCGTCATGCAGGAGGTGCTATCGCAGGCGGACCTGTTGGGAGCCGTGAGAAGACTAGCAGCGGCACAGCACGCGTACCACGAGCGTTCTGCGGCCATCCTTGAAGGATTTCTAGGGGCTGCTGAGGCATCCGCCGCTACGACAGCAACTACTGCTCCAGACACCTCAGCAGCAGACGTCTCACCAGATGCTTCCACTGCAGGAGATACGTCCACCCCAATCGACCTCGACGACGAGTGAACCCTCCTCCTCCTCTTCTTCTTCTTCTTTCTGTACGTTTTGTATCAAATCGCTTCTACTACCACTACTACCACTCCAAGTACTACCACAAGGACCACAAGAAGTACATTACACGGCCCGATGAGACTAGACGAGTCACAGATGGAGGAGGCCGCACAGCGGTGTGTGTTGCTACTGCTGCGGTGGACGATCCGGGCGCTACAGTTGGCCGTGCCCCTCGTGCAGCGGTTCAGCAGTGCACACCCAACACTGTTCCTGTACTTGGCACTGTTTGCCATGGTTTACACATCTGCTGTCGTGTTGCGGAACGTACTCGGGCTCGTACGTCGTACGATGTGGTTACTGTTCGCGGTCGTCTGCGCAGCGGTGTACCTCCGCGGTGCAGAGCAGTTCCTCGTCGTGGACCTCCCGGAACAACTCGAACAGGCGTGGAGGGCCGTGCAGTGGATCTACGGTCCAGCAACATCGCAGACGCCGAGGACAGCTGCTCATAACTGACAGTGGCACAAGTGTCCAGTGGCCGACTCCTATTCCCAGCTGCGGCCCCTTTTGATCGTCGCGCAGAACACGTATATAAACAGAGACGACGACGACGACGACGACAACGAGGAAGAAGAACAAGAAGAACAAAAAGAATAAGAAGAATAAGAAGAATTGATACGAGGACACCAGGGCACACATGCACGAACATAAGGTGGTCAGCATGAGTTACTACGATGCGCTCGGGGTGAAGCCGGACGCGACGCCAGCGGACATCAAGAGGGCGTACAGGACGAAGTTCATGAACTTCTACGGGAAGATGAACGAACGGACTAACGAGACGCCGACCGTGTGGGCGAACTTCACGAGGGAGACGCGCGCGTACCAGGTGCTCCGTGACAGGCAGTTGCGTCGGAAGTACGACCATTACGGACCGGGGGAGAAAGTTGTGCCACCAGGTGGGTTCCTGGGGACAGAGACTTTCTGTTCCCATTCGTTTGGTGGGGACGGGTTTCGTCCTTGGATTGGCGAGTTCACTCTGTTCCGAGTGATCAATGAGGCCGTGCAGATGATGCATCAGGAGCACGGTCATACGTTGCTGGGCCGCAAAGGGTCATCGAACAAGCTTTCTACAGAGCAAGAGGACAAGTTGAAGGCAAGCGCACAGGAGAGGTACGCGAAGAGCGGGAACGAGATGCACGAGATGATCGAGGCGCTGGACTACAAGCTTGAACGGTACTACTTCGCCGTGAAGGATGGCGAGCTGGACAAGTTCGAGCGCAGGTTGCTCGAGGACGTCGAGTTGCTCAAGCTCGAGTCCTTCGGGATAGAGCTGCTGCGGATCATCGCGCTCGTGTACCGCACAAAGGCGACGAACTACGTTATGGCGGATAAGACGCTTGGTGTCTCGCGTCTGTTCACCAAATTCAGAGATAACACCAGGGACATGAAGTCCACTTTGGGGGTGCTCAACACGAGTATAGACGTCCGTGAGAAAGTCGGGGAGTTTTCAGAGAAGGACCAGGACAAACTCACGGAGCAAGAGCAACTCAAATTCGACACTCTCATTAAGGACAAGACACTCTCCGTCATGTGGGCAGTCTCGAAAGCGGAACTTATCAGGAAACTCAGAGACGTCTGTAACGCCATCCTCCACGACCAGACAGTAAAGCCAAGTGACAGAATGGTCAAGGCCAAGGGACTGTTATTCATCGCCGACAAGTTTAGCCAGGCGCAACGCACCCCAGAGGAGGACGTCGCGGCTCGTGACTTCGAGAAGATGTTCATCGGCGTCGATGAACAGATGATCCAGGCATCAATGAGCATCAATGCCTCGTGAGGAGGTCCGGGGCAGGTGTTCCCTATACAATTGATAAAAATACACCGTTTCCTCGCCAACTACCTCTCTACCTCTCTATACTTTTGTATGTGTGTATCTCAATAAGCTGTTATTGAAAAGATTTGTGTTCACTGCAATGCATCTACGACCACTACCACCACGCTAAGTTCATTCTACTGCAGCCACTACAACTGCATCATGTTGAGCAAGCAGACTGTGAGGAAGGCGGCCATCGTCAGCACGCTGCTGGCCATCGTCAGTAACGTCTTCATCTTCACGTTCCCGTCGATCCACCCGACAAGGTGCTCCTGGCACTGCAGCAGCAGCAGTACCACTGGGGAGACCGTCGCTCCTGAGGCGTTGGCCCTCTGGGAGAAGGCACTGTTCTACGCCAAACGATACGTCAGCGACGTGGTTTATCAAACATTACAAGCAGAAGAGGCAACAGACGAGGGGGACATCCACATGATGGCGTTTGGTGACCCGCAGATCAAGGGTATCTGGCCCAACACACCGTACCGGTCTCGCCTGGATATATTCGGGAACGACCACTTCCTTGGACACATCTACTCGACAATGAGCAAGCGGTTGCACCCAGACTACGTCGTCGTCATGGGCGACCTCTTCTCGTCGCAATGGATCGGGGACTCAGAGTTCTACAACCGTACGAGACGGTACGTGTCCCGCCTCTTCCACAGGGACACTACCCCATTGGAGGCCATACAAAGGGAGAACCACGACGAGGACGGGCTGTACAAAGTTGACTGGGACGCTTGGGGGAAACAGTTTGAGAGGGAGGCGCAGAACAACACCTTCCAATTCGGGTTCCAGGACATCCATTCTTGGGATCCACAACGGGATGAGTTCCTCATGGTCAACCTAACGGGGAACCACGACGTTGGGTACTCTGGTGACGCGACGTACCAGCACTTGGCAAGGTTCCAGCAGATTTTCGGGAAGGACAACTACTGGATAGAGTACAACGCCGGCACGGACAAGGCATGGCGGATCGTAGTACTTAACGACTTGCTTCTCGAGGGACCCGCATTGCAACCAGAGTTTGTTCAGTACACGTGGGAGTTCCTATATCAGCTGTTCGAGAGGAACTTCGACGGCAGCACGGTCCTCCTGACACACATCCCATTCCATAAGGAGGAAGGTCTCTGCTACGACGGACCGGAACTCAGGTACTACCCGGAGGTCTTCGAAAGGGAACCTTACAAGGCGAACTTGCTCAGATCGCAAAATCACATCAGCGAAGAGGTCACCAACAAAGTGTTCAACTTGGTGTTCTCAAACGATAAACCGGGCATCGTCCTCGTCGGTCACGACCACGAGGGGTGCGAGGTCGTCTACAACAGGTTCAACGACCAAGGTGAGTGGGTCGCCGCGAAGGATACAGTCGAGGGTGCGGATTATCACCTAAAGGAGGTCACCGTGCGGTCCATGATGGGAGAGTTCAACGGGAACACAGGGCTGCTCACGGGCCATTTCAACACGAACCAGAAACAGTGGGAGTGGACATTCACTTTGTGCCCCTTTGCCATACAACACGCCTGGTGGTTTGCCAAGGCGGCTGCCTTGGTGGCCGGGTTCGTTTGGTCCTTGTACATAGTATTGTGAGCGGTAAAGAGGCCATGAGTGATACATAAGAGGCTACGTCAAATGTGCATGAGAATGGAGGCGCCAGATATGGTTACATATATATACCGAATACGTAATTATATGATTTCTATCAGATATACTTGCTTGTCCATACTGTGCCAGTTTGTATGCGTCCCAGTTTTGATACTCTAGTACTGCATTCCAAGTAGCGATGGGTCGATGGCTCCATAACAAAGCGGAGGCTTACATTTTATCTTGGGGGTAAGATTACTGTGCCAAATAGCGCCCCTCACCTCAATTGATTCAACCATAGTTAACATTGAAAAGTTTCTAAAACACTATCGAACATAAAACATAAATAAGATGTCTTGTCTGAAGAACCGGCTCCTCAATTCCGTAGCCTATGCTGTCAGGCCCATTTTTCCCTGCTTCAATTGCTGTAGGAGTTGCTGACCGTGGCTCAGTCCCACCCGGTCGTTTACAGCACTGTCGTGAGCCAGCACTCTAGCGTCCGATGAGACCGCTGAAATGCCGCTTGCCTCAGGGTACTTCAAGTTAGAGTAATCGAGTCTGAAATTGATCTTGTCGACAACGGACCAGTCGTCCAGTTTAAAAATCTTGTAGTCTGCCAACTCAAACTGCTCATTTTGCAGTTTGACCTCCCCCTGTCGTAGGAACCACATGGTCTCGCCAACACCAACTTTCCAACTTTTCTCCTTCAGCAGCTGGAACGCAATCTGCTTCTCCATCGGCAAGATTGCAAAATAGTAGTTGTAAAAGAGACTGAACATCTCCAGACCTCTGAACTTGTCTATTATCTGATCGAGTTGTCTCTCAGGCCCTCCGCGAATGACGTCCCATTGTTGTGTTGATCTGAACGCGTCGAGTGGGTTCGGAGGGTTCACGCCAGCGGGGACCGGGTTCAACCTGTCGATACGGCACAGGTCTATGCTGTGTCTGTAACCGCCAAGTTTCCCATCGTTCGCGTACAGTCCGTTGTTGTTGATTTCGTAACCCATGATAAATTCGTTGATACCGTTGGGCAATGAAAGCAACTCGAAATCCGCCATGAAGTCCGACTCCAACTCGGACCTCAACATGAAGTTCTTCTGCTCTTGTTCAGGGGACAGTTCCGTTGCGACTGGCTCGTTCGGTATCAGATCGTCGTCCTCGTGTAGGAATAGGTTTTCTTGCTCTTCCACTTCAACTTCCCCATCTTCCTGTTCTTCGCTCTCAGGCAGTGTATGCGAGTCCTCCGCCAGTGTCGTCTCGGCATCAGCAAAGATCCCTGAAGTGTGGTCTGCCATTGCCGTTTGCTGCTGAACATCCACGGAGACTTTAACCATCGATTCTGCCAAAGTCGGTGTGTACGATCTGTGGAATTGCTGGTTGTTCTGATTCACGGCAGCGGCACCTGCAGCAAGCACAGCTGCTGCGGTAACTGCTGAGGAGTTGTTAACGCTGCCGTTTTGCGTGTCGCCGGGATGACGAGGGCTCGCGCTTTCCAACTTCGTGTCTGATACCACTGGGGATGCGACGCTAGGCGTGGAGATCGCTGTGTCAGATGTTGTATTCATTGCAGCGGAAGTGACCGGAGTAGAACTCGTCGTTGAGTTCTTGCTCAATGATTTGTGTTTCTCCTTCTCTCTTTGCAAACTCTGAGAGGCGGCAACTGCCCACTTCACGTCACCGGTGGGTCTCGCTGGAATAGTCGCTGGTTTTAATATACTGGAGCCCGTGACTCCATTTTGGCCCTGATGAATATGCGTGTGTACAATTCCTTGATGTTCCGAGGATGTAGTGGATTCCGCTGTACTCTTGCCTTTTGTCTTCGAAGGTTGAACTGGCGATGGTGACGACGAGGATGTACCTGCAGTCTGTTTTACAGTTATCGATGCTGAAGGTGCCTTCAATACTGGGGATGTGCTTTGTGATTCGGTCTTCGTTTTCGAAGCCGCGGGGCTCAGTGGTGCTGACCCGAGTTTCACAGTCACAGTCCCGCCCTGTGACGCGCTATCCGCTGCCGCATTCTTCGCAGCGGTCTTTGCTGCCTTCTTTGCGTCTCTTTCCAACTTCCTCAGTTCCTTCTTCGATATCTTGGAGCCATCTTCTGTCGTTGCATCCGATGAGAGTGCCGCTGTACTTTCCGCGTTGGCCATGTTGTCGTCGAGCATCTGACTAGCAAAATACTGCGCGACCTCGTGGGCGATGGCCTCGTTTGAGAGGAGATCCAAATTGTCGTATATGGATTCGTCCTCCACGAAATCGTCGTCCTGATTGCTATCAACAAAGAAGCTGATATCGTCCTTAATTTCGTTCACCTGTTTCGGGTCCAACTCCTCGTTCGCGAGCAATCGGAGAGCGAGTTCCATCTGCTGCTGGTGCCACCTGTACCTCAGCTGCCAACTCTTGCACTTTTTGATCCTGTCCTCGTTGCTCTGCGAGTGCGTCTTCTTCTTCTTGTTCAGCACCGTCAACTGATCTATATCTACTTGGTGAGCTTCGTATTGCCTCTCCAAATCATCGATCATCGACGACAGAAAGTTCTCCGTCTCTAACCTCTCACGCTCCTCGGGGTCGAGCGTATCCGTCTTCTTCAAACTTATATTCGAATACGCCTTCTCCTTCGACGCCTTTTCCACCGCTTTATACTTCTCCATGGCGATTTCGACACGCCGCCTGTACTCGAGTAGAGCATCCTTATCCTTGATATCCGGCGAGCTCTGCCACGACTTCACTTGCTCCCTGAGTCTTTGAAGCTTCTTCACCTCCCGTTTCAAATCCGACTCGAGCTTGTCCTTCTGCGACGGGTTATTTGTACAGTTCTCATGCCTCTCATAGTACATATCGAACACGTCGAGTCCCTCATTGATCTTCTTGAACACTTTGTCCACCTCCTGTTGCAGCTTCCTATGCGCCATAGCAAAAAGAAATAGAATAAAACAGCCAAGCAATCAAACTAATCAATCAAATCAACACAGTAAAACAAGTTTGTACTCCAATTCCCCCTCTTGAAAGTCCAAAGGTTCCCAAATTAAAGAAAACTTCCCAAAGAAACCAAATGGAAAGAAAATAGCAAAAAAAAGCAGAGCAAATTACCAGCGCTCCTTTATATCTGTAACCCAAGTTTCTACAATATTACAGCAACTGGTTCAGTGGTTTAATAGCGAATTGCGTACCTGTACTCACCTCCAAGAAACAGAATACACAGAGAGTGTGTCCTCTTCACTGTTGAAACGTCCAACTTTTCAATTTTTTTCATAAATTTTTTTCCTCAAAATTTTGAAATTGCGTCGAAAGAAGAAGACGATGAGACGGTGAAATTGAACGTTTAAGGTAGTTGAGAAGGCCTTTGGGAGCCGGTTGGGGGTCTGTTGGAATTTAAATTTATGCGATAAGTGCTGTGTGATGGTTGATACCGGTGGAGTATTTTGTTGCTGTTTTTAAATGTTCTGGGGGGTAGTTTTTGACTTGGGCGGTTAACAGAAAGGGGAGCATGGAGGGAAGTGTTGTGCTCATGTTTTGAAAGTGGGTTGTTCTTGCTGTTGAAGTGGAGTGAAGACAGTGCAAGATGCTGGGTGGATCATCTCTGTGCAGTAGTTTACAAGGAGAGAGACGCACGCACATACGCACGCTTCTGGTTGGACCATTGTTTAACCCAATCACCACACAGTGCAAGGAAGAAGATGCAATACCTTTCTCTACACCAATTAATTGCCCCATCAATTGTCTTTCTCTCTCCCTCTCCCTCTCTCCCTCTCACCGTCCCTATTTTCTCGGTTTATTTCAAGATGTGTGTTGTTCCCTGTCCCAGTTTCTTTTCCCAATGCTGCGTAAACTAACCAATTAGACATCTGCTACTCTCCCATCGTCTCAGCATTCTCCCCTCATCCCCATCTCGGTCTTAGCCATCAACCCTCCGCTCTCGTCACCGCCGCAGCCGCACCAAGAGAAAAAAAAAAGCCGAAAGAACAGAACGATTTTCCATTCCACCAAAAACGAGAGAAAAATTGACAAAAGATGAACTCAGAGACAGAGTATCACAGGTACTATTTTGACTTATTCTCCGTGAGTTAGTCACCTGTAGTCAGAGATAGTATAGACTCTCACACGGAGAACATACACATAGAGAGAGGTGAATACCTTTTTTTGTCCCCCAGCGCAATGCTTTCTGTGGAACAGAGGTACAATATCTGCCTGATGGCAGAGAGGCATCCCAAGTGGACGCAGTTGGAGCTCGCTAAATGGGCTTATGAGACTTTTCAACTGGATAAAGTGCCCTCTCAGGGGACGATATCGAGGCTTCTGGCGAAGAAAACGACGTACATGAACTGTAAAGAGCACGAGAAGGATGCGAACAGAATCAGGAAACCGAATAACTTGCTGGTGAGGAAGATACTACAGGAGTGGATCTCGCAGAGTATATGGAACGGGATCCCGATTACGTCACCGATTATACAGGACACTGCACAGGCTATATGGCATAGGATACCCGCAGAACACAGAGAGGGGAACGGTTCGTTCAGTTACAAGTGGATTTCGAATTTCTTATCCAAGATGGATGTGAACGTCTCAGTGCTAGACGAGGAGATGCCCAAGACACCCAAGATATGGACCTTTGAGGAAAGAGCCTCGCTGAAGGAAATCTTTGCAAAAGTGGAACCGTATAACCTGTTCACGTTGGATGAAACGTTTTTGGCGTACAACTTGCCGCTCGACTACTCACAGTACGAGACAAGCTACATACAGAGGAAGATAGAAGTAGTGACAGTGATGCTGTGTTCGAACCTGGACGGGTCAGAGAAATCGAAACCGCTGGTCGTCGGGAGGTTCAAAAGTTACGCCAGTTTCAGGAACTACTTTCCAGATGATCCAACGGATATGACCTCTCAGTCCCTCTTGGGGGAAAAGATGGCCAAAAAATTCGAGATATCTTACCACAGCAACAGGAAATCATGGCTTACGAGTAACTTGTTCCACAATTGGCTAGTACGATGGGACAAAAGACTTGTAGCGGACAACCGCAAGATATACATCGTGCTTGATGACTCTTGCTCGCACAGAATTATAAACTTACACTTGAAAAACATCACTTTGGTGTACACTTCTGCAAACTCACGGTTCTTACCTTTCAACTGGGGGGTGCTCGACGAGTTCAAGACAAGATACAGGATACAGCAATATAAAGCTTTGATAGAACTACAAAAAAGGATAGAAACCAAGACCGGAAAGAGACATTTGATAAGTTTCGAACAGAGTCAACTCACTATGTCCAATGCATTCAAATTTATCAAGACAGCGTGGGAGGGGATACCCGTGGACACAATAAAGGCGAACTGGAAGAGCGCAGGGATCTTACCCCCCGGTATGATCCAGTTGAACGAAAACGTAAGTATGGCTTTCAAGAAAAATGAGATTTTGGAGTCTGAACTGAACTCACTCTGCCACGAGTTCTGCTGCGAGAAACAATGGGACTACGACATGCTGCTCGACTTGAACATCGAGAACAAACACACAAACTTTCTCAGCACGGAGGAACTCGTCGAAAGCGCCATCGTGGATTTGATCCAACTACCAAGTGTTACACCGGCGGTCAGCAACTTGAACAGCACGGCCACTTCGCAAATCGGTATCGATGAGCTCGTGAGAAGCATGGACCCACCTATGAGCGTCACACGGGACAACGCTTTAGCTACGGCAATCGTTCAGCAAAATACAAACACCAATCAACCATTTGACATGGAACCTTACGACAGGGAACAGATTCGTGTGCAAACGTTGAATGGCGCCGGTAGTGCCAATACGATGAAGTACAACGAAAATTCAAATCCAAATCCAAATGTAAACACAACCGCAAGCTCAAACGCAAATGCCACGCCCAGTCTCCTCGATGGCACCATTAACGGACATCTGGATCCAAATCTAAACAAATTGCTTTTAGACTCTTACGGCCAGAACGGATCGAACAACAACATGTACAACGTCAGCACGCTCATCGACAAGCCAAATTTGTTCATGGACCAGACACCCGTCGATCTGAACCTCAAGGATATGGGTGTTGATCTGTCCTCCACAGAGTACTTCAACGATCTGTTTACTCACCCTTTACAAGAGACTGCTTCCGGTACAAATCACACGAATATTGCAGATGGCGAACTAGCCTTTGCCGCACTGAGTCACAGCGGCACCAGCGAATCGAACCATTCCAGCGTGGCTGCCACAACAACCAACAGCACCTCACCTCACCACACCGGTTCGCTGGGTGGTCGACGGTCCGTGGCAGGCGGTCACCCCGCTGTAAGCACCAATAATGACAATATTCTTCTAACTGGCAAAGGAGTACGCAAACCTAGTATCAGCTCGGGCCATATAAATCCTACGCCAATGTTCCCTTCTCCGTCAGAGTTTGAAATCTCAAATCTAGCTGGTCTACTCAAATCGAACGGTAGCGGTGACATGCACAACGATTACTACCAGTTACCAAACACAACCCACGACCAGGCAACGGAGACGACTCCGCAAAATATGACGTATTTTTTGAACTCATTGCAGTCAAACCTGGACATCGCGAAATCGCTGGGGAACATCATCAAGCACTCGGAGAACAACGAAATTAATCTTTCGAGAAACACGCTCACAGAAATCCAGTCGACATACGTGAATCTCTTGAAGAACATCAAAAATACAAAGAAACAAATCTTTAAAGCCAAAAGTCAAAGCAAACAAGCACAACTCCAAGATATACTTTCCAATCCTGACATCGCCAATAACATCGTCTTAAATTCAAACGACACAAATCCATTGAACGCAAACTTGAAAGATAATACAAATGCTTTCATCTAAACCAGCGATGCTGCTCGCCACATGTTACTATTGTTTTCTCCATAGATAATTATGTAGATGTTTTTTTTTTTTATATCTACTACTTATAGTCTTCTCACGGCATGTTCATCATGGAGGGAAATACTTCCCCTCAATTATGCATTGCCCTCGAAGACCTTCCCCTGGTCACGAATAGTTAGAAGCTCCTTCGCGTATAGGTTGGTTTCATCATCGACAATTTGGAAAATGTTTTTCTTCACTCGCAGACTCAAAGAGTTTTCGTTCAAAGTCTCGCTCAGTATTCGGTGTAGTCCGTTGATGTTCAGATCATCATCGACACCTTGAACCACGGAAATATACTTGTCACCCAATGCGTTGTAGTTTTGCAAGAGCAGCTCAACGAAATTGGGTTTGTTCATGGTGTAGCCTATCAAAAAATCCCATAACTCAACGTCCCCCCAGCTCTTCACAAAATCGACTGCCAACACAGCGTCATCCAACTCATCCACTATAATACTCAGCGCCTTCTTCGTCTCCCCTATCTTGCCCCACAAATAGATCAACTCGTTATAAAGTCCCGATTGGGCTGTACATATGTCAATCGCCTTTTCAACATTGTAACTCGTCTTGTCCTTCAGAAATCTTAACAGTTTTGTAGAATCATACTTGGAGTACAATATTACCATTTTGTCCTCAAATTGTTCGGTGATGGTCTGTTCGTTGGTTGGGAGCTGCTCCAAAAAGCAAAGAAGAAGGAGATTCAAATCGAGATTTGCCTCATTCTGTTCAAACAAGGTGATGATGCGGGAAACGGAAATATGTCTACTCGCAACAACTAATAGTCTAATCGAGCTTTTAAAAATCTGTTTTGTCTCCGTTTTAGATAAGTCGGAGATACCGTTCAAATCAGGACTATCAAACGGTAAAAGGACGATGTTGATCAATATATCTGTAAATTGGGGTATCAGTTGTTCGTTGTTGATCAAAAGGTGGATGACATTTTTATCTTTAATTTCAAGCATGTGTGGGACTGCCTTGGAATACTTCTCGGACTGTAAATAAGTGTAGATGAGTCGCTCACGATAGAATGCACAATTGGAATCTTTTTTCCTCACCAGAGTTTCCAAATGTCCCTGAATTATTTCCTCTGAATACAGAGAAACGTCCCACTTGCTCAACAATGCTGTAAATTTATCCTTTCCATCGGATTCGTAGAGGTAACGGAGTAAAATAGTGTCATACAAGGATTTGTCTAGGCGTGGTTCAATCGGTATATTATCAATTAAATTGTCGTTAACATGTCGTTCGTTTATTAGCTTCAGAATGACACCTTGCCATTGCCTTACTACATAATGATGCAAGTCGGAATTGTTATTCATTATTACTTCTTCCTTGCAAGGTCCGAATATTTTCGATATTTTCGTCCCTACATCGTCAATGCTACCAGCTTCGATTTCGGCATTCAAATAGCTGATACCCAGTTCTAGTCGCTCTTCGTACGAAATATCCAAATACTGAGCCAAATCCCAAGCCTTCAATATCATATTATGGTTTAAAAACCATTTATAATGGTCATACAGCGAAAACTCTTCAATCATTATAAAATCGGTAGCACTTATCAGAAAATATTTTGGCATTGATGTACCGTGAATGTACTTTCCTAAGTGGTAATCATTAATTGATAATTTCTCATAATTTTTTATCACCACTTCCTCGTCATTCATTTCTTCTCCTGTCATTGTATCAAAAGTCTTTAGGTGTGGAGTCTCCCCCTTGAACTTCATTTCAAGATCAGTTGTATAATCAAAACCCAGGCACAGTAACTGATCATCTTTGAATGATACAATACCTGCTAACAATAATGGGATTCTGAAATGCCTCTCTAATTCCACCTTTTTGTCTGGTAACGGCCTTAAACTTGAAGTTGCTGAGGAGATTATGGATCCTAAGTTATTGGTGATGTCGTTCTTGGCCGTTGGTAATATTAAGGAAACTTTGAATAGCCACACGTTATCAGCCCAGCCTATAATAATCCTATCCACTTCCGGGAAATGTACTTGTGGTTTCAAAAGGTCTGGTCGTATACCGTTTTGATTTTCAGACTCAAACGGAACGTTTAGCAATTCGCTCTTGCTATTGATGTCAAAGAAGGTCACCCCAAGATCGTTCATCCAAAATATGACGGTACCAAGTTTGTGTATACCGGATACAATACCGTTGCCTTTACTTATCACGCGATCCATTCTGTTACCAAGCCAGTTTCTTTGAGAGAGTACAATTTCACCTGCCATGCCACCCGATAAGAACGTTTTGTTGGTCTTATAGTCATCGTCCAGTACAACTGCATGTACAGGTCGCTTAAAATCAAAAGCTGTCAAGTTGTTGAAATCATCAAATGCTCCGATAATGACAGTTCCATCCATTGATGCTGTGGCAAAATACTCCGTGTTGCAATAAATGGACATTATCGAAGATCTGTGGCACTTCAATGTCTTGATTGGGGAAAAATCTGAGTGGGTTAGGTGTAAAAGGCCAGAATGCGTTCCAAAGAGAAACCTGCTCTCTGAAAACTTGCAACACGATATCGAGTCTCTTTGAAAGAAGCTTTGAGGCAGTTTGCTGATCCTCGAATACTTCACGGTTGGAGGTTCATCTTCCGTATCGGAATCAGATTGACTCTCCTCATCACTGGTCGATCGGGATTCTCCCCCTTCCAATGCATTTTGAGGGTGGTCCGTAGTATCGGGTCCACCATTTTGAGGCTGATCCCCTTCAGAGTCATTCTTCAGCGTGGTAACAGGATCATTAATGGTCACAGTCTCATGCACACTCGCATCCTCTTCGGACTGAGGCATCGCTCTCCAAAATGCTGTTTATATCCGCCCTGCGGCTCTTCTTCTTACATCGCATCGTTTTAAAGGAAACTTTTAAACTTCAGATATATTTTATTCACGTACGTTATTCAGGCCCTCCATCGCTCATTTTGGGAGGTTGGGGGCTGTTAGACCACGTTCCCGAACCGTTTCGACATGGTGAGGGCCAGGAGAGGTGTTTTATTACAATGTGATGCATCTATTAAAGCACTGATAGTGCAAATAGATAGCGATCGGAGTGACTTGATACTGGAAGAACTGGATGACACGCACCTGTTGGTGGACCCCGCTAAAGTAGAATACATCAAAAGTGAACTAAACAGACTACTTTCTAAGAATGACTACAACCCTATAGATGAGGAGGAGGAGGAGGCATGAGCTGATCGTTTCCTATCTCCAGTTTACCAAAGCGCTCGTTCGATATAAAAGTTTCTGGGAGGAAAATTGCGTAGGAGAGGATCTGTATGTTATACTTATATACACATGTTTAAAAACACACACATACCTAATGAGATATTACCGGCTACAAAGAAGATAAAGCTATTACACGTTTTTCAGTTTCAGTTCCTGCCTGATCTTTTCCTTTTCAGCTTCTATGTTCTCGATGCCAAACTCATCTCGTAATCTCTTCTCCATCTCGAGTCGTTTCTCCAGGCGCTCCCTTTTCATCCGTGCCAACTCCGCCTTAATCTCGTACCGTTCCTTTGGGATCTGGTTCAAAGTCGCAGGGTCAGGCCAAAACCCAGGAACGTTCAACTTGATATCCGTATTTGTACCGATGTAGTACATCACTGCAATGGGGGAGAGCAGACAAAAGGAGAACCTAAAGATCTCCAGTTGTGCCCTCGTATATTTGAATGGTAATCTGAAGCGCATACTCCCCTAGTGATGGTGATTCGGGACTCTCCTCTGAAATGGCAGTAAAGGTAACTAATTCACAAGTTGTATTTATCCCTCTGTTTTTTTTTCCCTCTGAGAATACCTGAAGTACATAATAACTATTGGATCTTACGCATTGTGCAGCGTGCAACGCATGGAGCATTCGGTGAGCATTATAGACTTGCTTAGCAGATTTATTGGCGATGGCAAAGATGGAGAGGAGTTGGACGGTAACGTAGCCTCGTTTCTGTACTATCTGTTTCCTCGGGAACTGTTCGTGCGGGCACTATCACTTTTAGAATCGAACGATATGTTCATATACTGTTATGATAGTGCAGAGGCGACTTCGGAGACTCTTTTGAGTAAATTCATCAACACGGATTTCCTAGACCTCGATATTATGTATCGTTTGATTGTCAAATCTGGAGAAAACGATTCCGATGTGCCAATAAGTGTGGATTTAGCACAATGGTTCTGCTCTTGCGATGACTTCTCCAAACTGTTCACCGACGTAGGCAACGAAAACCCCGAGGGGAGTATACAGGACGTTTTACTCAAGGAGATAGATGACTTTGACCAGTTCTCGGATGACAAGTTTGCTCAGTTTGACTCGCACAGTTTAAATACGCAACGTTATTTACAATTCGAGAAAGTGATGTGTCCGCATTTATTGGCGTTTGCCATTCTACTTCTCGCAGATGGCAAGAACCTACGACATTTCGCTGCTTTGAAGAGAAGCGTCGTGCTCATACCGGTGGGTAGCATCGACGAATGGTTAAAATTGCATATAAACATTGTATAAGTTAAATCGCACGAAAGGTTGCAACCATCCTTGCATTCAAACAGGAACTTCGAGGAAGAAAATAGTTTAAAATTAATAAAAAGGCCTTTATAGTAGCTAAGCCTGTTCACTACGCATATAAATTGTACCACATTACATACGCTTTTATAAAAATAAAAGAGGATTATCGACATACATGGGTTGAAAACCCTTCCCTGCAGTCAATATACGAACACCGATTGAGTTACATTAATGATAACACAAAAAATTATAACAGAAGAAGACCAGCACCTAGAAGACCAGCGAAGGATGGGACCAAAGCGTTACCAGCGTTGAAGTTTGTGGACACTTGAGGTTTGACAGAAGCTGGAGCAGCAGACTTGGAGGTAGCAATAGCGACGGTTGTTGGAGCCTTGGTCTCAGCCTTGGCAGTAGCAGTGGTAGCTGGAGCCTTGGGTTCGGCCTTGGCAGTAGCAGTGGTAACAGCTGGAGCCTTACCTGGAGTAGTGGTGGCGTGACCCTCATCCTTAGGAACTTGCTTGGTGACAGTGCATGGACAGTCAGTGATCGTCACAGGACCAGGGGTGGAAACGGTGATAGTCTTACCGTTGGTGGTGATGGTTGTTGGCTCTGGACAGTAGGTGGTCAACTTGGTAACAACTTCAGTCGTTGTGGTCCATTCGGTCTTGACTGGCTTGGTGTGTGTCAATGTGCATGGGCAGTCCGTTATAGTCAAAGTAGTTGGGGCAGTGACTGTAATGGTCTTACCATTGGTGGTGATGGTGGTTGGTTCTGGACAGTATGTAGTGAATTCAGTAACCACGGTAGTTTCAGTAGTGTAACCTGTTGTGACGTTGTAAGGGTACGAGATGGTTGGAGCACTAACTACACTGGAGGAGACAGCTTCACTGCTGACAGACGAAACGGAAGAAGGAACCACACTGGAAGATGGGACCACGCTGGAGGAAACAGCCTCGCTGCTGAGAGACGAAGCTGAAGATGGAACGACGCTAGAGGAGACGGCCTCACTAGAGCTAGATAAAACTCTGCTAGACTCAGCTGGAGCCAGTGAGGCAGAACTGGTCGTATTAACGTACCCTAATCCGTAAAGATTTTGTGCGTTGACAGTACTAGAAGCGACTGCGGCAGAGATCAAAAGCGAGCTGGACAATTTCATTTTGAGATTTTTTAGGCGTAGACTAAAGGTTGGTTGTATTGTTGTGAGGGACTAATATTGCAAAAGGAGAAAAAGAGAGAGAGAAGGAAAGAAGGAATGCGAGTTGGACATTTGTTGAAAACACGGTCACCTTATATACGCAATTCTCTCTGACCTTTTTTCCTCCAAACCCGTTTCGAAGGGTATCTATCCAACCCATAAACCAAGTGACGCTAATGAGGAAGCAACACAAATACGGGGGGATGTTGCTCGCGGGTGGTACGCGGGTGCATTCTGTTCTTGCAACAGGTCAAGTTCAACAGGCCACGCCCTGGAAATTATTCGAGTACGAATTTCCTAATCCGGCAGTTCAATAATAATAAAGGCAGCCCTTCACGAAATAGAAGACAAAAAAAGATCCAACTAAGAATAGTAATTGATATTTTTGACTGCAACCAATTATTAATAGAAAATTGCGTAGCAGCCACTTCTAAATTAAACCAGTAGAAAAAGCATAGAGGTCTTGAGAAGACGTAATGTAAGCAACACCAAATGTCGTGTCCCTCCTCTGTGCAGCAGCGCAACGGTATTAATAGCAATGGGAACGCCAAAAAGAAAGAAAAAGAAAAAAGGACACGAAAACTGGGAGTTTTAGGCCAGCTGTGATGAGATCCCAATCGGGGAAACACTTCCGAATGCGGTAATTCCACGCCAGCCCTGGAGACACCCAGCGTAATTTCCCAATGCGGTATGCAGATGGTGCTGCCATTTTTTGGCGGTTGTCTTTATTCCCCTTTCGGTAAAACTAGACGTCGCTATCGTAAGCCACGTCATCGGCAGCGTTCGCTGAGGGAAACAGGTGGTGGTCGTCTGTCGGGGATGCTGACGTGGGGGAGGTGGAGGAGTTGGTTGTGAAGGAGGATAGTTGCAAACTGCTGGACACAGAATTCTGGAAAGAGGTTAGAACTGTTGGATGCGTCAGGGGAGAATGTAAGGGTGCCGCCTGTTGCAAGTTTGCGGCCTGAAGATCAGGTGGGGTCGACTCCCGTTGTTCTTGTTCTTGTTCTTGTTGCCCGTAAGCGAGGGGAAACTGGAAGGGGACAACCACATGGTCCTCGGAGTTGTATTGGGGAACAGGGGTAGAATTGCCCCATATCCTCGGTCTCTTCCCGTTTGAGTTTGTCTCGCCGTCTCGTGGAGACTTGCCCCTCTCTGCATTGTTACCATGCAGGTCGTATACTATAGCTACTCGGGTTCTATAGAGCTTGTTGCTCCCCTTTTTCATGTAGGATTTCTTGTTGAGGAAGTCCCAAAACAGGCCGATACGATACTTCAGGAATATTTCCCATTTGGAATCTTTGTTCCCCATCCCAGCGTTGGCCACCAGGGCACTCTTCAAAGTGTGCACATTCCTCCGACGTTGCGCGATTGCCGCAGAGTCAGAGACAAAAAAATTGCTTCCATCAGCAACAATTCCTAGCGTGCTGTTATCTAACGCCGAGAGCAAGTGCTGTTGGTATGTGGTATTCATAGAGTCGTCGAGAAGAAGTATAGTACTGTTGTTGATGTGCGCGTATTTGGTCATCTTGCTTAACAGTAACACCAAGTTCTTGCATTTCACAGTGTGTAAGTAGAAGGGATCGTACTTTTCCCTTCTTTTGCTAATCACATTCAGATTGTTGTTCAATAACTGCGAAAATCCATCCACAATAATGAGGGAATATGGCGGGTACTCGTTATCCGGTAGCATCAAGTTCTGTAAGAATATTAACAGTTCAGAAATTTTATGAATGAATACGTGCGATACATTACGTTCACTACCGCTATCAATACAACTCATCGGACTGGCTTTGTTGCAGTCTATCCAGAGAACTTTCTCACCACCAGCATGAAAATTGACGTTGATCAATTGAATGCCAAACAATGTTTTCCCAATACCAGGCGGGCCAAATATTTCATAAATTGACCTTCTTGCAAACCCGCCGTTCAAATGTTCATCTAATGAGGGGATACCACTCTTGAGCGGCAAATTCTTGTCATCAGTGATTAGTTGTGATAGTAATACGCCAACCATCCTGGAGGGCGGGAGGAGGCTATTTTGAGGTTCCTGCGTCAAGGACCTCAAGTATTACGTTTCTAGATCTCCTCACCTTTAATTTTTTTCTGTTTTATTTTGTTTGATATTTTTCCCTTTTCTCGACCTTCATTCCTCGAAGCATTTTTACCAATATAAAGGATTGCCGTGATCATAAAAGTGCTGTTGTTGTTGTGTCAAGACACAAGCGTAAACACACATACATATATATCATTCTCTCATATATCCCAGAGTATATAATATTTGGAAACAAATAAAACCGCATATACTGTAATCGATACGAACAAAATTGAAAAGAAAAAGGAACATTAACTCGTGGATCAGGTTACACCAGTGGTTATACCTTTCTTCCAATCATTTGTTGACCTTTTTGATGCTCGTTGAGGAGGCGCTTTTCTTCAGTATGTACTTTTCTCCAGCCAGCTGCGATTTCAAACTACTCTCACTGTTCTTAACGTGGCCTCTACTATCCAATTCAACAGTACCTGCACTTTGGAACAGGGAAACGTTACCAATCAATAAACCCAAGGTGTCAAGGACTTGACCAGGGTCGGTCAAATGTGCTTTCGCAATCGTTTGCTTGGAAGCGGAACCCACGGTCACAGGGTAAATACCGAAATTTTTGTGGCTGTTCTTGTTTTCAGGGTATTTTTCTTCCCATTTGTCCTCGATCGTGTTCAATTCTCTGAACATGTCCTCGTCAGTGAAGTCATCACCCAGACACAGAATGAAATCAGGCATTTTGTTGATGTCAACTTTTTCATTAACGGGTTTCAATAGATCCTGTTCTGTGCCATGTTCATGCCACACGAGTCTCTTGACAATCTCACCCTTGTTAACGAATCTTGGTCTCACCTCAATGTTGGCCTTACCATCCATGATTTCCAGGTCGTACTCGTCGCAGACACTCTTCAACATTTTTTTCAACTCCGCTGCGTGGAACTCACCCAATTCCGGGACAGCACGCCTGTAATGCCAAGTGAGGGCCACTTTCTTCCTCTCGATGAAGGAACCCTGTGTCTTATTCGTGATCTCCTCCATTGCCTTCCCGACACGTTCCTGCCATGACATGTCTACCTTTTCAGTCAGGTTGACCCATTCAGGACAGTCAATGTCCTTGATAAAACAACCGTGCTCTGCGGATAGCCCGAGCCTCTTGTTCTTGGACCCAATCCACTTCCCCAAAAACTGTTGGTCTCTACCTGAGATGATCCAAATCTGGTTCCGGGGATCAGCAGCGAGCTTCTCCAGGATGGTGTACAATTTGGCAGTGGGGATAGCTGCTGCCGGGTCTTGTACAATAGGAGTCAATGTACCATCGTAATCAAACAGAAACAAACGGCGCTTTGCCTGGTTGTACGTGTCCAACAGTACTGGTCTGTTCAAAGCCGGTGTGATCTTCCCACCGCTGGATTGATCCGTATTTTGACTGGACAATGTCTTCAAGTATTTGTCCGTCCAGGATTGGACGGTGGGCACCTCAGGGGACAACTTGGCCTGCAATTCGCTGGCGGCGGACTTGGTCAAGTTCAAAGCCATGTTGATGGATTTTGCAACTGCGACGGAGTCCCATGGGTTCACAATGATGGCATCCTTCAGCAGTGTGGAGCTACCTGAGAACTCAGACAAGATCAGTGGGTTGCCATAACATTGGTAGTCTGACTTGTGCGACTTGATGGTAACGTATTCGAGCGCGGTTGTGTTGGTACCGTCTCTAACGGTAGTGATGAGGCACAGGTCTGCAACTCTCAACAACGATAAATAGACATCTTTAGGGATTCGCATGTAGTAATGTTGCACTGGGGCGAAGTTCAGGTTACCGAACTGCGAGTTGATGGAGTTGACGAGGTCGTTGACTTGCTGTTCCAGTCTGATGGTCTGTGGGGAGTCTCTGTTTGCAGTTGGGGAGGACACCTGGATCAGGACGACCTGTTCTCTCCACTCGGGGAACATTGTCAAGAAAGTTTCAAAGGCGCGTAGTTTTTGAACAACACCGCGAACCGAATCCAAACGATCTCTCCCTATGATGATTTTTTTGTTCTGGTACGCCTGCTTGATAGCTTGGACCTTTGAGTCTATGTCGCTTGTGAAGGCGTCCTTGATCAGCTGGTTTTTGTTAACCCCAATGGGCAAGGAGTCCACGATCAGGTCACCACCGTATGCGCTAATCTGGTACTGATCGGCCCCCTTGTCGCTCTTCTTCTTCTTCGAGGTGCAGTCCAACAATCTCTTGCAAGAGGATACGAAATGGCGGGAGAATTGTTCGTTTTGGAACGTTATCAAGTTAGCTCCCACTAGCCCGTCCAGGATCTGTTTCCTCCGTGGTAGACACCTGAAATACTCGTAACTTGGCCAAGGTGCGTGGTGGAAGTATCCGATCTTGACGTTATCGTTTGCGAACTTCATTCTGAGCAACTGTGGCAATAGGAGCAAGTAGTAGTCGTGGATCCAGATGACATCACCTGGTTGATAGATCTCGCCGATCTTCATCGCGTACGCTTCGTTGAACTTAACGTAGTCGTACCACCAGCTGTTCTTCTCCTCATCCCCCGTGGGGACACTCTCCTTTGGTGCTGGGACGCCCCCTGGGGCTGCAGGGTTGGATCCCTTCTTCGCACTTGGAGCGGGCGCACTGCTCCCGGAATTGTTATCCGCCTCGATGAGCAAAGGGTTGAGAATGTAGTGGAAAGTAGGCCAGATGGTTTTCTCCGCGTACTGTCTCCATCTACTCTGGTTCTTCCTTAGCAACCAAACCGGGTTGAAGTTCTTCTTGTTCTGCGCGTTCATGACTTCTGTCAGCTTGTCCATTTGTTCTGGGGTCAAGTACAATGCCTCATCCGCATTGGAATCCGGCACAACGGGTGTCTCGCTGTCGTCGTCGTTATTCGTCATGGTAACATCAGCTCCAAACTGTTCAGCGAGATCCGTCTCCCTAGTAATCTCACCTGTCCACCCCACGACCAGCTGTTCGTACTCATCGGATTCCTGCAAGTAATCCAATGAGGAGAAGAGCGCCGAGTTGCCCGCCTGAGGGAGCAATCTCCAGGTATCTTTGGACTCATTCAACTGAATCCTGTAAGGCAATTGGGAGACACAGTTAATCACTCGCTGCTTCTTAGCGTTAGGTGCAGTCATGGTGTGATGTGTGTATGTATTTCTTCCGTAGTAAGAAAACCGTAAAGTAGTAGAGTATTGAATGGTTTCAAATAACTCCCTGTCTCCCTTCACTCTTTTTATTTTTCCTTGTCTTCTTCCCCTTCTTTTTTTCCACTCTCTTCAAGAAAAGCAGACAAAAAAGGAGAGACGATTAAGAACTATATATATATATATATATATGTTATGTATACAAGCTTCTGTAGATGAATTGATGCTTGAATAGAGGCAACGAACGGAGGGGGGTTGGAACTGCCATCTTGCAATTGAATCGTCCCCCCCCCCCACCTCCCCACCTCCCCACTCTACACAATAGAATGAGGGGTCTTCTTTTCTTGAAGCAACCAGCGGGGCACTTAGCGGGACCCCCCTCCCCCAGAAAAACAAAGAAGATCCAGCAAAGCATGTGAGGAGAAGGGACCCCCCCCGCTATAGATATCTCTCTGGGTGTTATATAATCACCAAAACTCAAAGACTCTAGACATGAGCAGGTACAATTTGGATAGAATATCATGCGGTGGTTGCTGCGGTGTACCCACACCACCTGGGGTCCCCGCGTTACTACTACTATTTAGTGGATCTGCGTCTAAAGCGGTCATGATCATTGGTTTTGCCCTAATGAGACCTTGATTTATCTGCGACACGCACTGTAGGTTTGCATGTACACGTTTTAGACACTGCGACACGACGATCTTGTTGCTGTGGTCGAGTGTTGCCGCTGTGTTCGTTACGTGTATCACTTTAGCCAAGAGAACGCTGTTGATGTGCAACAGCAACTGGATCTTGTACTGCCGTTGCTCCTCCAGGGACACGATTGTATCTGGATCCACGGCAAGTGCCGATGGCGCGGCAGATACACTCGAGCTCATGTAACAGTCTTGTGGGGGGGGGAGGAAGATTCGTCACACAAGAGCGAGAGATTGCGCACCGCCCTCTCCACTGCGTTTAATCAACAGAAAATAACCGGGCAACGAAGAGGACAAGAAAATTACCGTGTTCTCGCTGTTCGTCGTTGCATCATATTCAGCGCAAGTCTCCCACAGTCGCAGCAGGCCGGGTACCCCCCCCCCACGCCAAAAACCCTCCGCGGAACCCAAATGCGGGAATGCGGCTTCCGCGAATGCACAAACAAACCTTCCCGCTAAAGTCCCCGCACGCAGCCCCCCCACTGGGCAGCCCGCGGGGGGTTAAGAGTGACACAGCCCTTGCCCTGTTCTCTTTCCTGTCAGCCACAGACCCTTTCGCGGCCCAAAGGAGGAAAAAGCGTACGACCACAGAGATGGCCGTAGAGACACTGTTGGGTCGTTTCCTCGCCTCTAAGAAGACCCTGTAGGCCCTCCCTGGAGGCAGACATTCTTTCAACAAAAAGAGGCTCTCTTTTGTGAGCAACACATTCGGTTCTGCGCGATGACGATACCAGCGCCCTACAGCACGGCAAAGGGTTTTCCACGGCTGTGGACAGTGAAGAGCAAAGCTGAGCGTTTGGGGTCCGGCGTGTTTGCTGCTGTTGGGGCTGTTTGTTTGCAATCAGTGTTATTTTCGTGACGGCGGGCGGGTTTCTCGCTTTGATCAGTAGGAAAAAAAACATTCATGGTGGGGTTGTACTAGCTTTAACTGATTCATTTTTCTCTTCTTCTTCCTCGAAAAAAATCATCTTTCCCTAAAGCTAAGCCGCATCAACAGCAGTATATATATATATATATATATATATTTTTGTGTTTGTATGTCTGTGTGCCGTCGTCATTGCATTCTATCCCAAACGCACAAGAGAAGGGGAGCCACCGACGTTTCTAGCATCTCGACTTAATTGTGGAATATCATTGTTTATACTCGGCATTCTATAAGTAGTTTCTCGAGGGAGCGGAAAAAGCAAAAGCTTATTATTCCACTCATTCTGTTCTGTTTTTTCGGGTTACTGGACAGTTCACCAGTTTTCTCCTAATTCTGCACCTCTCTCATCTATCGGTATAAAGAAACTTTTTTCATTTTTTTCTCTCTCCCCCCGTCACCGTCCCTTCATTTATTCATTGAAAAGGAAAAGTATCCCAGGGAAAAAAAAGAAGAAAAAGAAAATAATTGAAAAATAACAAACGAGTGGAAAAAGCCATACAAGAGAGAATATATACTAAGAAGTGTTCCTCTCGTCTTATTTTAGAATTATTGAGTAATATTGCTACACTTGTGAGAAGGAACTTTCCATAGAAAAAAAAGAGCGAGAAAACGACACTTTTCCCCTTCTTACCTCTTTCTTTTCATACGGGATGTTTTGGCTGTTCCAAGTTATCAAAAGACTATGGGTGTCAGCATTTAACCAGAGGAATATACTGACGCTGCCGATCAATATCATGAGGAATTTTGCACTGGTGCTAATATGGCTGTTTTCATTCAACAACGCTAAATACATTCCAAACAATATTAGACCGCCCATCAGGTCATCGTTGGCGTTTCTAGCAGACGCATTCATGTTTGGGGACACATTCAAAGAACTGAACCAGCAATACCAATCAAAGGTAATGTCACAGGTGTCAATAGCTACAGCATTCGCATTCACGGTGGTGTGTCTTGTTCTAGCACCAGCAGTAGTATGGTTCTACTTGTACAGGGTACGCAGAATTAATTACAATGTCGTAGAGTGGTACGACCACATCTTCCATTTCGAAAACAAAAATAACGACAAAAGACTCAGATTGATCATAGTACCGTTCGCACTACCTTTCCTTTGCATAGTAATGTTGGATTTCCTACACTTGTTCTCCTTCCAATCGGAGGATAACTTCACGAAATTCAAAGATCTGCTTGCATGGACGTCGTACGTCATATTTCATGTAATGATGCCCATCCTCACAGCAGTGTACTTGTACGTCTTCCACCCGGCGGGGACAGTCATGTGTTTTTCGCTAGCACTCGGCGCACAAAACATTTTCGGTCTGTTGACACACCTGTTGCTCCCCACCGCATCCCCCTGGTTCATACACATGTACGGTGCGCAGAACAAAGACCAAGTTAACTACGACCAAGAGGGGTACGCAGCGGGGCTCACTAGGGTGGATACACACCTGGGGACGCATATCAACACGAACGGGTTCCACAAGAGCCCGATCGTGTTTGGTGCAGTCCCCTCATTGCACTCAGCAATTGCATTTCAGTGTTTCCTGATGATCGTCACTAGAGCAAGCTCCGTGAAACACAGATACGTTAGGTCTCGCACAATCACCCATGGGAACGGCAGTGGTGGGGTCCAAGGGAACGAGAGTTTCCCATTGAGTGATATGTCCTCAGGAGAGGACTGCTACGAGGAGGAGGATGACTACGATGAGGATGAGCTGGATACGGAAACGTCGTCGTCTTCCATGTCGATAACAGACGTGGACGAGATGGACCCAACAAATGCATCTGCATCCAGGGGGGCGACAACTTCGAACTCCGCAGTGCTAAGAAAGGGGAACTCACCACAGTACGTTTATTTATACGATATGGATTACTCGCAGTACACGTCCAGATGGTACTTCCGTATTTTCAATAGGGGTCTTGTGGCAAAGACGTGGATTACAAGTTACGTCTGCCTGCAGTGGTGGGCAACCATGTACTTGGACCACCACTACCGGTTCGATCTGTTTGTCGGGCTCGGATACGCATTACTGTCGCATTATTTTATCAACTGGGCCATCCTACAACGCCGTGTACTGAGAGACTTTATTGCTGTTAGGACAGGCAAACGCAAAGACATTTACAATGAGTCGAGGACTTACGGGATGAGAGTGTTCCAAGGCACAAGATTCGAGTGGTTCTTCGATCCACTGGCATAGTTAGAGCAGGGAGAGGTGTGAAATCGTGTCTGTCGCCGTTGTATCGACCCGTAGATCGCATAATCCCTCCCACTTTAACAATATAACACTATGTACCATGTTAAAAAACTTCGTAATATTTTACTACCACTCTCGACTCCCTCTCGGAAACGGTGGTTCCAGGACTGCAATAGAAGTGTTCCTTAGCTTCTTGAACTACGAGTGGGAAGTTGCACAAGTTGTGTCCAGGTTTCTTCAATATGCGCTTTACCGCCGTCTGTCAAAACTGGTTTCAGACAGTTTTTATTGAAATATTTTTTCGTCTAGCTTTTCTTCTTTTTTTTGGAAAAGTAAAGAGCGGACAGCAAGACAGATGGAAAGAGAGACGTAGTGTAAGTTGTAATAAAAAGGAGAAGTTTTACAAAGAGACGATATACAAACAAACACCTCGCGCGTCCCCAGATAGAAAGCAATAAAATGGCGGCATCTGATGTTGGGTTATCCAGTGCTGCAGCCACTTCTGGCTCGAACTCGTCCACTTTGCCTCTGCACATGTACATCCGTCCACTTATAATCGAGGACTTGGCACAAACTGTGGACTTAGAGGCGTTGTGTTTCCCCCCTAACGAGCGTGCCAGCAAGGAGAAGATTCAATTCAGACTGCTGACCTGTCCCGAGCTGTGTTCCGGGCTGTTCTTGAGAGAGGTGAACATGACCACTAAGCAGATCACGAAGGAGACTGTGATCGGTCATATCCTTGCGACGAAGATTTCCACTCACTACATCACTCTAGAGGGGATGGAATTGACCCACGATGAGTCTAGCGACATCATCGCCATCCACTCCGTGGTGATCCATCCGGACTACCAGAAGAAAAACCTAGCGACGTTGCTTCTAACCGACTACATACAAAAACTGTCCAACCAGGAAGTAGGTGCCAAGATTGTCATTATTGCACACGAGCCGCTTGTGCCGTTCTATGAAAGAGTCGGCTTCCAAGTTGTCGGCGAAAATAAGAGTGTGTCCAAGGACCCATCCTTTGCCAGCACCAAGTGGATTGATATGGAAAGAGAATTGGTCAAAGAGGAGTACGAAAATTAGACTTGAGATAGTGCGACCCGCCATTTGGTAAGCCAAAATTGATTTCATAATGTCTAATTGTTGTTCTTTTTATCTCCTTCCTTCAAATTATGTATAAGATATAGTGGGTGTATCCGTGAACGAATCTTGTTTAAAACGTTCGCTCCGTATGTGACAATAATAAGAATATTTTTTAATGTATGTTGAACTCCGAAATACAAACAAGAGGTATATACGTGTGGATAGATACAACCCAGCGGTTACAACTAATCTAACTAACCACGAACTACACTGCGCCAGAGTCATTTTAACTGTGGGAGGAAGAGGGGACCCCATTAGCCGTTTTCCTCTTTTGGCGTATGTTTCCTCATTTGCTGCTTTTTTGATAGTCTACAAACGCTGTTGGATGTAAAGGTTTCTCTTGCGTATACTTTCTAAGGGTCGTCTTGTGTTCTGCGGGCTGTTGTCAAGCTGACTTGTGGGGCTGATTCCTAAGATCGTGGGAGGGCTAGACGGGAGAGGGGGGAAGAGTCAGTACGCTGCAAATCTGTGTATGTATCGTTAACTCTTTGCTCCACCGACCCAACATCCGATTTCTGTATCTCAATTTGCGTTGCGTGACAACCCCTCCCCACGCCGTAGAGTTTGTTAGTCTCCCCTTATTGTCATCGCCCCCCGAGTTCCCACATGTTCTTGCGTATATTTTATGTATAAAAGCACATCTACATTGTGGAACTTCATAGTGTGTGTATCTTTACCAGTATATCCTCCCACCCACGTCCACACACCATGTTGAGACAAGTTACTAGACCAGTGGGACCACTACTGACAAGAAGAGCGTTCAGCAGCTCGTTCGCTCCCAGAAATCACCACGACAAGCTGAAGTCAGACCAGTCCACGGAGGAGAAGAAGGAGCAGAAGCTGTTTGACAAGAACAAGGCCCGGCTGGAGAAACTGGAAACGGGGAAAGGTCCGCGTGGATTCAAGAGACCCTCCGAGAAGGCGCTGCAAGAGAAAGGTGAAAACGCCAGAATCGAACAGAACAGGCCGGACGATGGTGTCTACTGACCACTCACTGATGCCTCACCATCACCTTCCACCTTCTATATAAAGTATACAAACGCTACCACCACGACTACTAAGTACTAAGTACTAATTTGCTAAACGTGTTGTTACCCAGCCTTTGCTTCCCTCGTGACTTGTCATCACTTTTTTTGTTGAAAACAGTGTGTAGTATACAAGCGTTTAAAGAGCGAGATCGGGATAGCGCCACAGAATGTAGAGTGCTGTATATAAGGAAATCGTGTGTGGCGGGCTCAACATTTTGCACGCCGGTGCATCAGATATAGATATTGTGTTGTGTGTTTTACACTCCCGACGGCAAAAGCTGGAAAAAGGAAATAAGGCATTACAATACCCGAAAATACTAGTAAACGTCACTATTTACAAAACCCGAGGCATGGTAAGTCTGAGCGATGCCAGTGCTTCTGGTGGAGACTCCACCTCTCAACGACAGTATTGCTCCTCTTTAGCTCGGCTATCAGAGATAGCTGGGAAGTTTATACTGGAGAATGAGGAGAGGAGTCCACAGGACTCGCAGAATTTGAAACTTGTGCTGCAGCAGTGTATCGATACTCTGTCGAATTATAAAGATCAGGGGAAGAGACTGAAGAATTTGCATTTGAATGGACAGCGGGCAGACGCGCAAGTGTTTGAACTGTACGAAAGTGCGTACATTTACTATAAAATCATGCATCTGTTGGTGTTAAGCAGAATACCGAATTTTATTCAGTTCCAAACTTTGAAAGCTAAAAATGGTCTTAGCAAGAACGAGAAGGAGCTATTGGATATTTACAACACTTTGGTGAAGACGTTACTCCATGATGAAAATATCACTCCAATTAAGATGTTCATCAAGGCACATTCGAGACCAGATACCTCCGTACAGAGGGATAAAGGTACGCCACTTCCGGCAACAGGGTCGCCCATATTTCTAGATCAACTAGACGAAATTCTCCGTGACCATGACAGTTCACAGGTTCTGTTTATTGACGTGAGAACAAGACTGGATTTCAATAAGGGTCATTTTAAGGTGCCGAACATAATATGCATAGAACCTGTATCCTTCAAATCATCGTACTCGGATCATGACCTAGAGAAAAAATCGATGATTACCTCGACAAACGACGAGATCGTCCTGTTCCACAGAAGACAAGAGTTCGCCTTTATTGTATTGTACTCAAATGACACTGATAAAAAGTCCGGAATAGTTTATAAGGAGAGGAAAACACTCTTGGCAAATTTATTGTTGAATCACTCCTTTGAAAAACCTTTGTCCAATAGACTATACGTTCTCGAAAATGGATTCGATAGTTGGACCAAACAGGGGAGAGAATTGGTTCGACTGGACGCAGATCCAGTTGCCAACGGGAAACTGGAACAGAACGGTACAACTGAGGATAGCGCCATTTATACAAATGGTAACACGTCTCGTCTCAGCCTGCAGCATTTGCCCAAGATGTCGCCGAGCATAGGCGTCAAGATGGACCAATCCATGAAAGATATGATGTCATCTACGGCACCCGCGGCAATAAATACACCACATCTTTTACGGCAACAATCGCCTAATGACTTAAACAACGGTAGCACACTTCTTAGGAGAACGGCGAGTTTAAAGAAAATTTTCCCCAGTTTCATGAACTCTTCTCCATCTTCAAACTCGAGGGAAGGCTCAGCTAGACCCAGTTCACCGAAATTGTACATCGAACCTACTCAAAATTCACAACTATATTCCAACAGTACGCCTGTAACGTCATCCTTGCCGAAAATGGGCATACACCGTACGTCGTCCCGATCAAATTATACACAGTACCCAGAGACTCCACTTTTGCAAAACGATAGAGCATCTAGTTTGAGCCCAGGAGACATGAGTATAACGCCAATAAACACTAGATGCAAACCCTCGTTTACCAAATCTAGCTCTCCCCAAACTTACGAAATTACTAACGGTAAGAGTGGCACGACGTCGACGCCCTTATCCAATACCATACAATCGTCCTCTCCGAGTCAAGCGACTGGTTCGAGCCAAGTCCAATATCCACAGATATCACATCCAATAGATGAGAAATTAAATCCCCTCATGGGCTCAAAGGTTCCTAATTCCCCCCAGTTGCCACCCTTACCTTCAAAATCGGTATCAACAAACAAAATTGTAACAGCAAGTTCGAAATCACACTTACCAAATAATTCAATTTTAACTAGCACTGGAAATCATGTTGCCGAGTCCACTGGCCCACAATTTGATCTGGATTTCATGGTCGGACTGGAAAACATGGGTAACTCGTGCTATCTAAACTGCATTATCCAATGTCTCTTGGGCAACAACGAATTGATCAAAATATTTTTAGATAATTCGTTCGAAAAATATGTCAACCTAAACAGCAAGTTGGGCTCGAAGGGTGTCCTCGCAAGGTACTTTTCAAGGCTGATTCATACAATGTACAACAACGCTCGTACAATTAAGCACGGCGGGAAGCATGCTCCTGTAAAGCCTGCCCAGTTTAAGATGGCATGTGGGTCCGTCAACTCTGCGTTCAAAGGTGGCTCGCAGCAAGATTGCCAAGAATTTTGCCAGTTTTTGTTGGATGGGCTGCATGAGGATTTGAATCAATGTGGTGGGAATAAAAGATTGGCAGAACTGACAGAAGAGGCAGAGAACCTGCGAGAAAAACTGTCTTTGCGAATCGCGTCTTCGATTGAATGGGAGAGGTTTCTCACCACCGACTTTAGTGTCATTGGAGATTTGTTCCAGGGCCAGTACGCTTCCAGGTTGCAATGTAAAACCTGTGGAAAGACGTCAACGACATATCAACCTTTTTCCGTCTTGTCGATACCTGTTCCCTCAAAGCATATAAGCAAATGCTCCATAATTGACTGTTTCGATGAGTTTACTAAAGTGGAAAATCTGGAGGTTGATGAGCAATGGTCATGCCCCCGGTGTAAAAGTAAACAACCGTCCACAAAGAAACTGACGATAACAAGACTACCTCGCAACCTGATCATTCATTTGAAAAGGTTTGACAATAGGTTGAATAAAAATAATATTCTGGTACAGTATCCATTCACCTTGGATCTGACAACTTTTTGGGCTAACGATTTTGATGGGAAATTACCACTCAACGTCTCAGAACTGCCCACGAGGGGTCAAAAGCCGCCGTTCAACTATAAATTGTACGGCGTTGCATGTCATTTTGGCAGTCTCTACGGTGGTCACTATACGGCTTACGTGGATAAGGGTATAAAGAATGGTTGGTACTACTTTGATGACACTAGCTGTAGACCAATCAAGAATAGTATGGAACCGATTACGTCGAGTGCCTATGTGTTGTTCTACAAAAGAATTTACGGTGCAAGTTACTAAGTATGTACTTACATATAATTAAATAGGAAAAGAAATATAATATTGACGATATTCATTCCCAGTCATCGTCGTCATCATCGTTATTACTAGCGTCTTCACGTTTATTGTCTTCGTTTTTTTCTTTGGAGGAAAGCGCTGGTTGTGATGCCTCTTTCTCCGTGTCCTTCTTGTCGACAATCACTAAAGATTCATCGCCATCTTGCTCCTTTTCGTCAGCATCTTCGTCCTCATCATCGTCCCATTTTACCTCTTCTTCTTCAGTGATTCGTTTCGCTTCATTTGATAGGCGTTTCCTCTCTTCACCCATTTGTATTATCTTAGACTTTTCATCAAAGTATATCTGCCAGAATGCATCGTAGCTAATTTGGGATGGTACCAACTCGTCTGCGAGTTGTGCAAGTTGCTTGTCGATAGAAAGAATTTTGTCTACTTCTGCTTTGTTTGCTGGAGTCACTTCTGACAAGTCCAGCGTTTTCATTGCATTTGAGTAAAGACTTTTGTCTTGTGACAGTCTTTTCAGTTCAAGATCAGTTCTAGTTCCTGTAAAATTGGAAGCGTCACTCGTGGTTCTGTGATCATTATTTACAGTAGCTTCCGGTTTCTTCTGAGCGGTCCCATCTGCTGTCTCGCCAATACCCCAGCTTTTACTAAAAGAAGACCAGAGACCCATTCTCCCATTAGAAAGCTTACTCCAGTATGCACTTGCCGCCTCCTCGACACGGGCCAATTCCCCGTCCAAGGATTCCAAGTATGTTTGTGCCAATTCCGTTGTCTTGTCATTCAAACCCAAGTTTAGCTCGATCCCCTTCGATGTTTCTTTGACTCTTCCATCCATCGTGCTTTCCAGCTTACTCTCCAGTTTGTCAAACAGGGAGGCCTCCTGAATACCGGGCCCCTTGGTACCTTGCTCAGCACCCTCCTGCTGCCTCAATACCTCCTCCTCGCACGCAATATCCATGATCAGCTACCACCGTGCTCCTCTTTTTTTGTCTACCTTACAGAAGAAGATCCCTCCCGTGAATGTGGTTTGTATATTATTTAATAGAGGAACAGGTTCGAACTTCACTAGTAAGTTCAAAGTAAGGTAGCCAGTGGCGGTGGGACCCGCACACAGCTCTGAAACACACTTTACACTAACTTTCAAATGTACCACGTAACACCATTGCAGTTCAACACTGTGCAACCGCGTCTGTACAGGGGTTCGTGCCCGCGGGAGATCAATTTCACCTTCCTGGAGACTCTACAACTGACAAGCATTGTATCTGTGACGAAGGGCCCGCCCACCGATGAGCTGGCGAACTTCTGTAAGAAACACAACATCACGGTCAAACATATACCGCTGCCCAAGTCTGGCAAGCAGTCCGGCGACAAGAAGGTCAAACGGAAGAGGGAGCCTGTTCCGATTGGATACGTAACCGTCAGAGACACCATCCAGTTTCTAATGGATAGGAGGAACTACCCTGTGTACTTGCACTGCGGCAACGGCGAGCTGGTCACGTCGCTGATCGTAGCGTGTCTGCGAAAGTTTTCCTACTGGAGCACTGTGTCGATACTGAACGAGTTCCTAGTCTACAACTCCAGCATCAACGTCCACGAGAGGGACTTCATAGAGAAATTCCACCCGGAGATGGTCCCCCTAAGCGGTCTGTCTGCAGAAAACAGGGTTCTCTGGATTAGTAATCGGTTCCTTGTGCCGGACAGCTCTGCGCAAAGCACTGGGGATCAAGATACGTTGAAGTTCCGTGTGCTGCAGTGATGTACAGACGTGTGTCTCTTGTGCAAGAGATCCCGTTCATCAGCACACAGGTGCCGTAGGCATCAACAGTAACCAGCTTCAGCAACGGTGACCATAATAGGGGCAACAAATGCGTTCCAGATCGTGAAACTGGAGGTGTATATATAGAAAGCGAGATGTGGATAGAGGTTCAGAGAGAAGTAAAGACAGAGTTTCTTCTTGGACAGTGGAGTTACTCTTCGCACAGATCTAGTGTGTTGTTTTGCTGTTGCTGTTGGTCATCTCATTTTTTGCTTGCTGGCTTGTTTCGACTTACACTGAGACTTCTGCTCCCCTCCGCGATATATAGATGAACGCTGTTACTGTGAAGGACGTCTACGAAAACGCTCTGTTGCCGCACCAGCTGCATGCGCAGTTGTCGGAAAGAGAAGGTCAGCTGCTGACTAATGAGATAACTGCGTTGCTGTCCGATTCGTACTGCATAGATGATACCACGCTAAAATTCATATCCCCCTTTTACACATTATCCGATTACAAGACGTTGAATCTTGTCAGGAACTCAAGAGGCCGCTGTGCGTACCCACTTTGTGATAAGTTTCTGAACGGTGGATCTGTCACTGCAGAGTTCTCCGGCTCAATGCTGGGTTTTTGTTCCGGGCTACACTACGACTGCAACAACTACATCCTGAACCAGTTGTCCGATGACCCTCCCATTTACCTGCGAGAGCGGATTCATATGGTCTCCAGGTTTGATTTTGCCAACATGCGGAAGCAGACGTACCAAGTGGAGCTGTTCGAAGATTATCTGAAGAAAAAGGCTACAGAATACGATATGGATACCATTAATATAGAATTGGACAAATTCCGAATGTCATATTGAAGTGGGAGAACCGCCTCCCCCTATCTAGCAGTTACATATTTACATGAGATGGTTTCACTAGAACTGGTTCCTTTTTAATACATGATACATATTCCTTTCGGAGGCAAATGGGAAGGGATGAGTCAGTTCATTCTGGAGCATGGTATCGTACCGCGTTTTCCTCTTGTTGTACATTTGTTCAGTCTTTCTCTGGTAATGCGCCAGCACACCTCCTTCGATTAAGACATCATCCCGGTAGCGTTGGAACTCAAGCATTCTGCTCAGGGATTTTTTTTCTATCGCTGCACAGGCATCTTGTAAGTATACCATCCAGCTCTGAACGACACTAGAGTGCCTGTTCGGGGCTCCGATAAACTGGGTGAGAGAGACTAACGGCGGAGGTGTAGATCCCACGTTTTGGAGTAGGTACTCCTCCCATTGTGCCTCGTATGATGCCCATACCCCATGGAACTCGTGGCATCTCTCTACTGAATTCAATTCAGATTGGTGTTGATCCCTAGCCTGCCGTATACGGACCCCTAAGGTCTTAGACTGCTGTGCGTTTTTATTCACGGACGAGCGTACAAACCATATCCTGCTTCTCCCTGCCATTGTATACGCCAACTTCGCTTGAGGTATTCCCTTTTGCAGCTGGGCATCGATGCGATCTAGTTTATGTTTCCCGTAGGCGTGCAACGCAACCGGTAAAAGTAAGGTTTGCATGTATTTCTTCGGAATATTGCGCGGTAAGTAACCCTTCCTTTGTCGCACAGAGACGTAACGGGACAGTATGGACATTTGCCGCGACACTTCTGGGTCCTGTGGAGGCCGCGCTGACAGCTTTTCAATACTCACGCACAGTTGGCGAGATGCTGAACGCTGTGTTTGAGCGGGCTGGGGCAGATATTGTGACCACTGGGAGATCAGACCCTGTTCCAAGGACTCATTGAATTCGTTCAACTGTTTCAGCAGGTTATGGATGACTAAAGCCGGTTTATCGCTTTTATTCTCCTTCGAGATACGGCGAAGTTCGACGAGAATGTCTCTTTGCAGACCAATTGACGAGATTCTGTACTTCACGTTTCTTATGCTGTACCGATACAGATGGAGGACATAAGTGGCATGGTTCGGAAGGCGGTCAAATCGGACCATAGCACGATGCTAAGCCAGAAGATGGAAACTTTGAAGAAGTGACAGATGAAGGAATATATATGCAATGAGTTTTTGGAAAAAATAAGTATTTAATATATTGTAAGTTAAGATTTTATAAAAGAGGAAACTAAAATATATGTGATATATTTTGGTTCATAATGACTGAAAAAAATCGCAGGAAACAGTTTATTAAACACTCTAGTTGACCAAAGCGGAGGCGGTGGCAGATTCGTACTTCCAGTTTGGAGGCAAGACAGCGACGGTTCTGTAGTATCTGGCCAATCTGTGAATTCTAGATTCAATCAAAATCAATCTGAACTTGGCGTCCTTGTCCTTTCTGTTTCTTTCCAAGTGCTTTCTGACGGAGACAGCCTTCTTAATCAAGTAGTACAAGTCTTCTGGGATTTCTGGAGCCAAACCGTTGGATTTCAAGATTCTCATGATCTTGTTACCGGTGATGATTCTGGCTTGAGTGACACCATGGGCATCTCTCAACAAGACACCGATTTGAGATGGAGTCAAACCCTTTCTGGCGTACTTGATGATTTGTTCAATGACAGAGTCAGTGGACAACTTGAACCAAGCTGGAACATTTCTGGAGTAAGGAATGGCAGAAGAAGAAATACCTTTACCCTGTTCGAATAGTGCGGAACAAAATAGCAACCGTGAAATATATTTTCACAGTCACAGTTTTACGTAGAATTGTTAGTCAAGTTGTTCAGGAACACAAAAACAAATAAGAAATCGAAGCTACGTCCCATAAAAGATTTTTTAGCATTACATTTAAGACCATAAGTTCAAAGAAGTTTCCAATTTCAAAAAGACATCAAGTACTGCACAGAGCTGCGGTAAGAACAGTAACGGTTGAGCCAGCTACCGGTCATACACGCAGCACTCTAAACGGTGGGTTTGATGCGACTTGAGAGTACACCTGCCAATGACAGACATATACCTTCCCAGTCTGGATTTGAGAGATACCGCATTCCGCTAGCACAAGGTAACAGAAAACTGACGTATCAATATAATTGGAATCACCCAGTTACCACACCTTAAGACATATAATCTGAGAACATGACCGACCTATAGACGAACACGTTCTGGTGTGGACCGGTAAAAGTTGAATTTGAACTATGATCCTAAAAGAGATAGAAAAAAAAACTATGATGCAATACGCTTGAAGGATATACTATACCTTCGCTGCGTGCTTCAATTTCTAAGTAGCGTTCATTATAGTGACAAATAAAGACATACGGCACTGTGCATACGACCCATGGCGACTGATTTGTTTGATTTGGTTTGGTTGGAAAGTTTCTCTTTGAAATTACAATCAATAACAAGGTAGCAAGATGAGTCGGAAACCAAAACTGACGAATCTTATAGAAACGTGATAAACTCTGCGTCTGCGAAAAAAAATATTGCGTCTGTTTTTTTGTTTTTTTTTCAAATTTTTTTAAAAAAATTAGTTTTTTAATAAATTTGGGAAATGTACGTATGTAAGAAGCAGTCACAGATTATGAATCTTGGTGCCAGCCCTTTAATTGCACGAGTCGAGTTGCTCTTGTAGCTCGTCAACGTCATCCTCGTCTTCAAGACCTGAAGTAACTTCCACTAGTTTGAATGTGCCACATTCACTTCGGACCATCTCTAAGGCACCAGCGTATAGCATTTTCCACTCCTGAGACACCACAGTTTGAGGCTTCCAAAACATTAGTACTAGCGGCGTCTGTTTGAGACCATCCTTTGAAGTTGATGGGTAAGCCATGAGCACAAACCTTGGTATGTTGTCAGGTAAAATATCTGACAGATCACTCAATTGCTCTAATTCTGAATCTAATTCCTCCTGTATCTCTTCATCAATGACTATCTGATACGAAGGTTTTGGTTCAATCGCAATGCACAGGCACTTTAGGGTCTCAGTTCTGGATGTAGAGGTGCGGAATTTCCTTATTTGAAGTTTCGTTTCCGATGTGATGTGGTACAGTGAAGACATGTGTGGCTTTGGTTATACCTTATATAATCTACAGACAACTCAATTACTCTCGAACTCTCCCCTCCTTTAATTTTTTCTATCTGCACTATATTTAATCAGACTCTATTTTTTTGGTTTTTGAATAGTGGAATGGCAATTGTATACACTTTATAAAATATGAAGACGTGCCATATCTTAACACACAAAATACTTGTCGTCCTTGCAGTCTTCTGGTGTTCTCCTGATTACTTCCTCGATATCCCATCTCTGGACTTTACCGTCCCAACTGGATTTACCAGAATTCAACTTTAAGTTTAGCATCTCTCCAACTTCATCAACATGGCGTAGCAAATAGTCGATATCTTCCTTCGTAAGGGAGGCGGACATACAGAATCTGACTCTAGATTCAATCAATGGAGTAGCAGGATAAGCAACGACAACAACGGCAATCTTTCTCTGTAACATGATTCGCGAAAATGCAGGCATCTTTGATGGACAGTACAGTAGCATTGGGATAACAGGGGAATCGGCGTTACCGTACACAATGAACCCAAGTCTTTGTAAAGCCAAACGGAAATAACGAGAGTTAAAAGCAATTCTTTGTAATCTCTCTTGCCCTTCACCAGGATTCAGTTCACCAATGATAGTTCTTAGTGAAGAAATGATTTGAGCTAGAACTGGGGCAGCAGGAGACTCCGCGTAGTTAGGAGTTGTCAGGTCGCATCTTAACTTATCAATAATCCATTTGTCACAGGCAATGTAACCACCAGCGGCACCAAACGACTTGGTTAGAGTACCCATGAGAATATCAATGTCATGGGGGTTGACACCGAATAAGTCACATACACCGCGCCCCTTAGGTCCAACAGCACCAATAGAATGCGCTTCGTCAACGTACAGGTAGCATTTATATCTTTTCTTCAGTTCAACCAATTCAGGTAAATTACACATTGTACCCTCCATCGAAAACAAACCTTCGACACAAATCAGTATTTTCTTCCACGGACGGCCGGTCTTTGGTTGGCCAATAACAATCTGTTCTCTAATCAACTTTTCTAAGCCTTCCATGTCACCGTGCTTGAAACTTCTCACAGTCGCACCAGAAAGTCTAACACCTGTTCTGATGGAAGTATGGTTCAATTCATCAGAAACGATTAAACATTTCGAATCCAAAAACGCGTTGAAAAAGTTGGCATTGGTACCGTACCCCATTGAGAAGATCATGGCATCTTCCTTTCCGACAAACTTCGCAATGAGACGTTCGGCCTCCTGGTGTAGTTCAGTCGTACCAATTTGTGATCTCGAGCCACCTGAATGAAGCCCGTACTTTTCGACGGCGGAAATAGCCGCGTCCGTACATTGCCCCTCACTCTGCGCAAAACCCAAGTAATTGTAGGATGATAAGTTCAAACACATGTTTGTCGTGCCTGGGTACGTAAAGTATTCGTTAAATCCATGGGAGACTCTGTCAATGCATTGGATGAATCTACCTGGAACGCCGGTGGTGGGTCTAGAAAAACAGTCATCAATTCTCTTCTTCAGTCTTCTCACGTAAAAACTTTCAAATTTAGAATACCATGGTGCCATACCATCCTTTTCGACGATGTCCAAATGCTTGCTTCTTTGGAAATGAATACCCAAGAAATCATGGACATGCCCAAATATAATCAAAATCAGATAATTGACGTAGGTGATTAGCGAAATATAGTATGGTGGGGTATCAATGATAGGTTCTGGAATGGGCTCATTGTGACATGACTTTACCTGAAATAGATAACTCTTGCTGGTCAGGCTCCCAAATTCATTTTCTCTTTTGGATTCAATTGAGATATCCTCAGGTGGGAAAAGAGGGACATGGGTCGCATCGTGTGTACCATCATCTAACGTCATTGTGGCTGGCGTGAGACAGTTAAGAGGATATTTTTATTAGTACTTAATGCTGCGTACTCGTTTAAAAACACGAAATTCAGAATGTCGGAAAAAGTCGATGAATGGTAGCAATATCGTCAATTAAGATGCGAATGGCCTTCCCTCACTCTCTTCAGATCACAATCAATATTATATGATCCAAGTTCTAACGTCCTTGAAGGGGGGAGTGGTGGGATATTTAGCGTTCTGCCTTCGGTCCTATACCAAAAGACGGCAAAGAAACTGTTTAGCAGTCTTCTTCTTTCGCTTCAAGCGTTGTTGTTTTTTCGCACTTTTTAAATCACGTGATTCGGATATATAACAAATTCTAAACGTTCCTCAATGATTATAACGAAGCAGTGGGAGCTGTCTCGGCAGTTGTTAGTGTATGTTGTCCACAACGCATGGAGTTCCTATGGAAGAATTGTTTTTGCCAAATAGCTTAAATTCAATATATATTTGGCGAACCAGAAGAAGAAACATAGGATTGCAAAAATTCAAATGATCCTACTAGGAAACGAGGTGGTTAATTATTCACATTACCGACTTCATATTTTCCTGGGCCCAGTAATTTAATGAAATGATTACATTTGGGCGTTTCTTCTGCCACATGAGCAACCACCAGTACCGTGCCGGGCCAGTACTCCAGGAAATTATGACAACGCAGCATAGGTTCGACTTCCATTCCCGAAAAAGCCTCATCTAAAATCAAAACCTCGGGCATCTTCACCAGGCTTCTTACGAATAGTATCAATTTTTGATCACTTACAGTTAAACTTTCAAACGTTCTTGTATCGGCAATATCTTTCAAGCCAAAATAGTGGATGTACATGTCGATGATTTTCTTTTGGTCAGAATCCAAAGACGTCCACATGGGTTTAAAATTGTTCGAGGAACCTTCATGACATCCTGATGCAATGCATTCCCGCACAGTTAGTTCCCTGGCTGATTTTGTGGCAAATATTGCGTGTAATTCAGGGGATGACATGCCAATTCGTTTGTTGATATCGAAATAGTTGGACTTACCCGATCTTCTCTCTTGTCCATTCTCGACGACCTTTGAATTCCACGATTGTGGGTGTTCTGCAACAATCATAGAAAGCAACGTGGACTTTCCTGTACCATTATCCCCCCTGATGTGCCATTTGGAACCCACTTTGACGTCCCAAAATAAATTCTTGAGCACAGGTTCGCCCTTATATGTAACGCCAATACCCTTGAATTCAATGGAACTTGGCATCTTAAATATCTCGTGGTGATTTTTCCCGTACAATGGGTGAGGAGCAATTAAATCTTCGATTGAGAATTGATTTTGCTGCCGTTGTGCCAAGGTTCTGTTTTCGATTTCAGATACTTCGCAATCCCTGTATTCTTTAATCCTCTCCCTACATTCTGAAACAGAACCTTGAAACATAATACCTTGTTGGTTATCAACCGCACAGATATGTGTGCACCACTGAGGGATCTCGTCCTGGTATCGAAGACCTACAGCAACAGGGATTCCAAACTTTTCTTGCAATCCAGCCAGAAGTTTAGAAATAATGGCCGAAGCACCAGGGTCAAGCCCTAAAAATGGATCGTCCATCAACAGCAAATCTGGTTTTTTCAACAATGAACGGGTCAGCCTGGCCCTCCTCATTTGTCCATTACTTAACCCCATGGCCCATCTATCCTGCAGTTCGCTCAACTGCAGCTCTTTGACTAGCAGTTCATACAATTTCATATCCACGACACGATTTGTAGTGGATATTGTGTATGCTACCTCATTGGACCCTATGGAGTTATCCAATATAAACATCTTACACGTTTGGTCAAACTCATCTTTAAAAAACTCGTATCTAGCACTAAGATGTGCCGTGGGCATTACGCCTCTGAATTTTATTTGTTCGATGATTGGTGTTGTGTTTTTATTGAATTGGTACGCCAACGGTGGATCGCATAGGAATTTCCCGCCAAGTGCATCGATAAACTTGGACTTCCCGGGTCCCCATATAACCCATTTTTGGTCTGTCCTTAATTCGAAGTTTTTGATCGGAGTTTTGAACACAGGCGGGGCATTCTTGATAAGCGACCCCTTAAAGAGCGCATTGCTAATCTTTAAAATCAACCTGCTCTGTTCTGCCATCGTTTCTGTCTCGTGTTTATATCGTTCTCGCTTTCGTTGAGTTATTCAATGTCTAAAGTTTCTGTTGCGATTTATTTTTCATGTACGTCAATGACTCAAAGTAGGACTGTACTTAGGGTATTGACTCACAGTCCATCGCATATATGGGTACTATGTTTACTGTTTACAGAGTAAGACAAAGACGAGTCGTTTTTTGGTGCTAGGATAGAATTCGCTGCTAGGGCAATGTAGTCATAACGATAATCTCACAAAAATATATATATAAAGCTTATTCGAAAAAAGTTGTGAGATGAGAAACCTATCTACAAAAAAGTACATGTCCTGCTCATCATCATTAATTGCAGACCTATAATGTTTCATTTACACTAGCGATTGGGCATACTACTAAGAGAGAGTGAGGGAAGTTAAATATCGAACAAAAAAAAATATAGAAAAAAAATGTTCTAAGAAAATTCGATTGAATAGTAAGCTCATATTTACACTAGTCAGGCTTAAATCGGGCAACTAATCAAGCATACAAGGGGATCCGCATTATGTTGTTCTTTTCCTTTTTCAAAACATTAGTTGACCAAGAAGTTGTCGTTGAGGTATGTTCTTCTGCTGGCATTTGAGTGACGGACCAATATTCTTTTTTTACTAACAACTTAAACGGTACATGTAATTGACAAACACCATTTTTGTGCAGCTTAAAAACGATATTGAAATAAAGGGCACGTTACAGTCCGTGGACCAGTTTTTAAATCTGAAACTTGACAACATATCATGCGATGACGAAACTAAATATCCGCATTTGAGCACTGTAAGGAATATATTCATTAGAGGTTCTACCGTCAGATACGTTTACCTGAACAAGAACATGGTGGACACCAACCTACTGCAGGATGCCACAAGAAGGGAGGCCATGAGCGAGAAGAAATAATTATGTCCGGGTTTGTCGTGAGGTTTTGTAATGTTTCCTTCAAGAGAGAGAGAGAGTATATGCAGTTGTCATCTAGCCTAAGTGTGTATAAACTAAGTAATAGACAGAAGAAGGAAATAAAAAATGCAAGTGTAAAGTGTCGAAGAGGCGATGAGAGATTGTTTTCGTGCCCACACCCTTCTACAGCGGCTTTGACAGTCGTAGTTGGCAATTCGCCCTTGTGTGTCCAGTTTCGTGACAGTACGAGCACTGAATGTTGTTCTTTTTCTTCTTTTTCTTCTTCTTGTTCTTCGTTTCCCCCTTCTGTGTTGTTAATCCATCCTTTACCGGTATCAAAGCGTACTTCTGTCCCTGTTTCTCTATTATTTCCACTTTTCCACTAAAAGTACTGTCCAACTTCTCTCTATCAACCTGCAAAGGGATATCCCGCAATTGCGAACTGGACAGTAACGAATCAATGAGATTGCTCAAGTGGTCCAGTTTACTTTCGTAATCCAATTTCACCGGAGGTTGAGACGGGCTACGTTCCGATACTCTCTTTGCTAAAATCAGTTTTGCGATCCTATCCATCGCCTCAGACACTTGAACAACATCTTCCTTATTTTCCTGTGCCCGGGTGTCCATGTAAACGTAAAAAGAAAAGGAGGAGAGAACGGCTGGTCCGCCTCCTCCCCTCAATTCAACAACACTGAGTCGACGGTCCACCTCTGCTCAGCTCAGAAGGGTCCTCAAATCGTTGGGGGAAAAAAAGCATTTCGACAATTTCTGTACTGTCGAAGGTTCGAACCGGGGATCACGTTCAGCATTTCCTCATTTATAATGCTGTTTTTTCAGAAAATTTTTTGGGCTGTGATGGCTTCTGTAGTGGAACCGAATACTTTGGGATATCTGGTCTGGGAACAACTGTTCCCTGCGGCCGGACATGGATTGCGCGTCCTGGTCTTTCGGCCTGGACAAAAAGTGTGCCCTCTTGGGTCTCTTTGCGCCATGTCTCGTTTGTCTCAACTGTTTCTGAAAAGAGCCCGGGTTTAATCCCGGGCTCCGGTAAGTTTTAAACGTGTCCTGGTTTAACCAACCAATCGATCCTGGCGGGGAATTTAGCAACGGCGGCCGGCAAGAGAAATCTGTTTGGCCGTTCAACGCAGCAAAGTAGCAGGACTGTTCCCTCCGTGGAGGTCTCGTTTCAACCGCTGTTAGGGGAGTTTCATCCAGCGATGGCAGGGACGACCCGTTAGGAGGCGACCAGGATTGCACTGTTCTTACTATTCCGAGGCACCTAATATCACTATTAACAGGACCGAGGTGGCAGTGGGACCGAGTATTACCTCCCTTCAATGGGTTGTGAAGTGTTCGCATTTGGAACCACAATTTTCTTTTTCTTGGGTCAGGTGATGAGTTTTTCGCGAAAGTGAAAAATTTTTTGTTTTTTTTTTGGCGATGGCTTCAAAACTTCCGATGAGCAAGCTCTCTCTTTTTACACAAGGCGACAGTGAGACAGGTTCTATTCCCTGGATTCAACATACTCAGATCAATTGCAAGCATGGCAAGGAGAAAGAATTTTAAGAAGGGGGGGAAGAAGACGTTTGGCGCTCGTGACGATACGAGGGCGCAGAAGGGATGGACGGAACTCGTTAGAGAGAACGAGAAGTGGGAGATCTACTACCAGAAATTGGCTTTGTTCCCGTTGGAACAATGGGATAGCTTCAAGAAGACGTGTCAGGAACCCCTGCCCCTGACTTTCAGGATCACTGGGTCCAGGAAACACGCCAACGAAGTACTCGAGTTGTTCAAGGAGAGACACCTGCCCAATTTGACAAACGTTACATTCGAAGGTGAGAAGTTGAAGGAACCCTTGGAATTGCATTGGTACCCTAACAAACTTGCGTGGCAACTGGATGTCCCCAAGACAGTCATCCGTAAGAATGAGCAGTTCGCCAAGACGCAGAGATTCCTCGTTATTGAGAACGCAGTGGGGAACATCTCTAGACAGGAGGCAGTGTCCATGATCCCACCCATTGTGCTCGAAGTCGAACCACAGCACACAGTGTTGGACATGTGTGCCGCGCCAGGGTCCAAGACTGCACAGTTACTGGAGGCCCTCCACAGAGACACCGATGAACCCACCGGGTTTGTTGTTGCCAACGACGCGGATAACAGAAGATCGCACATGTTGGTGCACCAATTGAAAAGGTTGAACAGTGCCAATTTGATCGTAGTTAACCACGATGCACAATTCTTCCCGCGAATCAAAACCTCGAAAAACTCGGAGAAGAAGAGTGACCTGCTTAAATTCGACAGGATCCTGTGTGACGTCCCCTGTTCCGGAGACGGGACAATGAGGAAGAACGTCAATGTGTGGAGGGACTGGAACACGCAGAACGCACTTGGGTTGCACCAGGTTCAAGCGAACATCCTGAACAGAGGTTTGCATCTGCTGAAGAAGGGCGGGAGACTGGTCTACTCGACTTGTTCGATGAACCCAATCGAAAACGAGGCAGTCGTCGCACAGGCATTGAGGAAATGGGGGGATAAAGTTCGCCTAGTTAACTGTGACGATAAGCTACCAGGTTTGGTGAGAAATAAGGGGATCTCCAAGTGGCCCACACTCAACAGGAACATGGAGGAGATGGAAAAGGGCCAAGAGGGCGCCAACGACAGTTGGTTCCAACCCACAGAGGAGGAGGCCGAAAAGTTCCAATTGGAAAACTGTATCAGGGTTTATCCTCATCAACAGAATACAGGTGGGTTTTTCATCACCGTGTTCGAGAAGGTGGACGAGGAGGAAACAGCAAGTAACAAAAGATTGGCCTCTGAGACACCAACTGAGGAATTGGCTGCCAAAAAGACAAAGGCTGAAGAAGCTGGCGCCGTTCAACCGCGCAAGAAAGAGAGACTCCCACGTGACGCCAACGAGGAGCCATTCGTGTTTGTCGATCCAAAACATCAGGCCATCGAGTCCTGTTGGAATTTCTACGGCATCGATGACAAGTTTGACCGCGAAACGTGTCTGGTGCGTAACGCCACTGGTGAACCAACAAGGGTCATATACACAGTGTCCACCGCTTTGAAGGATATTATACAGGCAAATGATGACAGATTGAAGATCATCTACTCGGGGGTCAGACTGTTCGTATCTCAAAGAAGCGACATAGAGTGCTCTTGGAGAATCCAGAGCGAATCGTTGCCAGTGATGAAACATCATATGAACGGGAAAAGAATAGTCAAGGCCAAATTGCCCATGTTGAAGCTTCTACTCAATGAATCGTTCCCCAAGTTCGAAGACATGGAGGAACAACACATTGACGACAAGTTCATCGCCGACTTGCAGGAACTGACCTCCGGCTGTGCGTTCATCGAATTTGACAGAGAGGACGAAAACAAAGAAAACTTGTTCTTGCCCGTCTGGAAGGGTACCAAGTGTATCAATTTGATGGTCTGTAAAGAAGATACCCATGAATTGTTGTACAGAATCTTTGGCATTGAAACAACCGCGAACCATAATCCTAAGGCAGAAGCGCAAGCCAAAAAGGCCGAGTTGGAGAAGAAGGAGGAAGAAACAAATTCCTCAGCGGAACCTAAACAGGATTGAATAATATTGGGATATTCATCAAACCTCTATATGTGTATATATACTGAATTAAGCATCGAACACATTCTGTAAACTACTGATCTATATCATCGATTTTTTTGTTTTTACTTAATTTTTTCTTTGATGACAAGAATGTCACACAACCTTTACGCGATACATTTTAGATCAGAAGAACTGTTTATTTACGGGGAAGTGCACGCCACACTTGCAGGACAAGTTCGCCGCAGCTAAGAATATATCAAACTTTATTATAGAATGGATAATATCACAATACCTGATTTCATCTCACAACAAGCTGCTCTAGAACAAGAGGCTAGAGAGTTGATGCCCTGGGAACCCAAAAGTTGTACATATGAGAAGGGCCCGTTTCGACAGCAGATATTTGCATGTAGAACGCATAATAATATTGGTGTGTGCTACTCTTGCTCTATTAGATGTCACACCAGCTGTGACTTGGTGGAGCTTTTCACAAAAAGGCACTTTACCTGCGATTGCGGGACAGAGAGAGATAACAGAGTTCAACAAAAGGACGCGATTAGGTGTGAGATTAGGAAAAACACTTCCGATGATATTCCGGCCTCGGATAATGTCTATAATCAGAACTTTAAGGGACTGTTTTGCGACTGTGCAAAGGAATATGACCCAGATAACGCTGCTGTTATGCTACAGTGTGCGATAGGTTTGCAGTGCAACGAGGACTGGTACCATGATCACTGTATAATGGGTAAAACTAAGTCGGAGAGTCAAGAAATGAGACGCGTTGGAGACGAAGATACCCTGGAACGGCCATTGGAAGGCTTTCCTGATTTAGAAAGTTTCGAAGCGTATATTTGTTGGAAATGTTACCAGAAATATGAGTACTATTTTCAGCGGCTGCTTTCACATGAGCTAGCTGATGATCTATTTGCCTGTAAACTTTCGCGTAATGAGGGAGCGAAGGTTGAATTAATAAATGAACATGGGAAGAGAACGAATCACCCGACAGAGAAACCAGAAGAATATTCTTTATTTCTGAAACCAAATTACTCTTCGGTATTGAAAAAGATTAAAGAGGGCGAAAGCAATAAGTCTGATAAATTATTCATCTTTTTAGACATTTTGGTCCCATTCTTGATAAAAGATGAGCCAATATATGATCCTGGACAAGATGAGGACGATCCAAGCATGGCTATATTTGATCTCGCGGCACAGGCGCTTCAGGTGTCCGTAAGAAGGGATCAAGCTGTGCAAGGAATTGAAGCTTTCCATTCCTTGAAGGAAAATTTGAACCAATTTTTGAAGTCTTTTGCCGAAAAGAAGAAGGTGGTCGCAGAAGAGGATATCAAATCGTTTTTCCAGAACTCAAAGTGATGATTTTACTCTATATGCGGTTATTTGGGCAGGCATGCGAATGGAAGCATGCTATAAACGCATATTGCGCACTCATCCTTATTTGGGTGTTAGAACAATTTTGCGGATACTGTAATCTGTGTGCTGAAAGTAACAAATTTGGGACGCCATAGTCTAGGTATCTTGGATCATTGTGGATAAATGCCGTTTATTTGACCGTTGAAGATTTTTGTCTTGTTTGCAGGTTGTTGGTCATCAGCGGTCCCCTTTTGGCTGAGGAGACAAACTTTGCTATTACATCACGGTAATGGACATTGATTATTTATAGAAAGAGAATCTACAGCTGACACATAAACATGTTGTCTTATTAGGTATTTTACGTAAAATAAACATGTGAATATTGCGTTACTTTTTCAGGTTTAAAGTCTTTTCTGTAACTCTGACGTATTTTTTTAAAATTCGATAAATTTGTAAGATGAGGCTTTGAATTTTGAAGAGATGTTAAACACAGATAAAGCATAGAATAATCATGACGATTAAATACCCCAAAGTTGCCGCATTCGATTTAGACTACACAGTGTGGCCATGTTACTGTGATACCCACTTGTTCCCACCATTCACTCCCATCAAAAAGCCTGATGGACAAGTTCTCACGGTGATTGACGCCCGAGGATTTGAACTGTCGTTGTACAAAGATATCCCCAAGATTCTCACCGATTTGAAGGAAAACGATGTAACTCTTGTATCTGCGTCTAGAACATGGGCACCTGAGATTGCGAAAGACCTGATGAAAGTTTTTCAGGTAGAATATAACGGTAAGATAGTATATCTCGGTGACTTATTTGACGACATGCAATGGGGTGAGAGAAGTAAGGTTGGTCACTTGAGAGACGCTTTGAAGAAACTATATAACGATGATAAACTGGAACACTTTTCCATGTGTTTATTTGACGATGAGAGTAGAAACAAAGATGTGGAAAAATACGGTGTTAAATTTGTTTACGTAAAAGATTCAGAAAATGGTCCATCATGGATGCTGTACCAAAAATACCTTACCTCTGAGTAAAGCAAAAATACACCAAGTTGCTGGTAACAAGTATCAACTTACATAAGTATGATATTGGCTGTTACTAGTTTTACAGGATAGTAACAACCTTTTATAGATCAAACAACTGAATGACTTTAGGTTTGTGTTACTATTCTAATGATTCAATATAAGGTCAGAAACTGATACAGAATATAGTACGTTGCCGAAATGGAATTACACTGCAATGGATGAAAGAGCATAAAATTATTCTATTTCATATTATCCGTATCCGCAAATCACCGTCCAATTTTTACAGACTATTGCGCCATTTGAGTCTAGAGAGTTAACGGAAACTCTAGAGTGGCGAGTATATTTTAAGAATGGGCAATAATAAACTTACGGAATTTGGCTCCTATATATTGATTCTTGTCCTTACAAATGTAAGGTATAGATGAATATATAAACTAATTCAAGTGGAAATAATTATAGCATGAGATACTGCGAGACTATTGAGCTATATAGTGGGATTTTTATATGTTTTGTCCTGGTGAGAATTTATTACATATAACACTGTGCAAAACGATTTACGGCATTATTTTATAAACAAACAAACCACCGAATGTTTCCTCCTGTCTCTTTTCCACGATTGCGTATATTTTTCAATTTAGGAGATAAACGCTCGTAAATGTGGGTCAATGCTTAAATGGGCATTTAATTCGGGAATAATGCTTAGTTCCGACAAAATTAACACTCTTTTCATATACCGCCACTTTTATTTATTTTACTTTCTATGTATTTTTAATTTTTCAAGATCAAATTTTAAAAGAAACCATTTTCATCAACAACAATTATTAAGAAAATCTCAACTAGATTTTTTTGTCATGAACAGCCATTTTCGCCTTGGCTATTCATTGTACTGGAGCGTATTCAATACTTTAATTTAGTTGACATTTAGTTTTACTTAATATAAAAATATATGGTTTGGTCTTCTGTTTTAAATCAGAGAGAACAGTTCATTTGATGTAACTAGGCTTTACTTACGTGTAGAATTTCACCCAAAGTGATATGTATATTGTTGGAAATAGAGATACAAACATGCACCCCGTGTGATGCAGAAGTTTCTATGTCTCTACGACGTTTCGTTACGTGGAATAGATGCTACAATTGGTGTTTATGACACGTCAACAGTATCCACGCGTCTGTACGCAGTCATCTACGGAATGCGAAATGTGGATAAAAATAAGACGAGATATTTTCGCGATTTGTTTGCAAAAACGAATTAAGAATTTATAACGCATCGTGAATTTGTTTGATATTCCTTCCAGAATGAATCATATAAATAGCCACGATATAGACCGTCGTCTCGAAGTAATTCTCAACACAGACTATTTTCAATCTGCTTATTTTATATATATATTTTCCTTACATTTGTAAGGGCAAGAAACCGTTTATACAAGGTTTATAAAATAATTTATCTGATATTAAGATATGTCTTGGCAAAGAGGAACAACTAACAACACGTTGAGAAGCTTCAAGAACTTCGTTCATATATACCAATAGAAAAATCTTATCATTCTTACAATGCTGTCTGTGTTTATCAAAATACTTTATCATTCGTATAATGGTTATTTTCTATCCCGCTTGATTGCATTTCCACATAGGCAAAAGAAAAAAAGGTAACAATTCCCTCCCCAACATCTTAATAAAAGATTGCACCTGCCAACGGGGCACAATTCAAGGGTCAGAAACAAATCAATGGTGGAATAGGTGTAAATTTTTGACTCTTTAAAAAGTAAACTTGGCTACTTATTGTTCTGTAAGCGTCAAACTCTCTGCTTCTCTCCTTCTGTATTTTTCAATATTTCTTAACAATAACTGACATGAGCTTACTCCGGAAACAGTTCTTAAGTTTTTTAAACATTTCTGAAACTATCCCGTGAAGTTTCATAAATCGAGGACCACATCAAAAAACATCTTACAAAAAGGAAAATCAGTCCAAAAAAGCTTGAAAGTTGTGATATTAGTCACTCGACGACACATGATAATTTATAATTTACTTTTTTTATTTTGTAACTTCTAAAATGTCCTAAACAGTCCTCATACACCATAATATGCATCATCATTCTGGTTAGAACGTGCTCAATTTTAACCTTTAAAAAGGACAGGTAATTTTTACAAAAATTAAATATTAAGCCATTTTAGTATAGTGGTTAGTACACATCGTTGTGGCCGATGAAACCCAGGTTCGATTCTTGGAAATGGCATTTATTTTTTGCTTGACTCACCGCTGTCACTTGTTCCATAACGGTAGAAGATTGCTACCTGGATGTTACTTACGTAGGATGACTTGGTAGGGTCAATTGACTAGTCCATATTAAAGACGAGTTGTAACTATATTCTTTAAAAACTTCATGACCGAGGGTCTGTTGTGAGTTTGCTGCCCGTAGTATTAGTCTATCAATTTAGGTATGTTGGAATTCCGCAGATGAATACAGAAATGCGGTAAGAAGTAAAATTAGAGATGCTACAATTGAGGTAGTGGTCTCGCCAGCTGTCATTCACGCGTTTTTACCCAGATTCGGTAGTAACGCGTAAAATGAAAGCTAACACAAGCCAAAACATTTCCTCTTTGGTTAGGAATAGCCGAATAGGAAAAGTTTTGCATCGTGGACGAAGTGGTTTATTCATCTCAGAATTAACCATATAAAAGCACACGATATAGCTCGTTTCTCTCGAAGAATTTTAGCAAGATTAATATTTGATTTTATATTTTATTTAGAGGTTTCTTTCTCACTACGGTGAGGGCAAGAATTCCTATAATACAGGTTAAACAACTACGTCCTTAGATGTCTTGGTCCAGAGGAACAATCAACAACAATCTGAGATCCTTCAAGAGCTTCGATCAAGGTAATAAACTTGGCGGTCCAAAGCTATGACCATATTGTCATGGCTGTTTATTTTCTTCTATAAAAGTAACTTGCTATAATTAAGAAAGCAACGTCACAGCATCACTCTTGAAGGCGTGGTCACATCCCTATCTAACATGGTATGTGAGAACATTACCCGGGTCCTCCTCAAGAGGAGCCCTCACACACACTCACGTTCACAAATGAGATGGTCAGACAGACAACCTCTGTGATTTAGCCGCTGAATGTTATGTATCCTCACAACCAGCATACAAAAAACCCTAGAGGCAGAGTTGTGTTGTGATTTTCATGATGGCTGGACACCGACAATCGCACGAAACCTGTTGGGTCCCACACTTTGTCCAGCGTTGTCCCCCACCTCTTGTCTTTTGAGGTTTGAGACCAATGCGTTTATAGAAAGACTGTTTGTTATAATAAAAAATATAAACTTGATGTATGTAGTAATTGATTCATATATAGGTAAAAAGGGTTATTTTGTTCCAATTTTTTTTCTGACGGTGAGCGGTTATTGTACTATTTACTGCGACAGTGTGATGAGATGATAAAGTGTCGGTATTGTATTCTTGACTTTGATTCCTTGGCGCAAAAGAGTAGAACAAAAAATAGAATTTTGAAAAGAATACACACACACTTAAACAACTCGGACAGAGAGAGAGGAAGGGAACGTGAGGAGTAGAAAAAGAAAAGATGGAGAAAGCAAGTAGAGGGTAAAAAAAGCTGATTTTTTGGGGAAGAAAAATGCCTTGATATACAGTAATTAGTTTTTCAATTTCTTTCGAGATGGGATATTGCTTGGTTCATGTAGTTCCATATCTTTTCTCTCCATACCTTCCAAAAATCACATAAAAAAGAAGAGATACATTTTTTTTCGTAGTAGAAAGTAAAAGATGAGAAAATTTTTTATTTGACTTATTTGAATTTATGTTTGATAATTTTTTCTTTTCTTCCTTCGTGTTACTTCCCCGTTTTCAACGGGAACTTATTCTCGTCTATTTCTTCTTTCTACCGCCCTGTTGTCTTGGTAAACTTTTCTGTGCAGGCTTCAAGATTTGGAAGGAACATAACAAACTTTCATCCACACTCATCATAGCACCGGCATTATCGAACTCACCACAGTAGTTAGGTGCACTAAATAGCGTTACCAACTGTCTTTTGCTGAAAAACTCGTACCCATCCTCGACGACTTGGTGAGCCCTGCAGATCAACTCCATATCTTGTTTCTGTAGAAATCTATTTACGACATCCGGTCCAAAAGTGAAGGATACACCTCTGTCGTTTTCACTCCAGCCAACGATATCCTTGTCTGGGTCTGACCATAGCAGGTCACACAACAGCCCGACATCTGGGATATCGGTTGGTCTCATGACCCTTCTGATCTGTTCCATACTGTTTAGATCTGGCGACAACCCACCGTGCATACAGAATATCTTTTCGTCGATGATGGCAGCAATAGGCAAACAGTTGAAACAGTCCGTGAAAGTTTTCCATAGCTTAATGTTATAACGTCTCTTACACTCGTCGTAAAACCCGTAGATTCTGTTGATCGAGGCACACTCGTGGTTACCTCTCAAGATGAAGAAGTTCTCTGGGTACTTGATTTTATAAGCCAATAGCAGACAGATAGTCTCTAGTGACTGCTTACCACGATCGACATAGTCACCTAGGAAAAGGTAGTTCGATTCCGGTGGGAACCCACCGTATTCGAAAAGACGTAGCAGATCGTAGTATTGTCCATGAATATCACCACAAATCTGTTAAAACATAGGAAAAAAACCATAAAATTTCCGAATTGTTAGTAATGACGATAAAGAACAGACACGCGTAACTGAATCAAAAGAAGGAAAGGTACAAAAAGGGTCCACACTTCCTCTAATATCCAACAAGACACACACTCGTTATGCACAGATTAATGGATCTATTTTCAAATTCCGGGGGGAGAGAGAGAAAAACAAAAAAAGTTAGTGGCGAAAAAAAACGAGAGGAAAAACAACAGTTGGTTACAGAGAGTTGAGGGGAGGGGGAAAAGAAAGTATGTACAACTTCACATGTAGTTCTTGAATCTTGGGTTGCAGTAGGGATGACCAGTAGTTCTCTTTCTTTCTTCTGAATCAGTAGGACGCTTAGGAGGTTAAAAATAAACAAAGAAAAAATCTATCGAAAAAACGGAAAAAAATGATAGTAATATCAACATACTTTAATAGGAGCTTCTAGTTCCAGTAGGATAGGCTGCTTGATAAATATCGATCTTGCCTTCGAACAGAGATACCTAATCTCATGTTCTTCGAGATCAACCTGTTGCCCAGGCTTGGACCCTCTGACTTCTAACAATCTGTCGATGATGTTATCGACGTCCACTGTTTGCGTATCCATTAGTCACTTATATTATTTAGAGTGAAAGGATGAGTAGGAGGAGTTCGGGTGTGTGGGGATATGAACGTTGATGAATAGGATACGAACTAGGCGGATAGAAGAGATAGTAAGTGTGGGTGGGGGAAGAGAGATGGGGAAGGTGCTGGGTGGTGGTGGGGGGGGGAGTATGGCAAGTGTTTGTGTAAACGGTC